>NW_011889088.1:2066942-2135497 GCF_000151845.1 Pteropus vampyrus | reverse complement strand
TTTTTTTAGCCTCTAGGGGTCACTCTCATCCTTTGGTTCATGGCCCTCTTTATCTTTAAAGTCAGTAATAACAGGCCTTTTTTGTGTACCATCTCTCTGGTTCTCTGCAGCTGGGAGAGGTTTTCCACTTTTAAGGACTCATATGATTAGGTTAGTCCCACCTAGATAATCCAGACTAATCTTCCCATGTTATAGTCCTTAATCACATCTTCCATTATTCTGTTTACTGCAGAAGGATAAGACTCTGAGTCCTTGATGACACTGAGGAAGAAAGCAATCCTGCTATCAGTCATATCTAGACTCCCGTTCAAATAAACCACCAAGGTTATTATAGACAAAGTTGCTGTTAGTCTTTCCATTATGCGAAGCCCAAAGTATTCCTAACTGATATAGGAGATACTTGCATAATGAACAATAAATAGCCAAAAGGGGAACGAAGTACAGCTTTATGAATCCCCAACTCACCCACTTTCCCACCTCCAATGCATGGCTCTGGAAAAAGCAAGTCTAGAAAATAAAGTGTTTTGGTGTGAGGTGCAGGCTTTGAGTCTATTCCCTGACCTGTACAGATGAGAATGGCTGGTCTGTCCACCCATATGGCCTCAGAATGAACAGTAAAACACAGTGTGATGGGACAAAAGCGGATGCTACTGACTCTTTACGGCTTTCCCTCTTCCTGTTCAGTTCCTTCTCCCTGTCTTTCCCCTCCAAGGGTGTGGCCTTCCCTGTCTCACTAGCCTGGTTCTTTGGGCTTTTGACAGACAGTCGGGAGAAACGGATATAGGATAGAAGGGTGAGAGTTGAAGAGAGGAGCAAAGAGCCCTACTGTGGTGTGAGGGAAGAGGGTGGGCTGAGAAAAGTGGCTGGGAAGGATTTTTAAAAGTATTTTATTAAGAAAGATTTTATTAAGTATTCTCGTAGCCTGCGTATCCCTTCCAGACAGTCAAGAAATGCGACTAGGTTACCCTGAGATTAATTTTTGATAGCTAGACCAAGTTTCTAAGTTCAGGAGGCCAGCACCTGTGGAGCTGGTACAGGGCTTGCTGAGAGGTGCCATTTCAGCAGTGACAGCACAACTGCCCCATATGAAGACTAGAAAGGGGGTTAAAAATCCCTTTTGGGGAGATTACAGGATAATCTCCGAAAAAACAGGATATTCCCTTCCCTGACTCTCATGAAGAAGTTAGACTTATTTCTTTGGCTAAAACTTGTGAGGAGAACTTTCAAAGAACTTCATAAAATCTGTATGGGAGCTATCAACACATCACAGTGGGGTGGCTGTGCAAAAGCTACAGGACTCACTGACTTGGCACCAATCTACCATGGGAGAAGCATCAGGGAGAGATGGCCCTTTGAAGCAGCTACAGACAGGGGCAGAGGCAAAAAAAAAAAAAAAAAAAAAGATGGATTCCGATAGCATTCACATCCTGACATAGGGGTATGGAAGAAAGATGAAATAAGGGTCGAAGATCTGATGGGGACCAGTGCAGCATGGGACAAGGTTGTACACATTTCAGAATAATGCCTCTTGCTGGCATGAGGTTGGCAAAAGCGAGTCAGGTTTCCTAAAGTAACACAAATGTTGTGCGGAGTTGAGTCCTTGGCTGGTGGGACCTTCAGGGCATCTCTTCATAATGAATATATAGTGACCAGATGAAAGGGGACAGTAACCTCATTGTGACCAACAGGAGGCTGCACATGTAAGAAAATGTTTTTTTCCTTTTCCTTACCCCTTCCACTGTCCACAAGCTGCTGCAGGAAGAACAGGTGGGAAGAGTGAGCACTGACCAAACACACACTCTGCAAGCAGAGAGCAGCACACTGAGCAGAGCACTGTGTGTGTTGGTGGTGGTGGTCGTGGTATGCGAGCTTTGAAATGAATGACTGAAACTTAACTATCAGATTGTTTTAATAATGCAGTGACTTAAAATTTTTAGGATTGCACTGAGAGACTGGTAAGAGCCCACTTCCAATGAGAACCTGCATTCAAGAGAACAAGGTTGGCACAGTTACTGGAAAAATAGAGCCACTAAGTATTTTGTATCTCAAGTTGATACTTCTTAATGGGTTACTTAAGCATTATAAAAGAGGCTGAAAACTAAGTGTGCCCTCAGTACTGGAGTAAGAGTAAGGGGAAGGTCGGGAGCAAAAAAGCAGGAGTGTGGTCCCCACCTTTCAGGCTAGGCTATAGGGTCCACTAATCCCTGGTGGGGTAAATTCTCAGGCTCTGACCAATCAAAAGACCAGCTTTTGTACTGGTCAGCTGGTGAGGGGGAAAGGGACAGAGGATTCTACCCCAATGCTTTTTAGCCTTCCTAACATGGCCCCTAGTGATTGCTGTATTCTTTTCTAAATGGCCACACTTGCTTTAAGTGCACTCCTGATTTTGTCAGGTGTTCTTGATTGCTTCTGAAAGCTAAGTTTTGAAAATTAAAACTGTATTTAACCATATGGTCGTGCGAAAGACATTGAAGGAATATCTGAGTTCACATAAACTAAGTTTAGGTGGCTACAAGCTTTATTTGGGCCATAAGCTCCTTTACAAACCTGATTTAAAAAAATTTACTAATTCCTAGAAAACTATACATACACTTCTAGTGACCAAAATATTGGTTTTTCACAAATTACACAGAATTGTTTAGATGGAAGTTTTATTTAGCAAACAAAAATTTACTAATTCAGACTCTCTTCTCATCTGTGTACTCTAGACTACAATTTACCAAGTCACAAGTGCAAAAGAATTGGTAAGGGTCTTGATGCTGAACAAAAGGACAAAATTCAGAGGGAGAACTACAGTAACCAATTGAAAAGGAAATACTAGCAAATGAACCAGAATAAAAGATTTTATTGTATTCCATACATTCACAGGTCACTTCCAGATTTAGTAACAACACTGCAATGCTGATGCTGTGCACTCGTTTAGCTTAGACCACACTGTAAGTTTGTAGCTCTCTCCTCTCCTGGCCTAGAGATGTGTCACAATTCCTGAACCATGCAGCCTGGCAACCAAAGCTACTTGACCTATTTTCTAGCTGTTACAGGTTCATCCATTTTCTCAGTATTTTAAAGTACTTTCTGTTAGAAAAGACCAGCTAACATTTTAGTGTAGGGTGTCCTTCACTATTTTTATCTCATCATGACTACCTCTTACTTTGACTTCCTTAAAGTAGACTTTCAACTAGCAAACTTCTGGACAGACCAGGTAAACAAAGAATGATCCTGTAACCATAGCTTTCGCTTTTTTGGCCAGAATGGCCCCTTTCCTTCAGCATCTGCCTCATAAATGTAGGTACTTGGTTCTCACAAGGTGTGCTGGTTCCACAAACCTATCTGCCACACAGTGGAAGCCTTTAAAATCTTGGTGTGACCTGTGGGGAGCAGGGTCACAACTGACTGCATGTGGCCTGCCTTAACCTCAAGAGTCAGCAGATGAGCAATCACCAGGCTCCATACTCCCTGGCTAGGGCCCTTGATCCACACAATTGTGCTCTGCCTCTTGGCTCAGAGGTGCTCACTTGTTCTTTTGAATCTGAGGGGGGTTGACACACATTAACCTGCCTCACTTGGCCACAAATCCATTTTGAAAAGTTTACCACCCCCTTTACTGAGATTGCTAAAGTGCAACATTGTGTTTTCACTCTATTAGGCACTGAAAAGCAAGAACTTTTTTTCTTTTCTATGAAATATATTTTCTTTTCTCTTGGTATCTGTAATATGCCCGCAAGTAGAAGTAGCAAACACGAAACAAAAAAACAGGGCAGAAGGCACAAATTGAGGAACGGGTATGAGAAGAATTTTACCATTTACTCTTATAGGAACACTAAACCAAAACAAACCAAACAAGCCTACAACCCATTTTATTTACAAATCAGCTTTCTCTGCTCCATAGTCAGTCAGTCCTTGAAGGCAGAAATTCGATTTAACCCCATGTCCCAAGTAAGCAGGCCTGTATCAGAGCCAAAGAGCTGTCATGTTACATCAGAAAATCCAAGTGATCCAAAAGGCAACGCATCACAAATGCTCTGTTTTCCTCTGTGAACATCACCAATTCCAATAATGCAAAAACAGTACTTCAAATTGAGCAGAATGCTACATAGTTCACATGGAATAAAAATTAGCCAGAAAAATACCTTAGAAAAAATTTTTTCCTTGTGGATTCCAAGACTTTTAAGATATGGAATTCTCACCCAATATATTCAAACTGCAGAGCCAACATCTGCTAATACTATTATCTAATTATATATTTCTTAAAAGGAAAAAAGGATAAAAATCTGATTTTGAAATATTGACAGGATCCTCCAAAATATTAACATCTTTTCATCTTATGAGAACTTTACTGTAAACATACCTTATCGTAGAAATAATTATTCAATACACATTACAAAACGTTATAAAGAAAACAAATCCATTTTTAACCCGGACTCTTCATCCACAAAAGTTTAATGACTAAAATAACACAACAGAACGAACAAATGTTTTATTGGCATGTTCATTGTTGTAAACAGCATCTGGCATGAAAAAGTTTTACCAAAACCTTTTTATTGATTTTTATAAATTAGATGGCATTTTCAAAATTTACGTATAATTGTGTTCATTGAATAGTTGTATTTAGCAAAGCAGAAACTTGCTGACTCTAATAGACTGCAATGAAATCATGTTGACTGCATGAGCCTGTGCTATGTATGACCTGGCTTACTAGCAAGTTTATTCAACACGTTAGGACGTGTACCCAAAGTTAAGCTACATGTAACTACAAATCAACTCCAAAAATTAAAGTGGGACTTACAAGGGTTCTAGAAGATTCAAACTTGAAGTAAATCTTCAAAAATAAATGTACAAAAAGAAATAAAATTGAAGCCGCTGAACAGAAAAACCTCATTAACAAGGGCAAATACAATCGTATGGGACCCAGCACTGAGGAACCTCACTGAGGATTACATTTACATAGACTGCTATATTTCTCAATGTACACAAATGTACATCATGAATGCTATGTGAAAGGAACAACCATGGGAAATAGGTGAACTGCAATTATGGTAACTCAATAGGATCAATTTTATTTACATGCTGAATGAACGAGTGAAACGTATTCTCTACATCCATAACTTAAGTACAATCAGTTATAATTACAATATTCAGCAATTTGAGCTGCCACCTGCTGGGAGTGGTCTAAGGGAAATGTTTTGATGTTCCAGAATAATGTTCTTTATACTTTGCAAAAAATGAAACAAAATAAAAACGCAACTTCACAATTCTTTACTGGATTACGGCTGGTTCTAAGAATTTCTTTCTTCAGCTCCTATTTTTGCTGTTTTCCAAGAGTCAACACACGTTGCATTTACTTCCAAATTGTCAATGAGGTAATGTGTGTATCAGTGAAATAAACAGAAAATTCATTCATTCATGGCCTTTGCACAGCTTTTATTATTAAGCTATGAGCATCCTGTTTGAGGCTAGTTTTACTAGCGGCTATGTGCACATCTGTCCGCAATAAAAGACGTTCACTCATTCCCTTTCCCCTTTTCTAGTAGCAGGTTTTGCTTTTTGTTTTTATTTTTTTGCACATCCCTTTTCACTTTACAGTACATTTGACTATAGTGCACAACATGATTCCAAGTCAAAACAGTGGCCCATTGGGCACTGAGCTTCTGATTGGTAAAGGGCAGTCCAATCAGTGCTGGTGTCACTGGGTTACCCCTACCCATGTCCGGCCATAATGGCACTACACAGTAGCAGTGAACCATCTAATTAAAACCAAAAATCCCCCCCCGGGAAAATGCTACACTAGCAGAGTCAGTCTTGAGTCAGATCTTTATTTGGTGCTCCATCCAGATATATTTTTAGTGCTTTCTCCTTCCGAGGTGAGTACGTTACACGATGTCCTGTCTTCTGGAGTCGACTGCTTTCTTTTTTCATCAGTTCATTTCTCTGCTCATCTGTCAACTCCATTAATTCTTCCGTTTTATCCCTACATTTAAAATATTAATGACATATTAGGTCAGCATAGCTATATGCCTCAATTTATGCTTGAGTGCTATAATGCTCCTTTGGTGATAAAACAAAATCTGATGTTACCAGTTAAATTAAATAATCTCATATACTAAGATGTCACAGATTTCTAATGGGTTTATTATATTAACATAGCACTCACTTCTAAAAATGGCAGAGAATAACTTCCATGTTATTGTTAATAGCTATCATTTACTGAACATCTATTTATAAGAGGCACTGTGCCAGATTTTAAAAATGCAAGAGCAGCTCTAATTTTCTAATCAGGCAAAGTTGCCATCATTGTTACCATTACCATTTTACAGATGAGGAGCCAGACGAATGACAAAGCTAAATATCAGCCCACATTTGCCAGGCTCCAATGACTTTTCTTCTACGTCTATGTTGTCCAACATGGCAGCCACTAGCCACATGTGTGTACTAAAATCTTGAGATGTGCCTGATCCAAAGTGAAATGTGCTGGAAGTGTAACATATACATAGTTCTTAGACTTACTATAAGTGCGCAAAACATCTCATGATTTTTTATATTGACTGCATGTTGTAATCATATTTTGGATATACTGGGTTACAAATATTTTATTAAAATTAATTTCACCTGTTTCCTTTTACTTTTTAGAGTGTGGCTACTAGAAAATTTCAAAATAAAATGTGTGGTTCTCACTGTATTTCTACTGGTCACAGCTGCTCTATATCATAACAATAATAAAGCTATTTATGGAAAACAAGATATTTATGCACAACAATGCAAAATGTTCTATCGCTAGAAACAACAAAAATATTGTGAATGTTACCTATAAAATATGACTGCACCATCATCACAGATATAAAGAGGCCAGACATTCAGGGTAGAAACTTTAGGGTTCCAATCCAAATCCTGATGAATATCAAGGACAGAAATATCACAGGGAAAAGTTCCTCTACCCTAAGGAAAAAGAGAACAAATAAATAAATCATGCCATCAACTACGTTTACTGAACATTAGTAACCAGATACAAACATTCTTAGGGCTTTACCTTGGCAAATTCAATATCTTCCAAAGGAATTCCACTGATTTCACAAAGCTGTAAAAGGAAACATTGTGAGTTCATTTAAAATATAAATTTGTTTAGAAAAGTTATTTCCCTTTCAACCAAACTTAACTTGATTTTTTTTTCCCCAAAAAAGTAGTATGTTTGATATAAAAAAATTAGAAAAAAAGCAGAAAGTGAAATTCTCTTCTATCCACTCCGCAAATACCATGTCCCAGAAATATTTAGTATATTCTTTAGAGACCTTTTATGTATACATAAACTACATTCCTAAAATACATAAAACTTTACTCATAAAATATCTCTATCATAACTTTATAAGAATAATTATCCTAATATAAGAATAGAATACAGAGTAACCTCATTCTCTTCAACAGCTGGACATACCATTTCCTACTGATGAACAATGAGCCTGTTTTTAACTGTTCCTAGTTACAATGCTATATACCTCCACAAATATCTTTGCATGCTTCTGTAAATATTTCTTTAGACCGAATTCTTAGATGTGGAATTGCACATCTGGAATGTTGATAAACAATGCCAAACTGAACCCTGAAAAAATATTTTAACCACTTATCAAAGGTGGTTACCTTGACAACTTTAGGTAATTTTTAGATTCTCTAAATCTTCACCAATTTGAGGTGAAAAATGCTCATTTTAACTGTATTTCTTTTGCAAACTGCCTATTTTAAATTTAGAATGTTCATCTCTTTCTTATTACTGTAGCAGATCCTTATAAATTATGGACATCGTGTTTCATGTAGTTTTTTCCCTTATTTTTTAAGCTTCGTTTATGGGTTGTTTCTTAAAAAAATTTTTTTTGACTATGCAGAAGATTTAACTTTTATGTAGTCTATCTTTTCTTTTTTAGCTTCTGGTATTATGTTTATAATTATCTTTCTATATTTTCATCTAGTACACTTATCATTGTATTGTATTTTTAATATAAATTTAATACATTTAGAATTTATTCTTGTCTTTGGTGTGAAGTATAGAAATATAAATAATCCACTCTTTCCCCAGAGATCTTTAGAATTCCCACCTTTAAATGAAAAATTCAAAAGAGACCTTCATCGAGATTCTCTATTCAATTCTACTTCATTTGGTTTTTTCTTTTTTAATACACACAGCACTTTACTCTGGTAACTTCTACTGTCCTAACTACTTAGGACAAAGTTGATCCAAGTAACACAAGGTAAGGGTCCACTTCTCAACAGCCAGAAGCCAATGTTACTTTTCAAGGCATCAGGAGCCCTAAACAACTAGAATGTGTGATACGAGGTGTTGCAAGGTGTGACACAAAGAAAAAAGGATGCCTCATCAGTGTTTGGCACTCACTTCCTAGGCTCTCTCTTATGCAACACAAAAGAAAAATGTATATCAGCACATTCTGTTTGAAAGGAACTTACCTTCTCTCGCAACTCATCAACACTACTGCTTTCCAACACGACCTCCTGGAAGGGGTCCAACTTCATCTCTGAAGGCTTCCACCGTCTTGACAAAACTGCAAGCTGTGACATGGATTTCATCTTCTCCACCCCTATCAACATGCAACATTAGGCCATCACTCTATTTTCTCTAGAGGTTCATAATTTGACTTTCCCTGTGTTGCCTGACTAAACAAAAAGATTTACTTCAAGTGTTATTCTTAAAAAGTGAGCATAAAAGAAAACCAATTACATTTTTGAGAATGAACTATTTACTCTCTTCCTTCCAGTCTCAGAAGATAATTTCTAACTCTTCTACAAGATCTCCTTCTACCAGGACTTCTAATTCCATTCTCTCATAACTCTTGTTGAGCACTGCTGTACCAATTATTGTCTTCTCTGGATCCTCAATCTTTGCTTCTCTATTGCCTACTACCCACAAACTAAAATCATAATCAAATAACTTTCACTTTGCCTTCTTTTTTCACTCAAGCTATCATTAATCCTTCTCTTTACATTTACTCCTAAACTTATTGATTCTTGAAAAGCCAGCTCAATCGTCACTTTTCTCTCTGGTGTATATATGAACAAATTGTACAGATTTGATTCTCAGTACCTCTCATTTTCTAATTACAAGTTTGCAGTTCTGGTTGTCCCACAGAGTGTGTGCATCTGGAGAGCAATCACCAATTATTTGTAGCACGAGGGATTAGCAGTGTCTGGCAAATTATGTCAATAAATGTTTCTTAATCACATGACTTATTTCTTACTCAACTACTGGATGCTAAAATATATACTGGAATGATACTGATGCGAGGACCCACCGTCCAGCAACATTTTCTGGCTAATTCATCTCTGCTAATATATACTTAATCCCTCTTAAGAAGGGTGACGTCTATGTTCTTTAAGATCTCTTCCTGGCCTACACCAGGCACACTGATTATTCTCTAAGGCCTCAGACACTCACAGAAGGAATTATACTCTGAAGCACTTGCTTACACACTATGGCATATTGTATCTTGGTGTTCCCTTGTCTCCCCAGTGAACTTGTCAATCAATCAGAATTATAATCACTGAAATTTAAACCAAATTAGACCTGAACTAGGTGGTGTTAGCATTACTGAACCCTCTTAAAACTATCACGATCATATATAAAATCTAGAACTTACAATGTTTCAATTTCTATGAAAAAAGAAAAGGAAAATCAAAGTCTTTCTAAGCAATGGGGAAGTCATAAAATAATACAGAACTAGTTGTTTCCCTTGATATAATCTCCCAAAAGCCTACTTTCCTCTCACTACTTCCTCCAAAAACCAATACGTTAAATGTGCCAATGCTGATAATTAAAACCAAGAGGCATGACAAATACAAGTGCTCTTCTAGGTCACTGTTATGGGCTTTTTCCCCCATATTAAATTCAACACCCCCCAGCACCTCAGAATGTGACCTTATTTGGAAATGGTTATTACAGAGGCAATCAAGTTAAAATGAGGTCATTAGGGTGGGCCCTAATCCTACTTGCATCTTTATAATATAGGGAAATTTGGATACAGAAAGATAAATGCACAGGGAGAACATCATGTGAAGATGATGGCAGAGATCTGGGTTGATTCATCCACAAGCCAAGGAATACCAAGATTGCCAACAAACCACCAGAAGCTAAGAACAGATCCTTCCTCATGCCCTCAAAGGAACCAACCCTGCCAAACCCTGATCTCAGACTTCTGGCCTCTAAAACCGTGAGACAATAAATTGCTATTGTTTAAGCCATCAAATTAGTGGTACTTTGTTATGGCAGCCTAGGAAACTAATATAGCTATTGTTATCAAAATCTCTGATAAACGATCCTTCCCAAAACAAGCCATAATGGGGAAAAAAAAAACAAACCAAACACGATTAAGAATATATTAGCAAATTTTCTGTAAAAAGCACTAAGAATACAACCTTGAAATTGCAACTTCCCTATAAAAAAAAGAAACATTTAACCCATTTCCCATTTAGAAAAAAAAAGTGCAGCTTGCTGCCAGCATTTATTTAATTTTACACAAACATGCTCTTTGAGGTTGAAGTAAATCTGACAGGATTTCAATGTGAAAATATAAAAACTGTTCTTGGAGTTATTTCTAAATAGAACTTGTCTCTAATCCTAACGTAACAGAAATGTATATGATGATCAGTATTTAATAATTTTTCTGTGTGTGGTGAATTTCAAAGCATGGAACAGCACAAAGCTGAATGTCACATTCCGCACAAAAATATCACGTTTCTCTCCAGATCTTGCCATCCTTGTTGTGTGAGCAGCAAACTTTGTAGTGACCAGCTGGATTCTGTTTCTCTGATGCTGGTGGCTCTTGGGGAAATGTCTTCCAGACAGATGAAGAGGTGTGACATCATCAGAGCATGGATGACCTCAAAGATGTTGCTGCCCTGGCTTGTGATGCTTTTCCAGCATTGTTTCAATGTCAGTCCGAAGTTTAAATGGCAGATCATGTGCTCAAGATTATTCTTGAATAAGATGTAGGAGTTCAGCTCTGTACTGTTTAGATGGTGGCGAAAGAATCTCTTATACCAAAATGTGTGCCTTTTGCGCTAAGTTGAATAAGCAAGCATTGGATCCGGCCAAGTTCATTACTCCCATATTCTTGTTATAATCCACAATGACACATGGCTTCTTAGTTTTCTTTCCATTTCTGTTGTCTACTTCAATCACAGTATCACTGTAGAATGTTGACAACACTGTCACCTCGTCATATCATTTCAGTGCCATAAGTTCACCACGGATTGTGGCCATAGCCATTCCCTTTGCAATCCTTTTTTTCAGATCACTTGACATTTGTTTTCTGTTTAAACGAGCTGTCCCAACTGCATCAAGTCCTGTTTGGATGTAATTCTCTGAAAAGTATGGGAGATGTATAAAAGTTATTGAGGAAGACACAATATCCTTGGCTAATAAGGTCATTGACCAAGGTAAGAAGAATGTGTGACAATTTCAGGCCACCAGCTCAATCTTTCAAATTCATAGTGGGCCCTGTGTGAATTAGCACATTCCACACGTAACTAGATTGACTTTCGCAAAGTACATATAGCTTGAGACCAAATCGTTTCATTAGGATGTGCTGCTTCATAGCTGCCTCTTGAATAGCATCAGTGATTCATCGACTGCAATTTTTCTCTTTGGAGTATACACAGCTGAAAACTTATTTACAAGAAAGTCGAACACAGGTATGATCTTCTGCAATGAAACCTGGGCCTTTGACTGACCAACAGATATGGAAGAATTGTTGACAGCATGCAGGCACTGAAGCAAAAGTAAAAATCTTTCAGTAGTCATAATTCACCTGAGATAAGAAGTATCCAAAAGAGGCCCTGTTGACCAAACCATCTCTAGTTCAGGTTTCTGCACAATACCTTGCAGTTTTAACATCACTGCAAACAAGACTTCCAGTTTGTCATTGTCAGTGTCTTTCCATTTATCCATTCGTGAAAATCCTTTCAGACCATGTAGCTTGGAAGCCAACAAGGTAGCTTGGGCATAAGTTTCACTGGTAGTTTTTGAAACTAATTCCTCTGTAAAAAACCGTTCAAAATACTGCAGTGGGTCAGTGGTATCACTGGCATCAACTTTTCTGCCAGATGTGCCAGTAAAGTCATACCTTTGACGTGAAATCATAACATGAGTTGACCATTTCAGAGTGCAATCTGAGTCAGTTGATGTGGGGCTATTTCCATTGGATTATGAATTGGACGGAGGCCTGCTTGTTGTATAATCTTCTGAAGCACTATCCAAAAAATCATCAGAATCGTCTATTTTGGAAATATCGGATTCATCAAATGACTCTTCGGCTAACAACTGTTCAAGAATGATGTTAACATCACGTGTAGGAATGCTATATTTTCTAGGATTTGACATTTTCAGCAATCGAGAATTACTATATTTTGTAAATGGAAATACCACTACTAAAAACTGAATGCTATAAAGAGAATGATGTCATTTGTTTCCAAAGACTACCAACATACTAGAATGATGCGAAGATAATAATAAAAGTGAGATATTTCGTGGCAAACTTTGAGAGAAAGGTTAGGACTGTAATCTGAGAATTATCTTGGGGTAACTGCTGCAGCTGCAAGTGCCACCAGCGAGTACTCTCGGGGCAAATGGAAAATGGGTTAAAAGGCAAATGGGACCCAGAAAAAAGATAGAAGAAATTTATTATTTGACTAAAAACTATATATTTTTATAAGCTCTAGAGCACTTGATAGTTCCCCACAAAAATATTGGTAATACCATCAAGAACTTCAAGGAAAACCTCCCAGTTGCTAGAAATATTAATATCTTCTTCATAAATATGGTAATCCAAAAAGACAGTGCCAGGATTCTTCCACGTTTTTTTCCTTAGACGAAACCTACAAACATGATAAGACATTGTAAAGTACTATAATTTAAATTCCTGACTTAAAAAAATGGCATAAATCTAACATCAAGGAAATATGAATTAGGCTCAAATACAAAAGCCAAGTGGTTAATCATTATATTTGGGGGAAAATAAAATACTTTTAGTACTTCAAATTTGTATCCTACAGACAAAATTCAAATACTTTTCCTTAATTCTATTAAATTACTTTTCAGTACTAAAATTCTGAATAGTACAGGAATTTTAATTCTCCTAGTTTTAGAAAATCATACCAATCCATATCATTTGACCACACAGTCTTCTTCAAAATCACTGATGACACTGTAATTTTACTTTACCTGTCAATACAGAGCTCTAAACCACATTGCTCCCTGAGTTGAGGAATTAATTCCTCTTTTGATTGCCGTACAGTCATTCCTTTAGCAAATACAGCATCTAGCAGAAACTTGCAGGGCTAGGAATATAAATTATTAGAGCTTGAGTTATACATTAAAATAAAGAATAACAAGACATTTTATTTACACTTTATACTGTGACAATTATGGGCCTGAGTTTAGGTATCCGTCTTCCTAGGTTCAAATCTAGGCTCCACCATTTACTAACTGCTATTTGGGCAAGTTTACTTAATATGTCTGCCTCAGTTTTCTTATCTGTAAAGTGGGGACAGTGTCTTCCTCACAGAATCATTGTAAAGATTAAGTGAGATAACACATTCATATTTCCTTTCTTGTAATAAACTGACCACAATTTTGAAAGTAAAAAAATCACTTTTATGGACTAAAATAAGGGAAATGCATATTAATTCTCTAAGCACGTTCACTGTCACAAAAGAAACAGTATCCACAAACCACACACTTAGAAGGAACATATAAGTCAGAATGACCTATAAGAGATATGATAGGTACCCAATAAAATGTTTGAACGAATGAAGGCATTTTGTGAAAAATTTATCCCCTTATTAGCTATTTGTTTTTTACATTTGTCTAAGTCCCCAATTAGATATTATAAACATCCTGAAAATAAGGTCTTTGTCTTATTCTTCTGGGTATTTGCCACAAGCCTTGTGTATCATAGGAACTAAAATACTGTATTGGCCACTCCCTTAAAAATATAGCCTGCTTAGATCCTTAATTCACCATTTACAAGTTGTATGATCTTGTGCAAGTTACTTCTCTGTGCCTCAGTTTCTTCATCTATAAAATGGGAATAATAAATAGTATTTATATCATTGAGTTAACTGATATGGGTTAAAGAAGTTAATACTTGTAAGTACTGAGAGCACTAGTAAACACTGGATAAATACTTGTTAAATACTAAAATGACTCTGAACACAAAAGGAACCTATATACTCTATAGGTTAACTGCTATCTACCTGTAGCATTATATAATCATTCCCAGAAAACAAGCACAAACACATCTCTCAAAAGCAGAAAATTTCTGCTTCACTTCAGCATTTGTAATAACACTTTAGAGCAGAGGGACAACAAAAAATGACCTGAGTGCCACGCATGTCCCCTGCCTGTTTTTATAAATAAAATTTTAGTGAGACATAGCCACTCATATTGTACTGTCTATGTTAGCTTTCATGCTACAATGGCAGAACTAAGTAGTTACAACGGAGGCAGCGTGGCCTGCACAACTAAAGGATTTCCTAGTAAAAGTGCCAACCTCTGCTTTAGAAAGATAAAAAGAAATGACTAGTAATAAAATCTCTGCACTGTATGTTTTAAATAAGTACCCAAATGACCTTCCCTTGCTCTTATTTGTATTACTTACCTCTTGTTCATTGACTAGAAGCTGGTACACTTTAACTCTGTATTCTCCTTTTTTAAGTGCTCTCCCCAGTCTAATTGTAATCTATAAATCAAAAACATTCATTTAGGTGTACTTTCTCAGTAGAATAAACAACCCATTCTCACCCCATTGTTTAGTTTGTTTTTCAAAGTTCTTTAGTTTATGGGCTCTTTAAGAATATCTTTTACCTCTGATTCCCCAGCACCTGCAACAGTAACTGACAGTTAACATTTAATAAGTGTTTGTTAGATGAATGGAAAACACAAAAACAAATAACCACTGCATGCACATCAAAGAAAAATTATCAGTTTAGAGTATCTAGTTCATGATGTTCTCATATCAATTATTTAAAAGACTCTAATTATTCAAAATTATTTTAATCAACCTTATTGTCATCTGAAAATGATGAAAGTGTCTCATTCAGTCGGACGCTCTCAAACTCTTGATTGCTGGCATACACTCGAAAGACCTTGAAGTGAGAGGACAGAACTCCAACAAAAGGCTCTAAATGTTGTTTGAAAGCAGCCAGAGTAATTCTTTTATCAACATGCACCATCAACCCTAAGCACAACAAAACAAAACATAAATAAAAATATAAAAGAAATCTCTTAGAGTAAAAATAAAACAGATCATATACTTTTTATTATACTCTAAGCAGGAAAAAGTGCTCTATTTCAATAAGTTATTAGATTTTTAGCTAATATACAACATGACAAAAAATATGGACACTGAGTATATGATACGTATAATTTAACAGCTTTAAATGTTCTGAGATAGTCAAGTGCTATCTATCTATCTATCTATCTATCTATCTATCTATCTATCTATCTATCTATCTATCTAGGCTGCTGAATTTAAAACCAAACTTCCGGGAATTCTTTTTATTTCTAGTTCTACACAGTAAAGTGTGGGCTCTGGCTGGTTTCCAATCCTATCTCTTCTGCTTCCTTGACATGAAGCAAGCCAAGCCACCAAACCCAATACCTCCATTCCTTCATTCAAAAAATGGCGATAACAACAGCACCTACCTTATAGTGCTGCAGTGTGAATTCAATGAGTTAATTAGTTATCATGCTTTTAGCACAATGCCAGATGCATAGTAATTGCCTCAAAAATTTTATTAATAAATTTTGTTCTGGTATTCCTACTAGAAAAAATAAGTCAAGACTAATATATAAAGATGTGGTTAGCCTTTAACAAGAGTATCTCAATGGATCAGAACTCCCACTTCTTCCAAGTTTCATAATTTACGCTCTCTTGGCATTGTAACATAATTATCTTTGATGTGCTTTATTTTTTTTCTAATGCCTTTTAATCTTTTGTCCTTTATTTTTTAAGGCACGCATGAGCACACTTCTAGAATATTTCTACTTACTCTGTATTATATTCTAGTAAAGGGCAAAAACTTCATTCATTTGTCTCTCTTATAATAGGCAGTGCAGGCTATAAGAGCTGCCATGCTACTTCAGGCTCATGGTTCCTCTGCAGCCCTAAGGCTCTCTCTAGGGTAGGCCTTGGTTTTCTGTGAAATTTACAACAAAGGTCAAGAATGAGATCTTAAAAACACTCCTGGTTTATGTTCTCAGGTCATCCTAACTCTTGAGTTGATGAATTTTTCTGTGTAATTTTTCAAATAAATTAATGTTCATTTACTGTTTTCCTGGTTATAAAATGTTTCATTATAGAAAATGTGGTTAAGTATCAATTAGATGAAAATATAAGCAGGGTAATGAACTTTTAAAAATTTTCTAAGCTTTAAGGAATGCCCCATAATGTTAATAATGCAGCTTTTAGAAAACAAGCCTCTATTTATGCTATCCAGCAAGGTACTAAATTAATTTTTTAAGAAGGTGTAATGAAAAAAATTACTTAATTAGAAATCAGAAGCCTCTGGATGGATTTATTTTGCCACTTTAGTCCAATAAATGGTTGTAGGTACTTTATCCAATCTCTTGAAGCCTTGTGGGCTCATTACACCAGTCTCATTGATTGTTGTTACGACATATAGTAAATTCTAAAACATCATACAAATACAAGCTATTACTGCCATTTTGGTTTCGCTCATAACTTTTCGTTATAGTGTATCACAGGAAGACACAAACGTTTGTTGATTATTGATAAAGTCCAATATGGTGATTAGGACCAAATGGTTCTGAAGTTAGATGGTCTGGCCTGAAAAAATTCCTGGCTCCTCCTTGTATGTTAGCTTTGTGACTGACTTCTTAACTTCTCTGTACTTCAATTACCTCTATTATAAATGGAAATAATAGTATTTATAGCTCAAAGTATATTTTTGGATCAATATATGTAAAATGCTTAACATAGCCCTGACAAAAAGTATTAGCTTAATTGACAGGCTATAATTTACAGTTTTACCATTTTTCTTATCTACCTCTTCAAACTGAAGAGTTTAGTCTCTTCACAGTGCAACTTCAAAGTATCTTTAGGGTTCTCCTTTTTCTTTTATTTATTTCTTGAATGAAGTGGTAACCAAAATTATATAAAGAAATTTCAGGGCGAATGCACTACATTTTTATTATCTTTACCTTCCTGTTTATACCCGAGTGCCTGCAGACTACAACTCTTCCAGGTCACCCTGGAAGAGTATTTTCAGAGAAAGGTATATTACGCCCTGAAACAATTCCTGGATTATAACAGCTTAAAGACCATTATTTTAAGGGTAGTTTGGTTATTATCTAATGAATTGCCTCTACTGTACATAGACTGTCACTCTTCAGTTACCAAATTCTTTGTATGTATTATACCTTGCCATTTCATCACTCTGAAGAACCTATACTATTACCTATCATCCATGTTTCCCAGGCACCTATTTTCAGATCACCGAGCTGTGATGAACCAGTCTCAATAGACTCCTGAAACAGCTGGCTATTATCGTTACTTCCCTATCTCTAAGCCAGTTCTCTAAACATGAAAAGGCATTTTCCATGGTTTTCACCTTTTCATTTCAAACAAGCCTTCTGTATGGCTTCTGAAAGCCTAAATAAATTACAGTAAATGGCTTCTCTTCATCACCATGTTTACTATGTCAATGAATTTTAGTAAACTAGCCCACTATGA
Source organism: Pteropus vampyrus (assembly GCF_000151845.1). Lineage (NCBI taxonomy): Eukaryota > Metazoa > Chordata > Mammalia > Chiroptera > Pteropodidae > Pteropus > Pteropus vampyrus. The sequence continues at coordinate 2,117,747 of NW_011889088.1, read as the reverse complement.
ATTTCTGATAAGGTTAAAATGGGCAGAATGCTTCTAAAAAATTACATTAACCATTCTAAGATGGAAATAAGATTCTTCAGACTATAGTTCTAAGTGCCATGAATTTTTCTTAAGGTTGAGACTATCATGCAAATTTTCAGCACAAACCACTTGAAAGAAATTTCTAACCTTTTCCTAAAGAGAAGATATTTTTAATTTCTCCAATGCCCTTGAAGGGTTGAGAATAGTAAGAAAGCAGAGCAGCTACTGGCCAATTTTCTTTTACTATTTGTGAGGAATGTAAGGAACAGTGGTAGCAGCTATGGGGTACAGGAATGCACACTGGGCATATGATTACAATACCCGAGTTTGATCCCAGCAGTGTGACCTACTAGCTGTGTGACCTCAGGAAAATTATTTAACCTGTGAGCCAGATTCTTCATCAGTGAAGTATCTAACAACATCAATTTCACACAGCTGTTGAGAACTAAATGAGAAAAGTTAATGAGCTTTGTGAGGTAAAAATATCTCCAGAGAAATTTAAAGCATTATTATAATAGAATTTGTCTCCATTTTGGCCCAGCAATCCACATTTTCTCATTTGAGTTTCTGCAAGATATATAAATGTCACATGTTTCCAGTGTTATTTGGACCTAATTAGTTATAAACACAAATTTATGTATTTTTCATAAATAATTTTCACATTAATTTCATAATAGCTACCACTTCCTTTTAAAAGACAAATTTTTAAAGCTAGAAAACCCCTTTCCTTTCTCTGACTTTTTCAGTTAGTTATGCACATTGGGGGATGGAGGAAAGGAAAAGATATACAAATAAAAAATTTTCCTAGGCATTGAATATAGAATTTTCTGCAGTGTCTGGCCTTTTTTTTTTTTTTTTTTGGTATATTACTTACTTTTAAAATATTTCTTAATTTTTTACTTAGTACTTTTATCATAATTATTAATTATTTCCTTATCTCACCAGCGTTCTGACAACATTACTGTCACAGGTCCAATGTGTTGCATAGGTCTAAAAACACTATTCACTGTAACTGCATCAAAAACAAAAGCAAAGGTGATAGAGAAGTCTTATAATCTAGAAAGTTAAGGTGGTCTTACAACAAAGCACCTAACTCTGAGCTGATTCTTTTCTTACCCCCAAATTTAAATAAACTGAAAAAAAAAAAATCAATGCTGTTTCAAGGAGTCTTTTTAAATACATACATTTATGTCCTTCCCCAGAACCTTCATCTGCAGCATAGGGTTCTGCTTTGAAATACACGTACTGTATTTCTCCCCTACTCTTGCCACTCTCATCATATTCACTATCAGTTCCAGAGTCTTCTTCTGCTGTATCCCATGTCTCTTTTTTCCCTTCATTTACTTTAGTTCTTCTACTACTTGTGATGCTATGAGAGTCAAGTCCATTAGCCAAAGGGATCTGAGCATTATCTGCATTGCACAATGTATCACTGCTATGACTGGAGCTAAGTATATCACTGTCCACTGAACTTGTACTCCTGTCATTATTCACATCTGAGTCTGATCGTTCTTCGGACTGAAAATTTTCAGGATCAGAAGTCTGAATTTGCTGTTCAAGTTCTCTATTATCTACTGATGCTGAAGAGTCCCTCTCATTGAGAGGTGATTCAATGTTTTCAAAGTCACTTGTCTCAGTACTTTTGCTGCTATCCCCATTATCTCCATCTTGCTGCTGCTGCAGTGACAAGCTTTTCAGTTTTTCAGTGCTTTCTTCTAGAATAGCTTCCACTGACTTTAGGTTCCCCACAGGTCCTTTGACTCTTTCACAATCATCATCCACATTACCAGAATCACCCCCAGCTTTCTGGTATGCTGTCCTTTTGGAATAAGATCCTGGAGATTGTTCAGGTAACAAAACAAATAATCGGATTGTATTTGCATGCCGATCCAGGAGTTTCCACAAATGAGAATCTGTAAAAACCATCTGGTAATCCGAAGTCTCAGAACTTTCAACAAACACCTAAATAGTAAGTCAAAGAGTTATACTGCATCATTAATTTTAGTGACATTCTTATTCGTAAGAATAATATCACATCAATACCAGACAGTACATAAGTTATAAAATTTGAAATGATGTTTTTAAAGAATATATACATTGTTTTTAGAGACTAAACAAAATAATTCATATTCTCCTATGTCTTTAATTAGTCATAAAACTGTGCTAACATAGATGGAACACACACACATTCACACGCAGATTTCTTATTGGGCTGTCCATTTTCAGAAAATTTTTGTATTCCATATCTTGCTCTTTAGAAAATCAAAGCTTAGCAAGAATATAGCTAGACGAATATGTACAATGACATCTTGGGAATGTAACACCAAAATCCAAATTATAGAAAAAAATCTACTGGACAAATGATTTGATTCTATAACAAATTAAGTGCAAGGAAACAAAAAACATAGAAGAATCGTTAGATTAAAACAGACTTGAGGGATACATTATAGACTTTATTTGGATCCTGATCTGAACAGACAATCCTATTGGAAAAAATTTTATAAGATAGTCAGGGAAATATGAACACTGACTAGATATTGGCTGATATTAAGGCATTTCTATTAATTTTTTAGGTGTAATAATGTAATTATAGTTATGTTTTTAAAAAGAGTTCTCATCTTTTAGAGATACATATTCAGATCACTTACAGATGAAATGATATGACACTAGGGATATTTTTCAAATAATTTGGGGTACGTAGGTGGTTGAATATAGATGAAACAAGAGTTGATAATTGTATAAGTTGGGTGATGAGTACATGGGAGTTCATTATACTACTCTCCATTTCCATATGTTTGAAATTTTCCATAATAAAGTTTACAAAATGAAATGCATATACATAAATTTGACAATTATGAGTAGCATTTTGAGTTTGGTATAAAAAGATAACTATTATTCAACAAATATTACATATCAGGACTAATAACTAACCATTTGGAGAAAAATATAAAGTTAGCTCTCTCCCACTAAAGCAGTATTAAGGTGGATTAGAGATTTTATTTTTTTATTTTTTATTTCATTTATTTATTTAGGTGAGGCAACCCTTGGTTGACCTCACAGATTGCAACGACATGTCAGTTTACAATCTCTTATTTTTTTATTTTTTATGCCTACACCACCTAGTCTTCCTAGGTTATCTCCCATTCAAGTAGTAACCAAGCTGACCCTGCTTAGCTTCTGACATCAGAAGACATTGGGCTTGTTCAGGGTAGCACGACCGTAGATGGATTAGAGATTTTAATGTTAAATACATACACCACACAAAAGTATTAGAAGAAAATAGATGTAAATAAAAATTACACATTAGGATTAATAAAACAATACTAAAAATGGTTAAATGAGATAAAAGAGTAGAAGGCACTAAGGTGAATGAGACTAGAAAAGTCGATAAATAAAAGATGGCAAAGAAGGAAAATTTTGGATGCAATTTATCCAGAGTAAACCAATGGCACTAGGAACAAACACACAGGAAAAATGATAAATGATGAAACACCTGATAATATCTATAGAGGAAACAAAAAGAGCAAGATGAACTTTCCCCTTTTTTAATAAAGAGATAAATGAGTAGGCAAAGGGAATAATGTTGGGTGAAACCAAGATGATAATATTCTCTATACCTAGTATGCCCTTGACTTTTACCATGAAGAATGACTTTATGGGAGAAGCTCAAAAATGAATAAAATTCAAAGAACATAACCACTGTGGAAATAGTCATGAAGGTTTCACCAAAGAGGTAGGACAAATCTGGGGCTTGAAAAAAATGTAGAAAGAGTGGAAAGAACATTCCAGGTGTGGGTATCTCATGAACAAGGCAAAGAGGAGCCCAGCAAGACTGATTCGGAGGACAGAAAGAAGCCAGATCTGACCAGACTTCAAAGCTTCAGAGGAAAGTAATTACTGAGAGGATGTGAAAATTTAAAAAGTTAATTACAGACAGATGATGGATAAGTTCTAGAAGCTGGGCTTACAATATTAAACTTAATTTCACTTACTATTACCAGCATAGAAAATAGTAATGAAAAAATAAAAGAGATACCTTATTACTTCTAAAGAAACCTTCAGCTTTCAGGGTTTTACTGGGCACAGTAAGAAGACGCAAATCATTGTAGCAGCGTTCCAGCACTATTCTCATTGTTTCAGCAGGTAAATGGATGGCCTAAAATGAAAATAATTTAATAAAAAAGTACTCTTTCAAGAATATCATTCTACAGCAGAGCTCATCATATCACTGCCTTATTTAGAAAAACAAAAAACCTACCTCCTATTGCTTACCTATTAAATAGAGCCCAAACTTCTGTGTTTACTATTTAAATAAGAACTGAATTTATATTTCCAGGCATGTATTTTACAATGATCCAGCCAAACACACATGGCACTGTTATGTCAACTTGCCTCACACCTTCTTACATCTACACTTTTGTCAATCTGTTTCTTCTTTTTGAAGCGTCCTTCTCTAACTATAGTTGTTTCCTAGCTAAAATATTGGCTCCTTGAAGTAAATATTAATTCCTGTATCTTACTCATAACTATCACACAGTGCTTTGTACAGAGCACTCAAAAATATTAACTGACCAATTTTAAGACTTACCTTTGATATAAGTTGTTTGAACTCTGTAACTGTTTGATTTAAGTAAGCACGAACAGTGATAGGAGCAGCTACAGATTCTGCCTTTAGATCAACAACATGAACTTTCACCATAACTTCTGTCACATTTGAAAAACATAAAAACATAACTGGAGGTTATTTCTCAAAATGTATTTCACATGAGCATTCTTAATGCGTTTCTAAAAGACAGCAAAGGTAACACTTTTTCTAATTATCAAGATGGTAGATGAATGTTATACATGTATAATACATGTTAAAATTTCTCTTTCACAATTCATTGCATTACAAACAAACATATATAAATGGAACTGAGATTTAATAAAAACAGAAAAAGTTGATGTCCCTGGGACCTGCAGATATGGAGAGGATGGAGAAAAAGAAAAATTGCTGGAAGTGATGTATTATGAAACCACCTCTTCAAGGAGATTTTGAGAAACAGGTTCTATAGGAATATAATTTTTTTGGCTGAGGATCTTCTTTATAAATGGGGGTAGGGGAAGGAAGAATGATTCAATACTGAAGAAGAAAATTTTCACTGAACACACTATAAGCTAAAAGTTTTATTGCTTTTTTTTTTAAATCTTGTATATAGCTCTTTGAAAGCAATCTAGAACCTAATTCCAAACTTAATGCTGATTACTTCCCAACCTATCAAAATTATTCTATATTTTAAGAACATATAAAAAATTAAAATGAAATTCATTTCTATAAACAAGAAACTTTATAAGAATCTTAAGCCCAACACTACTCAAAATACTATAAAATTCCTTACCTCCAGGTTTATAAGACTGAAAAACTTGATCAGGTTTTCTTGTCTCCAACAGCAGATCAAACATGTATGTTGACTTAACTCCACCTAGTAGAAGTCCCATTGGTGTATCTTCTTCTCCTTCATATGATCTTTCAAGATAATCATGAAACTCATCATATTTAACAAGGCGACAGCAATCCACGGGTATTACCTCTTCTAAATCCATCATCTAAAAGAAAATGACGGTGGGGAGCGATATATATTTTAGTCTTATGTGTTTGAACAAACAATAAAATCCATGTTTATGATATGCATCAAAGCTCAAGACATCAAAGTTAAAGGCACAATTTAAATGCTATTTTTACATAACCATATTTAATTATCTCTCAAATCATACAATGTATGCACTAATACATTTTAAAGACATTTTTCATTTTTAAAAAGTTAACATTCTAAACTTCAGATGAACTCAAAATCAATGTATTACAAGCTATTGCTCTGTAATCACTAAGCTAGAAACATAAGAGGAAAACAACCAACCAGAATATGCATCTTTTGTTTTTTTAACCCAGTTTTGGGAAGAACTGGTAACATGTACCTAGTAACTATCTTCCTAAGTACAGGAAGACATCATGCCTCATAGAGCCATCAAAAAGGCTGTATCTTCTATGTCTCTCAAGTGCTTCCCCATTCCTCTTTGTGGATTATGCCCTTCAAGATCAGCCTGCAGAATACCTACAGTTCAGGGCACAGGAATCACTATCATAAAATTTCCCTTTAGCCTATGTCACTAATAGCTGGCATACCCTAGATGCAATATCTCTTCAATTGGAAATGAACTTCCTGAAGAAACAGTAGGATTGCTCAGAAGTATTTAATTTTTATTTAAGGTTCGTGATTGTGGCTTTAAAGAAAAACGTTTAAGCCTTTGTGTATCCCCAGTGACCTCTACCAACCCTACTTTTGTTCCCAAAGATGAGCTCTGTTCTTGGTACATAAGACTGATTTATTTCTCTGTTCCATTTGACTCTTTATATTTGTGAACTTTTACTTTTTAAGACAATATTCTTTTCTTTCTGCATTGAAAACTGATGGAATATAAACTACCTTTATTACTGTGTAAAACTGTTAAGACATTTTTTCCATTTTAGTCTCATTTGGTTTCCCTATGGCTTTGCATAAGATGATGCTTGCAGTTTACCATCATGTTTAAAGGATTTTTACTTTAATTAGGTGAATCCAGTGCCACTCATCCATTTTATTGTTTGTTCATTTCTTTACTCATTCACACACCTATCCAATTTTGACTCTCCTATATACTAGGCAAAAGTATAGGAAATGCAATTGTGAGCAAAACAAGAACACTCTTCACCCTTATAAGTGCTTACAGTTTAGTGAGAGACAGTGACATTAATTAAAATAGTCACACAATGTAAATTTTCAATACTGATAAATGCTATGAAAGACCAGTTACCTAATATAAAGTGGGTCTCAAACTTTAGTATGCTTAAAAATCACCTGAGATACTTGTTTAAAAGGCATATTCCCAGGCACCAACACAGAAATTCAGATTCATTTGCAGGAATTATTTTTTTTTTTTAAACAGGAATGTGATTCTGGTGCAAGTTATGCTGGATCACACTTTGAGAAACAATGTCAGCTATCTTGTATACTATTTCTAGTTCTACCATTGGTTTTATATATAATTATAAATGAAGTGATGCAGTAAGTAATTTTTTCTCTAGGTAACGACTGTTTAATTTCAGTCAGATGATGTTAAACTTTATATGGAAAAGAAAACATTTAAGTATCACAGATGACTATTTAGAAAAATCTGGTTAAAGGATGCTTCCCTATTTGCCTTTCTATTTTTTTTTTTCCTAATTTCAATGCATAATAAAAAAAACTTTAAAAAATTCAGAATGCACAAAATACTGCATAATTTGATCAGTAAGTCATTAGTTGATAAGCAAATCTCACAAAACAACTTCATCCTATTTGCCTTTCTACATGCACTAATAATTTTTATTCTAATAATTCTTAGAATAAAAATGCAAACTTCTATTCTTACAAAGTCTCTAATTTCATTTTACACTATTCTATTCTCATTCAAGACAATCTAAACATAATGCCCTTTTTATCAGTTTCTTGATCATGCCAAGTACTTCCTCACCTCAGTTTTTACACATGCTATTACCTCTACTTAAAATATTCTTTCCCAACTTTTTGGCTGTCTCCTTCTCATGGTTAAACTCTCAGAAAAAATAATCTCAATATACTACTGATTTACTTTAAAACATCTAAACAATAAAATATTTGCACAGTTTTTCAAAATCAACTGAGTATGTTCCAAAAAAGAGGTATAAACTACACTCTTTAAAAGATATATGACTTAAATGGGCTATCAAAGTTACTGCAAGTGCTTCTATTGCTATTGACTGAAATGAAAACTTTGGGAAATACATTAGGTACTGTTGTCTAAGATATCAATAATGAAATGCCAATGGTGCAATTAAACATACCTTGTAAGCCATTTCTACTGCTTCTTTTAATGTCTTATCCTTATGAACCTCCAACTTATTTTCCATCATTACTTGTTTCACAGGATGCAAACAGAATAATTTTATCTAGAAATTGCAAAACAGGATCATTAACTCGGCAGGTCATGAGTTAAAGCTTAATACCTTTATAGAAAGCATTTTTTTCCTAAGTCAAATGTTATAATTTTTAAAAAACATAATTGGGCTCATCCATTCTGGTGTCTATTCTTCTCACTTAATAATTCAATGACTATATCTCATGTTATAAAAAAAATTCAGAAACATCAATTGTAACGACTGTATGTTTCTTTATAAGCATATATTATAATTTATATAATCATTCCTCTACTAATATACATTCAAGTTGTTTCCAACTTTTTCCTAGTTTGGAAAATACTGTGATGAATGTCCTTGCAGTCAAAATTTTATAGCATCTGTAATTATCTTGTCAGGTAATATTTCCTTAAGAGAATTATATGTAAAAGAATATCAATTTGCTTAAGGCTCTTAATAAATTCCACTCAATTTCTGTGCAGAAAGGTTTCACAAATTTATTCTTCTTGAACACAGTAGCAGAATGTGACAATGTTCATCTCATTGTAACCCCAACAACACTGAGTATTATCGCTACACGTGTTTTTTTATGCATAAAATAAAACCATTTTACCTCAGTAATATAGTTGGTTACCCTGCCTAATGATCAAGATACTGTAACTGTCTACAGAATCAACCCAATGAGTTAGTTATGAGAACTACACAGTTAAGCAACCTTCAATAGCACGTTAATTAAAAGTAAAATTATGAAATCTAACCTTGCATGTATTGCGCTCGATTTCTCGTTGCCTCTTTTCTTGTTCTTCCAATTCTCTCTCTCTCTGAACCAAGTTTTTAATATGTTCTGGATATTCATCTACTTCTAGAAATTCTATTAATAATAACAACAGAATAAGACACTGTCACTGAAATTGAGCTTCCTTTATTTAATTTTGTTCTACTATGTTCCCATAGCATATACTTCTACTATAGCTCTCATCAAAATATCTCAATTACACAAATCTCTCAACTTGGACATGAACTTTTTCCAGGCAAGGGTAAAAGAGGCAGTTGATAATGACATGTGGTCAGGTCTCATATTTTAAAAAGCCATATATTTATCCATAATAGCTCTTGGCTCCAGGAAACTCTAGTATATAGGTAGATTAAGATTTTTAGCATAAAAAAGTTTCTCTGAAATTTGGAAATAAAATAATTTCTGATTTCAAATAGTGCTGTCACCATCAAATTCTCCAGATCTTGGTTTCTTCAGTTAATTACCAGCACCTACTCCACAGTTATTGCCTAGGATATAATAAAATGTAATAAATGCTATTGCTCCTGCTACTATTATTTGTTTATTTGTTTGCTATTATTATTTGCTATTCTTTATTATTATTCATTAATACAATTATCTTTTCTTTGTCTCAAAGTAGTCTTTTTGCTGCCTTCAAAAACTTCATGAGTAACTCAAAGTACTAAAAGTAGCAATATGGTCTACAGCCATGCCACCCTGAACAAGCCTGATCCCGTCTGATCTCGGAAGCTAAGTGGAGTTGGGCCTGGTTAGTACTTGGATGGGAGACCACCTAGGAAGACCATATGCTGTAGGCGTAAAAAAAAGAAAAAAATAAGTGATTGTAAGCTGACAAAGTCCTTGTAATCTGTGAGGTCAACCAAGGGTTGCCTTGCCTAAAAAAATAAAAAATAAATAAAAGTGGCAATATGAGATTATGACACTGTTTAATAAAGCCAGTGATTATTCGGCATTAAACAGGGAGGACGATTTATTTATTTAAAAATATCATGCCTCTATGGAAAGTAAAAATTTTAGAAATGAGCTTTAATTCCAAAAATATTCCATGTGATACATATGGCGCCCTCTGGTGCTTCATCACAAAACTAGAGTTGGGGAGTAAATAAAGGAAAGCTGAATTATTGCTGTAGTGGAAATAATCTGGAATGCTGGATGCCATAGAGAAGGACATATGAACTACAATTCTGGCTCTGCCTCCAGATAGCTATGACATTGAACAAGTTACTCTTTGAATTACAGTTTCTTTAACTGTAAAGTAAGAATGATTACTGCTCCTCTGAAATCTGTTCTAAATGACTTATAATTTCCTTTATTTTTCATTAATTACACAGTAAATTATTAAAAAGCCACTATATGACAGACCTGGGACTATACTGTTGGTGAAAAGATAAATAAGTCCTAACTCTTGCATCAACTGAATTCACAATCTAATGAGGGTTTACAAAAATGTAAACAAAAATAGTATACTGCTTAAAACAGACTTACTCATAGCATGGTAGTTTCTAAACAAAGGGAAAATGTTAAAAATCAATGACAGTGGTTCTACTATTTTAATTATGAAAAGATTATAAGCAAACACATCATCTCTGTATACTCTGTATGTACACACACACACACACACACACACCCACCCATTAGCAATACTACTTCAGAATCAGAGTTAGCATGTAAAAACGGACTGTGATTCTCAAAAGTAATTACAAAAATACATAAATAAAAAAAATAAAGGATGCATTTTAGACTCATAAAACTTCACTTGCTTTTTAAGCAAATAAAGATATTTAACTCTAGTTCTTAAGAACATTTCGAGAGTGGTAAGTGGGACGTTTACCTAATCTATGTCCCCATTCAAAGCATTTAGATATTAAAATCCCCAAAACACTTGTAATAAAAAAAAAGCAATAATAAATTTGAGTTTTTACAATGTATTAGACCTGATGTTGAATGCTTAAAATGTTAATTTTTTTGTAACAGCCCTATAAAATACTATAATTATTCCTATTTTACAGATGTGGAAAGTAAGAGAAAAGTTAAAAAACTTGGTCTGGGACATGCGGCTAGTGAGTTATGACTGCTACACAGGTCTGGTGGTTGTCATCACTGAACCAAGCTACATATAATACAGCCTTACTGCAAATAAACATCTAGTTTATTTAATGTAGAATATGTTTTTTTCCCTTAGTGTATTAAAAAACGGTTCAATTTTTTTCAAGTGTTTTTACCAGTTGGTATCATCTCATAACAGTAATTACAATTAATTCTTCTATGCATTAAAACAACTTAATTGTCCTAACATTTAAAAATGATTATCTGGGTTTATAAAACTTGCAAAAGAAATTAGTTTAAAATACAGATTAAAATCAAATAATTATATGTTAACATACTTGCATTTCTTGCTGGATCCTTCAGTCTATATATCAGCATATATGCATTTGTGGAGCTAGTAAAAATATGAAAAAGATTAATGGGTCAAAAAGTAGATTGTAAAGATTCCATTTTCTAGCATCAATCATGTATTTAAAATAATAGTTTTCTGTTGTTTTAAACAATTAAAAAATCATATAACTGTTTTTGGAGAGGTTCAACATCTAAGAAAATAAAATCTACTATGCTTTTATGGACACAGTTATGAGAAGATTCCATAACTCCTTTTGGTAATATAGTAAAGTCTTCAAAAAACCACTGTCCTGGAATAATAACTACGATTAAGTCAGGAGTCGGCAAATTTTTTCTGGAAGGGCCACATAGTAAAAGTCTTAAGATTTCACAGGCCATGTGATCTGTGTTGTAATTAATGTTGCTATAGTGGGACAAGATCCACATACAATATTTAAACAAATAAGTAGAGTGTTGTTTCAATAAAATGCTATTTCCAAAAACTGGAAGCGGGCTGGATTTGGCTCATGGGTTAATAAGTTTGCTGACCTTTGGGTTAAATCTTTTTAATGGTAAAAACCGTTAAGAAGGTATAATTAATTCTAATTTATAAACACTAAAAATTAGGAAGTTATTTACCTTGCAAAAGCACTGGAATAATATCCTCTGCTTCCTGAAGATCCACCATGAGTTTTCTTAATGTCCTCTTGTGTTATCTAAAAAATTGTTACACTATTTACTTTTTGGTAAAATCTATAACACCATTACTTTGATGTCAATATGTAACCCAATTTTTAACTTCAGAGTTAAATAAAGCACACAGATAACCAATTCACAAAACTTAATCATAATCGGTGGCTGCTACCAACCAATCAGTTCTAGTGCCACATGAAGGCTAAGGGCAAGAAAAATTTGGGAGTCTATCTCTGGAAACAGCAAGCTCCAAACACGACTCGACATGACACAACACAACACAACCAAGAAATAACAACAAAAAACACAGCAGGAAATTTACTGAATGCAAAAACAAAAGACTGATTTGGTATGCCTTAAAATGCTTCGCTGGACACATTCAAGCTCCCATTTCAATAAACCCTGCTATTGACAGAAACATCTCTACTCTTGTCTTTTAGAATAATAACCTTAAAAAACCCCTCCTTACCCTGCTGACATGTTGATCATTGAAGCTGTACCACTGCTCATCACTGAATGACTTTATACAAGCATAATAATGACCACCAGCAGCACTCCCTGAATGAACCATAACGGAGAAGAGCTCATAGATCAAGGAATTCTAAGGGAAAAAATAAAAGTAACTCAGAAGGAGAGAAACACAAAACCTTTATTTGTAGTTTCTATTCTCTATTAATACACAGTGGTTACAAGTTAGTTGTTCTATATATTTATTATAGGTTAACTTTAAGATAATTAAAATAGCAAGTCACCGCATAATTTTATATGACACAAGTTTCACAAGTTTCATTCATTGTATTCCCTTCACATTTTAACTAAGCTAAACCTCTGGAACTATGCATATCTGAAATATAAATTTATTTGTTTATGTAAAAAAGAAAATAGTAGTCTGAAATTTTAGAAGCAGGTGCAAATACAAGACTGTTCTGATACGAGCAGTCAAGATCAAGAAATCCCAAATAACATTGTTTTTTATTCAAATAAGATTCTACTTCTTATACAGAGGAGCTAGGGATATAATGATTTGGAATATCTTTTAATGTATTTATGTAATATCTGTGATAGAGTGATCTATTGATTTGACATCTCTCAGGTATGTGAAGCTGGTTCAACAGTAGAAAACCAATCTATGTAATCCAGGTTAAACAAGAAAAATTACATGATCATATCAACTAACTCACTAGAAGCATTTGACAAAATCCAATACCTATTCATGATGAAAACTCTCAATGAACTGGGAAGAGGGGAACCTCCTCAACTCGATAAAGAATATCTATAATAAACCTAGAACCAACATCATACCTAAAGATGAGACTGAACACTTCCCTCACGAGACCAGAAACAAGGCAAGAATGTCTTCTCACCACTCCTACTTAACATCGTAAGAGAAGTCCTATCAGTATTGTAATAAGACAAGGAAAGAGACATATTGTCTAGGCAGAAAAACAGGCACAGGGTTGAACTTTACTCCTGAGCTAAAGTGTGCCAACCCTTGCTTGAATGCAATGTTCTTTATACTAAGTTATAATGCATTCCTTACGTTATTTATTTCATAGCATTCACACTCAATTATCTTCCTAAAAGAAACAGATAATTTTAAAAAGTAAAGGGCAGTAGCAATAGTGGTGAGAATAATGGTCTTGGTCTAAAAATATTTTCGCAAGTGAAATGCTATTCTCAATTATATAATGTGACTCTGTAAGACCTGAGCTAGTGAAAGAAATGGTTTGATAAAATGTTAAAACTCATTGACACGGCGATAAAAAATATTCTATTCTACAGAATATCCAGTTTCGTAGTTTTAAAATTATAATCCATGGACCTATATCATTTTTTGAAGTGCCTTAAGGGCTATCATGGGTGGGGTGTAGGGGAGAGGAAGAAGACTGAAGGCTTTGTCTTTCCCCTACTTCTAAAAGATCTGTTCAATTATTAACTGTTTCATAAAAGGTTCCATAGCCAAAATTTTCAAAATCAAAAGTTCTAGTCTAATGTTTTCATTCTGCTATATGGGAAAACTGGTAAGATATAAGATTTAGAGGCTTACTGCAATTTTAAAGGCAGAAGTCTAACTACTAGACCCTTTCCATACCACAGCCTAGCTTGCTTACATAATTACAGTTCGGCCTCCCAGAAATTAATGACCCCATCTGTAAGAAGTTTTTCCAAAGTTTAATTATGAGCACATAAATACATAAAAAACAATACCTTAAAAAGTCTTAACATTCAAAAATTAAACTTCTTTTAAAAATAACTTAATCAGTCATGCAGATATAGTTATATATAGCAGCTCAGAGATTACATTATTCTCTCAGTTAAAAACCACAAACTATAAAAAGTACCTTACCTTTTCAAGACCAGGTTTTGAAAGCTTTTCAGTCCCACTATTGCTTTCGAGGCAGATCCCTTCATCAACACCATCATCATTGGAGAAATCATTGCTCATTTGATCACTGTGACAACTGCCTTCATTTTCTGCTCCACTGTCAGTGCAACTTTCAGTCTGAGGAGATTTCTTAATAAAACATAATTATCTTACAATTATAACGTAAATAAAGGGAAAATATATACTAAGTAAAACTTTTTATTTATATGCTGTTAACCTCATCACATAAAATTTAAGCTATTATTAATACTTATTTTACTTTAAGTAAATTTAGTTTCTCTTAAAAAGTGAGGCTTTAAATAAAAATAAAACAAAAAAGCATATTTTAAACGTATTTCTATTAATGTCCTTAAAATTCTAATACAACAAATTACTGATTCAGAATTTATTAAACCCCATTTGTTTACAACTGCAAAGTAACAATATAAAATGATCATTTCTTTCACCTAAATCCACAAAAGCAGAGAACCTAAGGTACCAAATGAGCTTTTTTTTGTTCTCAAATTCCAAAAGACTATCATCTTTTCATGAATAAAAAATTCAGTTCAGTTTATCACTGTGCTAGGCAATTATAGACAATTAGAAAGAAAAACAAGACATTGTATCTATTCTCAAGAATTTTATAGTCAAGTGTTTGGAGGTGAAAATGTAACAAGAATCATACTTTTCAATGCTCTTATGATTTTTAAATCTCTTTTATGCAAATTTAAATGGAAGTAATCTACTTTTTAGAAATCCTCAAACAACTCTTTCCCTTTTCCTTTAATACTTTATATACATATCTAAAAATGTTTTTATTTAAATAACTTAAGAATTTTTCTCTAAGGCATTGCAATAGAAGCTCCTGAATTAACCAAGCAATATAAAATAAGCACTGACTGCTTGTTTGCCAAGAACTTTGCTGTAGGGACTGCATCTAACACAAAGTCCTCATTCTTCGAGAAAGTTTGGTTCAAGGGAAAATGGAAGTGAAAACCAACTTTAGAACTCTACACTAAGCCCCAAAAGAGCATTTCTTTAACTTCTTTAACTAAGCCAGAACATCTCTTCTCCCAAGAAATGAACTTAGAATTCCTAAAAGTTCCTGCCAAACTTTATTTCTAGGTTTCCTTCCTTTGGAAAAGATTTCCCTTTACAACAAATATATTAGGAATATACAGAAGACTGATCTAACATTGATCTCTGTTTGAGTAAGAATCCTACAAAGATTATATCTCCTTTGAAAGTTTGGTATACTTTAGGTAGATTTCTTAGCTTAAGCACAAGAGTTTGAGATATTATTTTAAATTAAACCTTTCAATACGTTACTTGGTCACAGGTACCATTCAATGAACATCTACTTTATCTAAGGAACACTCTTCTTAAAAACCTATAAAACTAATTATCATCCTTACTTTACAAAGAAAGAAAGTGAGGCTCCAGAAAGATTGCTCTTCTATACATTAAATAAACTTGATGAATATTTAAAATTATTTTTGAGCTTCTGGGAAAAGGCATTTTTATAACTTATAGTAATCAGTTCCAATCAGAAAAAAAAATGCTTCATTAAAGTTTTGAGAATATGCATCTATCACTCTGAAACAACTACGTTAATTATAAATATTCCTCATAATGAAATTATAAGCATTTTCAAAAGAATAGAGTGGGACATTATGAATCTTTTATTGGATAAGGAAAGAGGAACCTAAAGAATTTGGGAGGTCAATGAGTGGAAGAAATTGATGAGCTTTATCTGTGTACTTCAAAGTCCCATCCTCAAACTACTTAAATAAAATTTTAATTTTAAAAAAATTAGAAAAGGAAAAAAGGCAAAATACTTTTCTTTTCTATCTTTCTAACCTATCCAATTTCAGAGCAGGCAAACCTTATGTGAGAACAACCCAGAAATCTTAATCCTTGAAAAAGACACTAAGACAAATATAAGAAATTAAGGCCATCCTTTTTGCTTGTTCATATTCATTATGTATTTGTTCTTTGTTTATGATGTACCACAAAGGGCAGCCCACCTTTAGATTGGTTTGTTTCGATAACTGAGAAAGTTATGAAACATAAGATTATCACTCAAATTAAAGAAATAATTCCAAAGTTTCAGATCCTTTTTGTCTTTTCAAGGAATATCATAAGTTACTTTGACCAAGCGAGAATAAATGAAATATAATTTATGGTGGACAGGAAAAGCTTATACAAAGTTAGTTCTTTTTATAAAACTTGGCATTAGAAAATAAGGAAAGGAAAAGCTTCCATCAAGAAAACACTCTAAATAACATCAGTTACCCCAAATACCTTTTTTAAACATGCCTGACCAAGTGGCTTAGTAAACAAATCTTATAAGAAATTATAATAAATCTTTACCTCATCTTCAACATCAATAAATGTACTCATATCTAGCTCTTCAGGAAATGTCATCCGATCATTCAATTTGATCCTGTGCATGGTTGTATAATCAAAATCAAATCTTTTCAATTGTAAGGTCAGCAGATAAGGGAAATGCAAAAACCGAAGGCCCTAAAAAAAAAAAGGAAAGGAAAGAAACAGAAAAAAGAGGGACCTATTAAATATTGACTATATCTCAGGTAATTAAGTATTAATTTCTACATGGCATCTACCTTTCGTGCATCACACTTCTTCTTACAACGTTCACAAAAATATTGATTTGGGCCATCCAGGATCTCTGGCTGAATAAATGCATGCAATGCTTCTTCCTAGTTAGAAACAAAAATTGTGTCATAATTACTTAAATATAATATTAATGACAAAGTCCTGAATATAAAAACATTGCTTAATGGTTAGAAAATTAGTTTAGTTAAAAATGGTTTGAAAATGAAAAAATGATAAAAAATTAAAATGTTATTATAAAAACTGAGCAAAAATATAATTACTTATTTTATTCTTCATGAGATCTGCCTTTCCGACTACTGCACATCAGTCATTACTACCTAATTTTTACTGACTTTATGTTGTGGTGTTTGGCTAAGTAATCTAATAAAAACCCTCAGTCTTTAGATTAAAAAGCAAATCCATACTTTTTAGAAAAGCAGTTACATGTAGCACTTCAATCTTCTTATAAAAAGAGACATTTTAAAACTATGTAGTAACACAAAACTATGAAGAATTCACACTATTCATACACTTAGAAATCTAATAATCATCCTAATCACTATATTTAGGGTCAGTGATCCACCACTGCACTAGTTACAAAGGTTGAAAAACATTGTGCTATCTTCTCACACAATGTCTCACAATAGACCTGTCATATACTGCTCCATTTGAAAATGTATAATGAGAGCTACTGGATTGTTCACCTAGTAGAATCATGTGGTTCTTTCCCCACACAGCCTTAAGACAGAAGCAAGAAACTTTTGAATACTGTTGAGGAATAAGTGGGCACAAAATTAATTTTTATTTTAATTTTTAATCACTAATTTCTCACAATCAAAAAAATGAACTTTAGTTAACACAACATACAAGATTGCATAATCCAAATTTCATTTGATGTCATCTCTTTTCTCCACATATGGTCTAAGCAGAACTACTGACATTATTTATTACATATAAAGAAAAAGAAATGGAATCATTAAGACAAAATATCTTTAAATATCTGTTGTTCATTAAAAATAAATACAGGAGCTTGATCTGGCAAAATGGACTTAGTTGTAAAACAGCTGGCAAAGCTTATAAAAACTACTATCCACATATTGTTTGACAAAGCTCATTTTGGAATAAGATCAAAAATATGAAAAAATATTAAAAATGCTTCTAATTTTATCCATTTCCTATTTGTTCTCAAAACGCAAGGAAGACCAAAGGTGAGAGAACCAATTAGCTGGGGGGTGTCCACATGACCAAGGATTTTATTGAAGTCACAAGAAAGGACACATTTAGAATTTTTTTTTCTCTAAAGTATAGTTTAAGCAGAAAAAAGGCAAATTCTGTAAAAAGAAGGAAAAGTTTCAGAGACATCGCATCTATAGCTTAACATAGAATTATATCAAATTTGTCAAGTTTTCCAAATAGAAGTAATTTGAACTGGTAAAATAGTCAATATCTAAAAAAGAAATCGAGCAGTGGGGGTTGGGGAGTGGAGAACAAGGAGAGTGAAAAATTATGTAACTTAAATCCTACTTTGGTAAGCTAAGGTATGTGTGTATTGGTCTCTGGTTTACAGTTCATAGCTAGAGCTACCGTCTTTTTTTTTTTTTTTTTAGAGTCGGAGAAAAGTTTAAAGAACAGAAAATTCCTATAAACTCTTTACTCAGACTCACCAAGTTTTAACATTTGCTACCGTTGCTTTATCATTATCCCACCCACATGCACATTATGTATTTTTCGGAACCACTTGAGAGTTGGTTCACACATTATGCTTTTCCTCTTAATATTTCAATGTGACATTTTAAAAACAAGAATATTCTTAAACATCAGTTAACAAATTCAGAAAAATTTAATATCGGTAAGTGCTTTCATCAGTCCATATTCCAATTCTGTCAATTATCCTAATGTCTTTTGTAGCTTTTCTCCCTATCCAGTAGAGAAAGGAATTCAGGATCACAGATTGCATTTGGCTGGCTGTCTCTTCAGATTCTTTTTGTATGGAACAGTTCCAAAGCCTGCCTTTCTTTCATGACATTAATATTTTTTTGTAGAGGCCAGTTATTTTATAAAATGTTCCACGACTTGCGTTTCTCTGATGCTCCTCATGATTAGATTCAGATTATGCATTCCTTTCTAGACTACTAAATTAATGGTGTGTTCTTTTAAGGGTATCACAGTCCTAACTTCAGTCACAGCTAGGGTGTTGTTCACTATAAAATTATCATTTTTCCTCCTTGTAGCTTATAAACAATATGTAAGGAGACCTTGGGAGACCATGTAAAAATCTTGAGCCTTAAACTTTCCATCCTAGATTTAGCATCCACTTATAGATTCTTGCTTAAACCAAATTTTAATGTAATGCTTGCTTTATGAACCAACTTGAAAATCTTTTTCTTTTAATAAAGGCAATTTAAGTCTACTCATATTTGGTATGACTAATATGTTGTGTCTCATCTCAGTCACTACTGTATGATTACTGTGTGCATTAAGTAATATTTACTGTTCCTTTCTCTACATGGTATGTTTACTTTTTTTTATATTTTCTTTTGGTACTTAGGGAGGTTAGTAATTTTGTTTTAGTACATTTACACTTTCATTATTGTCCTTAATTCTCTTTATGTTCTCCCTTCTTACTTAAGCTTTTAGTGTTTAGTCTGCCATTTCTAAATGGTACTATTTTCCACCTATTCAACAGTCTATGATCTTATTCTACTTTCCTTTTTCTCTTTCTTATCCTTTTTTTCAGAATATTCTTTGTACTTTGTTTAACATAAAACACTTCAGACTATTCTACCTCTGTTCTCACCCTTTTAAAATTTAATATTTATTTTTACAATTTTAATTAGTCCTTAATTCTCTAATTCAATAAATCAAATGCTCAGTCCTTTTGCTGGAGCTCTCCTAGTGATCTCTTAGTTGGATGGAGCTCATCCTCTAATAAATTCCTCAGGAAGGGCTCATGATTACAATATTCAGTGAGTTTTTCAATGTTCAAAATTGGTTTTCTATTGCCATCATAACTGAAGGAAAATTTGGCTAGATACCAAATCCTTGGCTTATACTTTCTTTGAATTTCTTGAAACTGCTATTCTGTTGCCATGATTTGAATGTTACACCTCTTAATGGCAGTCCAATTTATCCTTAAAGTTTAATAGTTTGCTAAAACATTTCTCACAGTTGATCATTCCAGGTCAATGGTGGGCCCTTCAAAAGGCAGATTTAAATTTCCCTTATTCCCAGAAAGTTTCCCTGGAATATAGTTTATAAGTTTTGTATCACTGTTGTTTTTACACTTCAGGCTCCAGTTATGTTGGACTTCTTTTGCTGGTTTTCCCTTAACAATTATTCTGAGATCCTTCTTTTTCAATCTAATTTTCAGTTGATGTTTCTTAGATTTTCATTCCATTCTATTCTCTCTCAAACACTTTATCATTTATTCATTTCTAACAGTTTTATCTTTTTCTTTCCTGAGTTTAACATTCATTGAATTTCTTGTAATTTTCTTTTTAAAACTCCATTTCTCTCCTTAAATTTTTGGATACCAGATTGTTTTGCTCGTTTGAGAATATCTGACTTAGGCTAGAGTACTGTTCTACTCCATACTATTCTACTTTGTGGTTATTTTCCTGAGGGTTTTGTGTGTGTGGGAGGAGGGAGGCAGATTTTCATAAGCTGAAAAGATTTCATACATATTTTGTTTTCTTCTAACAGTGGTTCTAAGTCTGATTTTTTCCCTACTCATTTTGTGGATAGCATTCCTTAGTTTGAGAGTATCTTATTTTATCAACTCAGTGAAGTGCAATTTATTGAATTGGTAATGGAAGGGGAAAGGTTGGTCTTCTCTCATTGTGCAGGATCTTTTCTTTTTCTTTTTCTTGTTTTCTCTCACTTGCTAAGGCTTGGAGGCACCCCTTCTGTTTATTTCCTTCTCCAAAAGCAAAATTCTTCCAAAGGCTGTCACTTCTAATCCCTCTCACTCTAAAACTCCTTCCCTGTAGTTGGTGCTATAAACTATAAAGTTCAATCTATGTTCACTATTTTGGCACATAACTGTTGTACTTCCTCTTTTTGAGGGTGGTTTTTCTTTGTTTTGCTTAAGTCCTTCGACCCCCTCTGATCTGTTTCATACATACAGTCTCTAAAGTTTCCCACTCCACACTCTCCACATATATACTTGCAGCAGCAGTGGTACCTCTGTTGGAACTTGGTGGTTATTTTGCTACTTAAGCGGTAATTTAAAGTTCATGATATTCTATCGCCTAGTAATGCAAAAGGAACACAAATGAAACCCAACTAATGTATACCTTCTATGGGTTTTTTGAGAGAATGTGTGGAGGTAGCCACCATTATCCTTCAGACTGAGAACCAGTTAAAGCTATATTAGTAAGTTTTCTTCAATTTCTATATTAATAAGTTTTTATAGCTTATTCTAGCTTTTTTTTTAACAAGTTGTCACCAGGATAACTGTAATTAAGGTTAGTTATAAAAATTAGCTTCAATTCATCTATCCATTCAACAAATAAATATATGTGAATGATATGTAAATGGACTAATGTGGTTATATACATTTATCCTCAATGTGAAGTACAAGATAAATAAAAATCATGCCAAACTATATTATGAATACTAAAAAGTTATGGATCATAAAAATGGAACAAAATATTATAAATGCTGTACCATTATTCTCTCACACACATAAACTGTACTGCTTACCATGAGCTGTCATCTTGAGTGTGTTAAATTCATGTATCATGTTTCTAAACTAGCTTTGGGTTGAATATGATTATTCTTTATCATTCCAAAGCGAAGATAACAATTTTATTTTCTACAACTTACACAGTATACAAAATGTAATTTTGTGCATTTTTTAGGACGTAATTTTCACAGTTCAGAATAGAATATAGAGAATTCTTATATCCTTAGTTCTCCAAATAAAAAATACTGGTTATCACAATTTTTAATGCAGAAAATCTAAGCACAGCACAATCAAAATATATAGCCAAGGAATGGTACTGTCTATAAATCTCATTTTTCTTTTTCCTCTTAACCTATATATAAATTCTTTCTCCATCAATGTCTATTTTATTTTAAATGGAGACATATTAAATTTTGATATTTTATTTTTCAAACTGAACAAAGATAAATCAGAACCACCACTGATAACTATTTCCTAACTGACGTTCATGTACTTAGCAATTTTGTGCTACTGATATATAGCAGCAGATATATGCAACTATCTTCCCAGGATATATTAATATACATATAATGTGTTTTTGTTTTGTTTAGGAAAATTACTCCAAATACTTTCACCTAACCTATCCACTTATTTTAATTGCAATTTTTGAGATAAATGTAGATTTGCATACAATTATAATAATAGAGAGAACTCTTGTATACTTTGCCCCGTTTTCAATGGTAACACTTTATAAAACGATAGCATAATATCAAAACCAGGATATCGATATTGATGCAATTCACCTTTCTTATTCAGATTTTCCCAGTTTTAGTGTACTCATTTGTCTGTGTATGTGTTTTTAACTTATATACAATTTTATAACCTGTATCGATTCATGTATCTACTATGAGTCAACAGACTGAACAGTTCCTACACTACAAAGATGTCTTACGTTGACCTTTTACAGTAATCAACTACCAGTCCTCCCCCAACCCCACCAAATCAGTAAGCTCTGGCAATGATTAATCTGTCTCCTAGTTTTAAAATGTTGTCATATCTGAAATATTATATAAATGGAATCATACCATATGTAACCTTTTGGGATTGGCTTTTCCCCACTCAGCATAATTCCTTGGAGATTCATTCAAAT
Source organism: Pteropus vampyrus (assembly GCF_000151845.1). Lineage (NCBI taxonomy): Eukaryota > Metazoa > Chordata > Mammalia > Chiroptera > Pteropodidae > Pteropus > Pteropus vampyrus. The sequence goes on along the minus strand of NW_011889088.1, from coordinate 2,095,110 downwards.
TTTTGTGTATCAATAATTTGTTCCTTTTTGAGTATTGTATGGTTTATATGTACAAAGGTGTGTTAAACCATTCTCTTACTGAAAGATACCTAGGCTGATTCTGGCTCTGGGACATTAAAAGCAAGCCACTATGAATATTTGTGTACAGGTTTTTGTGCGAACATAGGTTTTCATTTCCCTGGGATAAATACAAGAGTACAATCGCTGGAATTTATGGTAATTGCATGTTTAGTTTTCCAAGAAACAACCTGTAGCGTTTCACATTCCCAGCAAAAAAGTATGAGTGATCCAGTTTGTCCACAATGATGCCAGCTTTTTGTGCTGTCGTTATTTTTCATTTTAGCCATTCTGTAGGTAGTGATATCCTCATGGTGGTTTGAATTTGCACTTCCCTAGTAATGTTGAACACTTTTTCCTGTATTTATCTGACATGTGTATATCTTTTTGGATGAAATGTTTATGTCTTTTGCCAACTGTCTAAATGGATTGTTTGAGTTTTTTTTTTTACTACTGTGTTTTGAGACTTCTTTACATATCCTATATACTAGCTCTTTGTCAGATATGTGGTTTGCAAGTATATTTTCCCAATCTATAGCTTCTATTTTTATTCTCTTCACATGAGCTTTCAAAGAGCAAAAAATTTTTAATTCTGATGAGTTCCAACTTATTAATATTTCCCATTATGGACAGCTCTTTTGGCATCAAATCTAAGAACTCATTGCTTAACCCTATGTCTGAAAGATTTTTTTCCTATTTATATTTCTATAAGTTTATAATTTTACACTCTACTATGATACATTATGAGTTAATTTTTGTACCAGACATGAGGTTTATGCATAGGATTTTTTTGTGTGTGCATATAGATGCCCAATTATTCCAATACCATCACTTTTGTTTCTCAAATATCCGCTGGGCATATTTGTGTGGCTCTATTTCTGGGTTTTCTATTCGGTTCCACTATAATCTATTTGTTTATTCCTCTACCAATACCACAGAGCCTTGATTACTATAGCTACATAATAAGTCTTGAAATCAGGAAGACTAATTTCTCCAACTTTATTCTTCTTTTTCCAAATTTCTTTTAGCTATTCTAGCTATTTTAGTTCCTTTGCTTTCTACACAAATTTTAGAAATAGCTTGTGCCATCAAAAAATCTTGCCAGATTTTGCAAGAAATTTTATCAAAACTATAATTTGTAGAAAACTGACATCTTTACTATGTTGACTCTTCTAATCGATAAGCACAGTATCTCTCTCCATTTATTTAAATATTCTTTTCAGTTTATAGTTAGTTTCCAACACAGAGGTCCCAGTACATATTTTGTTAGATTTACACCTAAGATTCTTTTCTACAATTATATATGGTATTGTGCTTTTAATTTCACTTTCCACATGTTCTTTGCTAGTATTTTAAAATACGATAGATTTTTGTAAGTTTATTTTATGTCCTGCTACCTTGCTAAACTCACTTATTACTTCTAGGATTTTTTTTTGGTAGATGATTTGGGAGGTTTTACATAAAATGTTATTGTGTTATCTAAAAAGGGGTAAGGAACACTTAAAATTCTTCCTTTAATTTATATGCTTTTCATTTCCTCTTCTTGCCTTATTGTGTTGGCTAGGACTTCCAGTACTATACTGAATAAGAGTAGTGAGAGCAGACAACCTTTGCCTAGACAACCCTGACGTTCTATGGGGAAAATATTCAGTCTTTCACCATGAAGTGTGATCTTGGCTGTAGGTTTTTTGAGTATGTTCTTTAACCAGTTGAGAAAATTACCCTTTATTCTTAGTTTTTGAGAGTTTGCATCATGAGTAGATACTGAATTTTGTCAAGTGATTTTTCTGAGTCAATTGATGGAACATGTAAATTTTATTCTTTTGCCTGTTATTATGGTATATTAGCTCATTGATTTTTAAGTACTGATCAGCCTTGAATCTCTGGAATGAACTCTATTTGGTCATGGTATATAATCATTTTTATATATTGCTTAATTCTATCTGCAATATTTTGGTAAGGATTTTTCCATATAGATGCCTTAAGGATACTGGCTTGGTCATAGTTTTGGTGTTGTTGCTGTTTGTTTTAACGGTCTTTGGTTTAATATCAGGATGAAACTAGCTTCATAAAATAAATTGGAAATGGTTCGCTCCATTTCTATTTTTTGTAAGAGACTGTAGAACTGATGTTCACTGCTCTAAAATGTTTCGTCCAAGCCTCCAGTAAAATCATCCGACTTGGAGATTTCTGATTTGAGAAATTTTTAATTATGAATACCTTAACAGTTACAGGGCTACTGAAATTATCTATTTCATACTGATGAGTTGTAGTTTGTCCTTTTTAATGCGCTGGTTCATTTCATCTGAGTTATCAAATTTATGTGTGTGGAGTTGTCTGCTGTAGTCCCTTATTATCCTGTTGATACCTGCAAGGCCTATAGTGGTATTCATTTAATTTCTGATACTGGAAATTTCTGCCTTCTCTCCTTCTTCTTTTTCTCTGTTGGTCTTGCTTACAAGTTTAAAAATTGTATTGATCTTTTCAAAGAATTAGTTCTTTGTTTTGTTCATTTTTATTGTTTTCAATTTCACTGTTTTCTGTTCTTTTATTTTGTCCTTTCTTCTGCTTGCTTTGGGTTTCTTTTGCTTTTCTTTTTCCAGAATAGGTGGGGCTTAGATTATTAATTCAAAACTTTTTCTCCTTTTTACTAACGTAAGCATTTTACTAAATATTAGCATTTAATGCTCTAAGTTTTCCTCTCAGTACTGCTTTAGCTGCATCTCAAAATTTTTCATATTATATTTTCATTTAGTTCAAAGTATTTTTTAAAAAATTTCCCTTTAAACTTTCTCTTTGACTCATGGATTATTTAGAAGTGTGTTATTTATCTTTCAAGTATTAGGTGATTTTTCAGTTATCTTTCTGTTAATGATTTCCAATTTGATTCCACTCTGGTTGGAAAACACACACTTTATGAGTTTAACGCTTCTAAATTTGTTGTGTCTTTTGTTTTACGACCCAGGGTATAGTCCATCCTGGTATAAAGTCCATGGGCACTTGAAAAGAATGTGTACTCTGCTATTGTTGAGTGCGAATTTTTATAAATGTCAACTAGATCCTGTTAGTTGCTGTTGTTGTTGAGTTCTATATGTTAGCTAATTTTCTGTCTAAGAGATTCTACCTATCAATTATTGAGAAATGGGCCTTGAAGACTCCAACTACAATTATAGATTTGTTAATTTCTACTTTCAGTTTGGGCAGTTTTTGCTTTAAATATTTTGTAGTTCTATTTATTCGATACACATTTATGGCTTGCTATCTTCTTGATAGTATTTTATCATTATATAATGCCTATCTCTGTCACTAGTAATTTTCTGTGCTCTAAAGTCTACGTTTTCTGATATTAATATAGCCATTTCTCATTTCACTTGATTAATGTTTATATGAATATTATTTTCCTTCCTTTTCCTTTCAACCTGTCTATACCAATATATTTGAAGGGAGTTTTTTGTAGATAGCGTACTAACTACTCCGTCATGTTTTTTAATCTAATATGCTGATCTCGACCTTTTAGTTGGTATAGTTAGACCACTTACATGTAACTAAGTCCGCTATTTTAGTTTGTTTTTTTCTTTCTCCTGTCTTCCTGTGGATTACCTGAACATTTTAAAAATTCTATTCTGATTTACTTGTAGTATTTCTGAGTGTATTTCTTTTTCAGTAGTTGTTCTAGGTATTACATACACGTAAGTTAACAGTCTACTGGTATCATCCTTTTACCAGTTCAAGTGAAGCACAGAAACTTTACTTCACTGTATGTCTTCTTACCCTCTTCCATTTACAATGTAATTGTCTTAAATATTTCCCTTACATGTATTTAGAATCACACTAGGCAGCATTATAATTTGGTTCAAACTTCAAACATAATTAAGAAAACTCAGGAGAAGGAAAGTCTATCCTATTTACTCAGATTTTTGTTTATCGTGTTCTTCCTTCATTTCCTAATGTTCCAAGATGTCTACCTTTTATCATTTCCTTTCTGTTTAGAAAACTTTCTCTAAACATTTTTTAAAGTTAGGTCTGCTGGTGACAAATTCTCTTGATGTTCTCTCATCCAAGAACGTCCTGATTTTCCCTTCATTCCTGAAGAATATTTCCCCTGAGTATAAGAATCTAGTTAACAGTTCTTGTCTTCTAACACCTGAAAAAATGTGCCACTTCCCTCTGGCCTCCGTAGTTTTTCCTGACAAATCTGCTTATAAAAAATAAGAGTGTTTTTCCTCTATAAGGATGCTCACTTGCTGCTTTCAAGATATTTTGTCTTTAGTTTTCAGAAGTCTGACTATAATTGGCTTTGACAGACTTCCTTTGGCTGTATGGGGTTTGCTCAGCTTCTTGGATCTACTTTTGCCAAATCTGGGGACTTTTCAGCAATTATTTCTTTGAGTATATTTCCAGCCCTGCCCTTTTTATCCTCTTTTTCCAGGACTCCGATGACACAAATGTTAGATCTTTTGTTATAGTCCCATGTGTTCCTTTAGAACTTTTCTTTCCTTCAGTCTATTTTCTATTTGCTATTTATATTGGGCAATTTCTATTGTTCTATCTTCAAGTTCATTCACTGATTCTTTCTACTCTCTCTTCCATTCTGCTGCTGAGCCTATACATTGAGTTTTTAAACTTTTGGTTAAAATTGTATTTTTCAGTTCTAAATCCCATTTCATTTTTTTTTATATCTACTATTTCTTTCCTAAGACTTTCTAGTTTTTCACTTGTTTCCAGTGGGTTTAGGATCTCTCATTGAAATATTCCTATGATGGCTGCTTTAAAAGATTTGCCAGATAATTCTAATATCTGTCATTTCAGTGTTTGTGTCTGTTGATTGTCTCTTCTTTCATTCAAAATGAGATTTCCCTGTTTCTTAGTAAGTAGAGTTTTTTTTTTTTTTTTTTAATGAAACCTGGACATTTTGGGTATTTTAGATTCTTGACCCTATATAAATCTTCTGGTTTGGCTGGTCACTTGACATTACTCCAGCAGGAAAGAAGGGCCCTGCCTCATTATGCCAGATAGAAGTCCAGGTTTCCCACTTGGCCTCTATTGACACCTGAGGTAGGGAGAGCCTCCTCATTAGTGCTGGGCAAGGGTAGAGATTCTGGCTGCTCAATAGGCCTCTGCTGATATTCCTTGGCTTTTGAGGGGCAGGAATATCTCTCTACTGCTCCACTTGCGGTCTCTGCTGACACCACAGGTAGGAGGGGGCGAGGCTCCTTATACTAGGAAGTGGTCAAAGTCCTGACTCTCCAGTAGGAATCATTTCAGTGGGAAGGGAAAGGAACACCTCCTTACTGTCAGGTGGGAGTGGCAGGCCAGGCTTTCCATGTGGTCTCCAGTGGCAGTGAACCAGGGGAACAGGAGAATGGCAGTGGGAGGTTCATTCCTGCCCAGCAGAGAATGATACTCCTAGCTCACTACCTAACCTTCCCTAAAACCACCATGGTGGGGGTTTAGAGAACCTTGTTACAACTTCATTAAGTTGGAAGTTTAAGATCCCCACTCAGCTTTGGCTGGCAAGTGTTGGGGCGGGGGCCACAGTTTTTTTGTGGTGTTCAGCCAGAGCAAAACAGTTACTGTATAAAAGTTTTCTGCTTTGTAGGCTGTCCCTTTTCCGGTCTTTTGATTAGAGAGAACAGGCCTTTTAGTTAGTGCCTATTGTTTCCAGGCTGCCAACTTCTTCAGCTCCAAATTTGGGATATATTAGGTAAAAAGAAAACCCAAGGAACTCACCCCATGTCATTTCTTGAGTCCTGGAGGTCCCTAGCCTTTATGCCTTTTTTCCACCTTTCAGAATCTCCTTTTTTATGTTTATTTTATATATAACGTTCAAGATTTTCAGTTGTTTTAGCAGGAAGAATAGGGCAATATATACCTACTCCACCTTCCTGAAAGCAGAAGTCCCCACTTTTTAAGCTGGTTCCCACTATGTCCAACCACACAAATTCTTAGAAAAATGAGGAGAAAGACTATGGAAGAGATTTATTTTTCTTTATGTGATGCTTACAAATTTGGAAAAGGTTGGACCATTCCACCACCCAAATGAGTTATATGACTAAGCCAAACACCTAAGAATATCCAAATCACCTGCTAAATCAAGATAAGGCTTCTGATATAAACTTGTATACACTAAACACTTGAAATGCTTATGATTTCATAAATATTTATGATTTTAATAACTTTCCATTCAAAACTTTAATATAATCATATCTTTTACTTAGGGAACAAAAGTCTTTTAACATAATCTGATCTTTCCAAAGACACTATATGGAAATGTACAGCTAACCCCAATTTCATACTTCTGAACATAATTTGCCATAATAAACAGATTTAAATGTACTTATCCAATAACAGAATAAAAGAAATAGAAAATGACCTAGAACAGTACCTGGCAGTATAGGCAACCTAATAATTATGTTAAATGACAAAAGATTCCCTTAAAAAGACAGTCTTAAAATTTTACTGTTAAATAGAAATGCATTTCCTTAGTTAATATCAAACATGAGGCTATATCATTTTTGTTTAGTTTATAAAATATGCTAATTTAACAAAAAGTTTCTAATTTTTATGTATCATTAGAATGTATTTAGGACTATCTCCTTACAATAATACATTCTCAAATGAGCTTAGCAATGAGCAGATTCAAGGTTTCTTTGATCATGAAATTCAGAAAGATTAGTTTTATATAGACAGCTCTAATCAGTAAAAATAAAAGGTTCTGATTAGCTAATGAATAATATTAAGAACAAAATTTTTAAAATAACAAGTAATTTTCAGCTGATATTAATTTTTTAGGATTAATAACTAAAATATATTTAAGCAGGAAATTAAAACACATATTTCAGTATTCTCACTCCACCTCACCATCCTAAGCACATAAATGATAAAGTAGAAACATTCTTAAAATCACTTTACTCTAATGAAGCACTTCCTAAAATACGTTCCTCAGAATCCAAGTGTTCCTTGAAATATTAACAGACATCCCACAGAGAAAGACAATTAAGTGCGAGGTTCTGTTAAAAATTAAAGTTTTTTTTCTGGGTTAAACAAAGTTAAACAAATTTCTCTACTATAGGAATCCTCAGGGCATTTAAAATATGCACTTGAAATTCCCAAAGAAGATTACAGTTATACAGTTTCCCAAATTTATTTAATCAAAGAAACCTTCTCCTGACCATCTGTTAAATTCTGCTGGAGACTGGTGTTGAACAGTACTCAATCTGAGAGAAAATGGCAGAACAGCCCTTCAATACTGATTCCCTACTTGATCAGGTAAAATGAAGACCAGAAATTTAATAAATATCACAGTTACAATAACTAAAAAATAATTCCATAAGGAAAATATTATGATGAAAAACTTTAAAAATTGTAGGCAATTATTAGCACTCATTAAAAACAGTCCTCTATCAATCATGCTGAAAACGACCATAAAAACTGATTATATATGTTATAAGGAAAATTAGCTAAGTGCTAATTCTATTCACATTTTAATCTTAAATATTATTCTTAAGTAATTTATTTGAGCATGCACAAAAACAACTCCAGAAACTAGATGTTTCAGATAGCTAAAAAACAGAAAAAAAACTTTAATTTTTAACAGAACCTCACACTTAATTGTCTGAAATTAAACATCACTTGTTAACCTCACTATATACACACATCTATAATATTGCGGTTCACTGAACAGACACAGAATAAACAAAACATATAACCATCAATGTTGTCTGTGTATGTATGTACATGTGTGTATATGTGTGTATTTGTGTTTATATTTGTGTGTATAATATATCCAATAAGATAAAAATACCAGAATCTATAATTAAAAGTGGGAATATAAATTTAAAAAGTTCATTTAAGAGTTCAAGTCAATTCAAATATTATAGATAGCCTTAATGAGATTTTATAATGCATCTTTTAACTAGATTTTTATAATCCACATTTATACCAAATTCATTTTAAAACACATGAAATTAACAAAATACACAATGGCAAACAGTGATATAAAACTAATTTTAAATGCTGTGTAATAATTTCTGTGGCTTAAGTAGTATAGGTTATAGGTTCTGAATTCAGAAAATAATGGGAGATCACTTACCTCCAACTAAAGTTCTCTGAAGGTAGTATCCTCCTTAGAACCCCTATCTTGGGTAGTTTCATCTGCTGTTATTTCCCTCAAGAGATTTCAACAAAGTCTAGGAAGTTTTAAATTGCCTTCTGCAAGCCCTATTAGTGCATGTTTGTTATAAACCTGCTTACATACTGCCTCATAGCTGTAACTTCCAATTCTCACTGAATCACCACCACCACTACTATCCCCACCATCCCTGTTATCAATGGAGGATACTACCCTTGGAGAATTCCATTTACAAAGGTGAGTTTTTTCACTTCTCCAAAAGTATCCTCTAAATCACTTCACTGCTGTGTCTATAATGTACTTAAGAGAGTGGAGGCAATTTAACAGGTGACTAAATAATGACAAAAATTTAGCTAAGCATTTATATTTGAATACTCAAATATAATAATGCAACATAACAACACAAATAAAACCAGCTTCCTCAACATTCAATTGATATATAAAAAACTAAACTGAATGTATACATTAAAAAATCCTTCATAAATACTTCCATAAACAAAATAGAAAAAATATTCTGTATCATTTAGGGATTACCAAATATTTCTGTAGTAAACCTTCAACAAATATTTTGTTAAAGAAATGCTAATATTAAAAATGAGAAAATAAATAATTGAAAAACAAGTATTAACCAATTTTCAATGGTTTTTCAGTACATCGTTTCTACATTAAACTATCAAAATAAAGTAAAAACAAAACAAAAATGAAAAGCAAAAACAGTCACTCAAACCATGGGGAATCTTATATACCTAAAGTAATAGTTTATGAAGGGTATACTAAGCATTTAACAAAAATTTTCAAATCTATTCAGGAAGTGGACTGAAAATAGTCGAGGAAAAGAGTCGTGATCTTCCACTATCCAGAAAATGTCTTTTACTTTGGATCCCACTGACTGATTCTATAACTTCTTGCTGATTATTTTCTGATAGCCATATAAAAGCAGGAGGAAAAAAGCAAAGGGAATCAATCGTCCCAGAGACCAGAAGACTAAACATTTGTGTAGCACTACTTTTGAAGACAAAGTATGGACTAGCTTTAAAAACACTGATTTTAGCTGCAAGCCACCACCAGCTTGTTAGCAATATAAATAAGACCCAAAACATCATGATGAAATTCTACTTTTATGTCTAGGTTAGCTCTGAAAGATCCCACCAGCTCAAAATAGGTTCAAAATAAGTGTTTCTGAGCACTCTCATTTTAAATACCAACTTAACTCCTTCCATGACTCTCCTCTTATATAAGTAAACACACATAAGAATAAAATGCAATAATAAAACACCAAAAAGCAATTAAGAAATGGATAACAGGAAGAAAATCTTAGATAATCTCCCACTTACTCGATATAAAAATAAACTAATTATATATAGTTCTGATTCTTCAAATTATCAGCTTATACAATACATGGTTTTAAATTAAATTTTGGAATAGGATGCTCCTTTAAAAACTGTAGACTCCGTTTATCATAGAACCAAAGGTTATTTTTCAAATTTTAAAAGTGTATGGAACAAAATAATGTTCCCCAAACAAAATGTACTTTCCAATGCAAAAAAAAAAAAAAAAAGATCACAAAAATAGCATTTACAAAATAGGCTGTTTAGAGGTAAAAAAAAAATAATAATAGAGTAAAATAATCTACTCACCTATAAAATACTGAGCCATGAGGCAGAACATATGCATTCACTTTCCCTCTTATACATGCACTCTTAGGACTCACTGAAGGATAAAAAAACCTTCTAGATCTTGCTAGTTTAAATGCAGGAATGGCTAACAACCCAAGAAGGTATATCTAGGATGATACTTACCTTACAATAGATTATACCACTGTGCTATTATGTATTCTGCATATGGATACACAAGCAGTCAGCAGAAAGATACACACCACACTAGCAAATGCTTGGCTGGACCCATAAGGTCGGATGACCAATGGAATATCAAGATATGTGTCGATTCTCCAACCTTCATAACCACATTCTAGACATCTTACGTAGTCCTTCAACTTGCCTTGATATAGTTCATTTATAAGATCAGCCTAAAAATAAGAATATTTACATTTTAAAAAGTATTCCTTAAAAATAATTTTTAAAATATGTGAAAACACAATAATTCATGCTTTTAAAAATGAGTTACAAAAGAACATTCATTCTTACCATTAGTTTTAGAAAGCTTTAAGATCTGTCTGAAACTCTATTGAGAAAATCAAGACTTGATAAAAATCAACTAAAAATAAAATTAGATTAACACTAATTTAAAAATCAATGACAAAAATTAACTATTTCAATTCTCATATATTAAAAATCTCACTATTAATAAATGTTCTATTAAATAAGTTACTAATTTATTATACTATTGAGCCTCATATCTTTTCATCAGGATGAAGCTACATCCTAATCTACCACTTTAGGCATGTTGATAATTACAGTTAAATAACTAGTTGTTTTTACAGCTTTACATATGCATATTGTCAGTCTCATAATATATTCTGATTTCTAAAATTATATCTTCTAGCTCAAGATGCAAATAAAACTTTTGAACTTTCAGTAATATATATCAAACAATTTTAAGAAGAATGTACTACTTTTTTTAAATGTGTAGAAATTAAAAAAAAAAAATCTTAAACTCCACACCCCCTTCAAAATCTCATCTAAAAGAACAGCTTTCTTACCTACTCCTCACACTTAGCCAACTAGGGCTGTTCTGGCCCAAAGAAGGTACATAACTCCCTAAGAACCTGCCATGTGAACGTCTGGCCTCAAAATTCTTGTACCCAAATTTGGAATTCAGTAGGAATGCCCCAGCTGATCTGAATGGAAGTACTGACCTACAGACAAGTAACAAGAGGAAGGGTAACTTCAGATCTATGAAGAAGAAACAACACCCTAATATCATCTATATAAAATTACTAAAACACAATTCCATAGGACTATGTAGAGAAACTAGATCACTAAATGAACTCAAATTTTTTTTTCATTATCTCTTAAGAATAGACAAGAAAGCATAGTACAGTTTACCTCTTTCATAAATTTACATTTCTTCAGATGTCTAGGGCTTATAAGCCTTCAACCAGGATCCACCATCATTTCTACTCTAATACTATTTATTTAATTAAGGCTTCTTCGTTTACCTGCTCCAGTCCTATATGATTATCTTCTGCACCTGGAAGAGCATTTCCTAGTGTTTCAATCCAGTGTTTTTCAGTTTTGATAGCAAGCCACAGAAAAAAAATTTTTTTTCCTCGCAACTAGTACATATAACTGTTACAAAAGTTGGATAATACAATACTTGCCCTTACTTATGTGATGCTCTCTTATACTTTTCTATTCCAGTTTTTAAGTGCTAGAGTGACTAAACTGATTTTGTAACCCATAAATGGATCCCAGTCTGTAGTTTGAAAAACTCTGGTCCAAGCTATCGTAATTGCTCCAATCAGACAGTAGACCCGCCAGGCTACCTTCCAGATTCTTCCTCTTTTTCATCCCTATGATCCTCTCTCACTATATCCAGTATAAATTCTCTACTGTGTCTAGGATCCTAAATGTCAAAACCATATGGCTATACCCCATAGGTCAAAACAAAGGTAATGCTTGACGAGTGTACTGTATAATATGCTACACATTATAAAACATGCAAATTACGTAGTAAATATCTGAAAATGTTAAAAATCATCCCCCCAAATCAATCTTTCTTTCTTTCTCTCTCTCTCTCTCTCTCTCTCACACACACACACACACACACACACACACACACAGGAATTATACAGTTTTTAGCTAAAAAGAGACCATGTGGATAATAGAGCCCAACTTCTTTATTTTAAAGATGAGGAAACTAGGGTCTAGGGAGGTTTAATGAGGATTTTTATGACTCAGTTCATGGCTAAGTGAGAACCTACTACTTTCAATTCCCCATTTAGTACTTTAACAACTGAACTATGCCCAAGTTAAAACATTTCAGTATGTTAAAGTAATGAATTATTTATTAGAAAACACTCTCCTCAAATTGAGAGAGATAAATTACCTGTTCTGTTTGTTTCCATTTCTGTTCCAAAGCATCAAACATGACTCTGCACAGTTCTTGCACATCGTGCTGCTGCCAAGCTATTTTAAGATAAAATTTAATTAAAAATAGCAATAAATTTAGTGCAATAAAATGTTAACTTGTTTAAAAGCAAATGTCAGAAACATGGGAAAAGTCTACAGAAAATGCCAAATTTAAAAGGAACATAAAATATATACTACAGTCATGAAAAGGGGGGAAAAAAATCAAGAGACCTCAGCATTTTATAGATAACATACTTTATGGTACTATGAATATTTGCTATTTTTGTTATTTTTCACTGTAAAGAAAAATCTGACAAACTTTAAAAATTTTAGTTTTACAAACAGAGTATAACCAAATATATTTTATAAGAAATTTTTATCTGATCAAACATTCATCCCTCAGAGCTTATTAAATCTTTTAAATTAGTCATTTTTAAAGCCCAGCAAAAAGCAATAAAAATGTTTAAGGTAAAATTAATTAGTTCTTAATTTATTTTGTTATTTGTTTATAATATTGTCTCCCAGAATTCCTTTGAATATTAGAAATACTTATCATTACAAGAGAATTAGTACCCTCACTACTATCCCATCCAAAGCTCCTTGTAACATCTGTGGTTTCAATTGCTCTCTTTTTGCTGGTTTGTAACAATACAAAAAGCCTTTGTAGTTGGTATGGGATACTTGTCACTGGATCTTCTTCAGATTCTTCAAATTCCCACCTATTAAAATGAAATGAATGAAAATTATAAAATATTTTTATTCTTTAAAGTATAATTAATATTAACCTCATAATAATCTAAGATCCTAATTCTGGTGGCTATACAGTTTGGATATTAATTGAAGCTATTAATATCTAACGAAATAGTTTTTCTCCAATTCATAAATTCAGAAGAAATTTAGATTTTAACAAGAAAAGACATGAGAAAGTAACATGAGTGAAAAACATTTAGAGGAATCATCAAATTTGAATCTGATCACGACTCTTGTCCTAATTACTGGCTCACAAAAAAAATATAGGGAGAACAATATTAAATGACACTGGCAGCATTTAACCATCAAAATCCAAACTGTTGAAAACTACAGGACAAATATCATCAGTTTTCAATATATATATTTAAAAAAATAAATTACAAGGGAGAAAAAAGATAGAAGGGGATTAAAAATAGATTAAATGTCAGGCCAATCAATTTCAATCCATGGATCTTGTTTGGATCCTGATTTGAAGAAATTGGGGAAATCTTAGCACAGACTTGAGATAAAATTTACAGATGATAGAGTGGGAGAATAATTCCAAAAAACCAGAGTGGAAGATTATTTATAAAAACAACTGATCATGAGTTGATAATATTCAGAGCTGGGTGATAGGTATAGAAAAATTCATTACACTATTTCACTATTTTTTAATACATTTGAAATTTTCCAAAATAAAATGTTTTAAAGAAAATATAAATAAATAAAATAATCCAGATAAAATTTTTAACCTCATAAACTTATGATAAACATTAGTTTTGCCCTAACTACAGGGATTGTCTCGATAACAAGCAAATTTTTACCATAGAACTTTAAGATCTCATGGAAAAAATAAGATTGGAGGACTAAGGTTTATAATGCCTCCACATCTAAAGTGGTAGAGTCTGTGCTGGTTATCATGTAATAAGTGAAGAAATGGAACAAATAGATTTCTAGTCTTTAATGCTAATGCTACCCTTTGTCTGTAGCCCAGCAGAGCCCAGTCTTTTCAACAAGTTATCCCTTCCTTAGTTCTACATTATGAAACATCATCGGACTCTCAGACTTTGATTCCCTACCTGCAATAAACATCACTCTAGTCTTACGATCTCCAAGGCATTTGGCCTTTCTCTTTAATCTCATGTCTCACTCTCCCTTCTCACTCACAGGGTTCCAGTCACAATGCATTTCTTTTTTTCCTCAAAGACTTCTGCACTTGTAGTTCTGTCTGCCTTGAATGCTCTTCCCCCAGATCTTCATAGCACTGGCTCCTGTGAAGTCTATTCACATGGTAGTTCCTTAGAGAGGCCCTCCCTGACTACTCACTCCAACTCCTGACAACTCTTTCCACATTGCCCTGCTGTATTTTCTTCGTGGCAGATATGACTGTGTGAAATGAACTCATTTATGTAAGCTGACCTATGGAAGGTCTAAGGGAGGGACTCTGTTTCATTCACCACCGTAATTTCTGTGCCTAAAAGAGTGCTTTGTATACAGTAAGTAGCCAATATATGTTTACTGTTGAATAAGTAGCCTTGGTTATGCTCTTAATCTTCTCCACAGTGATATAAATTTATAGACCACTTTCAAGGGACTCATGGTTAATCAAGTTCTTGGGACCTCCCCTCCTATGCACTACTCGTCAAAGCAGGCACATCACCCTAGACTATGCAGTTTGTTCTAGTTTTGAGGGCAGGGTCTTTCTTCTCAACCTGGCCAAACCATATCTAGCTTTATGACCTCAAATTCTATATTCTATATTAAGCCACTTCTCCAAGTATCATTAATCTCCCTTTTCGCTAAACTATGGCATTTATCTGCTCTTAAATGTTATTTAAACTATTTTATACATACACGTGTTGCGATTGTGGAGATCTGTAACTTACTCATGAACAAAGGCCTTATTTATAACTCTATCTCTATTCACCAGGTTCCTAGCACATAAATACTAGTTGAATGAAAATACTTGTTGAATGAAAAATATGTCAACTTTTAAAAAAGTAAATTCAAATTAGTGAGCTTACATATGAACGTAATGGTAATATAATGTTTGAATACTACGACCAATATTAAAAGTTCCCAAAATACTTTAAATAGATATTTACAGTAATTTCAAAGATGTTACTCAAAAGTAACACAATAAAGGAAAGAAATCAGTTTATTTGTACTTTAAAATGTTTTAAAAAATAAAAGTTATGTATACCTTAGAGAAAGCATACAAAGCAAGGGTGTACTAAATGTATCATAATAGTTACTCATAAAAATAAATGTCTGACTTTAGGGTTTATTTAAATATGGACTTCCTTCATAGAGCATGTATCTGATGTATATACAGTCTTTTAGAAACATACACACAAACACAAAACACAGGATCGTTGCATTATATATTAACTAAAAACAAAGTTTGAAAGTTTAAAAAGACAACTTTGTTTCTTGAATTGAGAAGTGGAGGGAAAAAAGTGGTCTACACATTTGAATTATCTTGAAAGCAGATAACATGTTTCTTCATAAAGGAATTAAAGTTGTAAGAAAGGGAAGTTAATATACAATAATTTATCTCAAATGTAAATCTTATCAATTTTATCCTTTGCTGTCTACGCAATTCTTTCTCCCCAGAACATTTTCATATGCCAATCTCCCATAAAATCTTTTTCTTATATACTATTCAAGAAGGTGTGTCTTATGCAGTGAGAAATGACTCATACTTTACAAATAACTGCAATAAGATAAATTAGATTTTATTAGCTAAAAACTATATTTTCATTCTTCAATAAGTTTTACTTTTAGAATTTTTTTGAATACTTACTTATATAATGCATTTCTAAATTCAGGAGTCATAAAAAGTGTTTGTAAAAGGCTATTCAAATAGCAAGTCATTGCTTGGTTTACTAATCCCACATATCCTTTAAAAAGAAAACACAAACATAAATCAGCATTTATATTTAAAAACAATTGAGAACTTAAGGATTTGATATATGATAAAATTGAGAGGTTAAGGTTACTCAGTTGGAAATTATTTCAATTTTTTCATCAGCCCCTAAAAAGACCCCATTTCTAATATATATACTATATAAACCTTGCTTCTCAGAAAAAGTCAGGGTATCTTGTTATATATGTCCAGATAGACCTATGGATATTATATACCATGTAATAAAATTTTAACAAAAATGCTTAATATGATGTTTAATTGACATAAAAATAATGTTTCCCAAATCTAGACGTTGTGGATTAAAATTAAAAAGTATGAACATATCCACTTTAACTATCACATACACCCAATGTAGGAAGACTGAACCGAACCCATTACCCCTGTCATCAGGCCCCATAAACGAACTTCTATGAAGAATTAATAAGGAGATAAATTCATTACATGAAAACTCAGAATGATTTCCTCTATTTTAATAAGCCATAAAGTTTGAGATTCTATAGATCAGCATGCTATGCAGAGTAAATATAAAGTAAGAAGTCAGAGAGAGAAGTAGAGAAGGAGAGAGGGAAGGAGAGAGAAGAGAGAAAAGAAAAAGAACTTACATGAACTTCAAATTTAAGTGAATAATTAAAACTACTTAGCTTTATATGTCTAATTGGATATGGCTACCACTGCTGAAACATTTTTAGAACTTCTCTTTTGAAGTAGAATTTCAGGTCCAGTTTATGAGATACTCATATACAAAAAAAAAATCAGTTTCCTCATTTTAATTACACTTCAATATGTAAGCAAAATGTGGTAAACACCTTGCTTAAACTTACTCCTACTTAATACTGAATGACTTGGTTGTCTCAAAAAAACATATCTTTTCTCAAAAGATGCTGAAGATGTTCATCAATGCTTTTCAAAATACTTTTTCAATTTCCCAACAACTGTAAAAAAATGTCTTAAGAAATGGTAGGCTCTGTGGATAACTACACTGCCGAAGAAAGTGATGAAAGGACCAAAAAGTATGCATGATAAATCTTGGGCAGTTGTGAAAAAGAGGAATAGATTCCACACTATCTGTACCTGTACGATTCTAAGAACAGACCAAGTAGCTACCCACTTTTCACACTGGACTAAGGTTCAAGCTTTGATTTCTAAAGGCTTTCATCTTTATTTTAATAACAATGTGTTTATATATTTTACTCTACATTGTTTTATAATTATAAACCTCTTCAATTCCTAACCACACCCCATCTGAGTTGTTTTCACAACATCCTGTCCTTAACCTGCATCAGAGACTTTACTTCACTGTTCTGTAATTACCTATTTATTTATATATTTTTTCCAACAGACTGGGAGGGCAAGGATTGGATTGGATTTCTCTACTCTACTACTTGGCACATGGGGGGAAGTGCATAAGACTTGCAAGTAACTCAAATCTATATATTTGGCCTGATTATTAATAATGAAAAGCATTATCTCATTCTTAATTCATATAAACAGACTCTTCCCCATGAACACCACTACCAGGAGAACAGGTTGTTCTACACCTTCTTCTCTGCAGAGACTGCCTGGGATTTGCCTTCTTCTCTATCTCTTTCCCCCAATTCCTCAACTGTTAGGGACAACCACTCTACCTATAGCTTTAAAAAGTAAATGAATACTACTACTACTGTCCTTTATATACCTTACATGGTGATCGTGTACCATTTATTTATGACCTTATTTCCTTTCCCTGGGCTTAAAAAAGGGGTGATGGGGGGGGAGGGGTTAAGCGAAGGAGGGAGGAAAAACAATTCATTTTTGCATTTGCTCATTGATTTTATCATTAGCAATAAAATCACATAGAAACCTACAGCCTTTTGTATTTGACTCAGAACCATAAATGTACTACTATTTTCTTAAAATATAAAGATTTTAGTAAGACTAATAAGAATAAAATGCTACTGAATTAATAGAAATCTTTTGTTAGTATGCACTGTATAAATTGACAAACTTCAAATGACAACTATTATTAAGTGGGTCCTATATCTAAAATAGCTATAAATCAATATTGTTAAGTATAAGCCAGTAAAGGAGAATGTGAGAATATATGTCATTCTGTAGAGGGTACATGCAGAAATACTGAACAGAACCAAGAGATAATGAAGTAAACATTTAACAAGCTAAATGAAATAGAATGTAACAGGCAAACTCCTGGAGTAGATAAAAGAATTGTTAAAGAAACTGGGCACGGACTGATATTGTGGATTTAAATGATGAAATACCCCAGTTTTATAGTTTCTAATCACATCCAAGTCCATAACAGCCTTCAATCCACTCCCATTCCTCAAAATTCACACCTCCCCACCTCCAACAATTTTCTATCAACAACAGCTGACTACCAGAGGGATTGGTAGGCAAGGAAAACAGAAAAGAATATGTTAAGTCTCCAAACCCACTGCATTATAGAGAAATGTGTTCCGAGAGCCGAGGTGAAATCATGACAGCATTTTCCAGTGAAAACATTTTGTACACAGGACCAAGATGTACATTAATTTCTTAAAGAAAAATGCAAATTCAACAGTCACTAACAAAATTTTGAACCACAACTCCTTAATCCAGAACACCTGAGGAAAATGTACAGGTAGGCGAATCGAGTGGAGTAGAGATGTGTGAGGAACATTAACTGGGAATAAAGACTATGATTACATGACAATGTATATCAAAGGCCTCTAAAATTTCAAAAAATAAATTCAAACTTAGTAATTCAATTTCTGGGAACTTACCTTAGGGAAATAATAAGAGACGAAAATAAAAACTTATGTGCAAGAATGTTCATTATAACATAATACACAATTTAAATACCTAAACCATACAATGAATGAAACACTAATTTTCAGCCATTTACAATCTCATATTAAAATATCATTTAAGAGCATTCAAAAATGCTCCCTATATAGTATTAAGTGAAAAATATAAAATAAAAATCTGCTAATATCATTATTACCCTATTTTCTTAAAAGCAAACATATAAAGGAAAGATAAGACAAAAAGAAATAATCACTAAAAGTAGTTAATGCTAGTAGTACTGTATGTAAGTGATCTTCGCTTTTTTCATTTTATAGTATGACAATAAACATATATTACATTTGTATAATCAGAGAAAAAAAATTTTTTAAGTATGTTTTAGTCTTTAGGAATTTATAGGCATCAAACAGCCATATAGTATACACAGCACAAAGTAGGAGGTCTGTAAATATTTGTTGCATAAAGGCTAAACTGGTTGTCAAAATACAAGGCAAAATTTAAGAATCTTGATTTGTTAAAACTGGAACTTTCTCAAAGTATTCCAACTATCTCAAAATAATCTAAAACAAAATATGCTTATTTAAAACAAAAAGCAATTTATCCAGCCAACTCCAGAGCAGCTAAATCTGCATCGCTTTGGAACCCACATTTTTTAAAGTATCCCCAAATGATTATATGTTTAGGCAATTAATCAACTCTATATAAATGAATGTACTTTTATATAAGTAAAGCGACTGCACTAGTTCAATAAATTGGAAAAAATTCAAAACTCTGCTTTAACCATATTTGGTAAAAAGTCAACAGGAAATTTTAAATTACATGATTAATTTCAAACACATGATTAAACTAAAAGATAACACAGTAGGTTTAATAAAATAACCTTGGCCTATCTGCTTCAAAATCAAAGTATCCTCTGTAGTCTACTCTAATCCAAAAGGAGGTAACAGAGACATTCCTTTTCAAAGGAAGTCAACATAAAAAATGTAGGATTAAATTCAAAATAAAAAATTATCCAAAAGTTCTTCCTTCAAAATACAATAGTCAATATTTTTTACTTTATTATTAAATAGTGACAGTAATGATAAAAACAACAATGGGCTGAAGAACAGGGAAACCACTTTCTTGTTCTAATTCAGTTTTCTAATCCATAAAATAAAGGGATGAGGCTTGAGATCACTAACATTACTCTGGATCTAATGCTCTATATTTCATAAAAATACAACAACAACAAAGAATCTTACCAGTTTCTGATTTATTCAAAATAGATGAATAGGAGTAACTCTGGCTAACATAATCACTGGTAGACCCGACAGAACCTTCTCTTGGAAGTGGACCTATAAATCTGTCATGGACACTGTCATCTCCAGCACTGGAATCCTCCTAAAATGCAGCATAACCAATATTTACTGAATGGTAAATGTTGCTAAAACAATGAAAAAAGATATACTAATTGCTGAGGCATTACTATTACTGTTATTACCAAGACATTTAAAGGAGTGTATACCCTCACCATTTTCCTGTAGGTATGTTTGAAAAATGCCTGCAATAAAACTCTTTAGAGAAGTGTTCACGTCCTCTTCCAAAGTTCTTATGTTCTCAATTTTCTTTAATTCTCTTTCAAATATTGTTTGCACAAAATAAGGAGATTTTTGGTACTAATAAATCAAAAGGACTATTGTGAACTCCTTACTGACAGTCAATCACTCATTTTTACATCCTTGCCAAGCACACCTGGCAGGTGAAGGATACTCAGTTAAGTGTTCGATTAAATGGATAGTTTCCTACTGTCTCCAATAAGAAACCTTCTATTAATGAGGAAAATGGTGAAAAGGATTAAGGGATATAAAATAAGCATAAACAATTAAGACAGAGCTGAAGAGTAATTACAATGCATTTTAAAACATGAATTCCCAAATTGTCAATCCAGAGGTTCCTAAATTAATAGCTAATTTCAATGTCAGACTACTTAAAACCTTCTCGTGATATCATAAAAATAAATGATGAGATTAAGGAAGGTCAGAGAGCATATTCTGATACTGCTTCAGTATGGATGCCCTGTGTTTAGTTATTACCTACTGTCCAGAGAGGCATTCTAATTCACAACAGACTTCTAAATGAAAAGCATCAAATAGAACTTTTCCTAAGGAAAATTTCATTGAAAAGAAGGGTTCTGAAAAAGTCCATAAATTCTCTGAGCCTTCCTTTCCTCAGTCTATAGAACAGCAAGGTTAAATCAGATCAGGTTTTCTCAGTCTTTTTAAAGAAATGCCCCTCAAATTGGGAGTTACTGGGATAGATGATCTCTAAGGCCACTGGACCAGACAGGAAAACCTATGGGAATATGAATTGCAGTAAACACTAAAAGAATAGAAACAGATCACATAACTTACAAACTAGTCATTCTCCCCACCGCCAAAAGGCAGGGGGAAAGTAGGACTGAAAATGGCAAAGTAGAGAATTCTGGGGGCCTGTCCCTCCCCCTAATACAAAAATCATTGGCCAAAGTGCCAAAGATTTACAGCAACCAAGCCATGCTTAACCAAAGGAAAGGCCACTGAAACACAGTAGGAGATTTTTGTGGCATTTTAACTTATCCAAGAACCACCCTCCCTCACTGCTGCGGTGGTGGTTTTGAAGATGGCAACTTGTATTCCCAGCATGGCAACAGTGCTATGGATGACCAACATAACCAGATGAACATATACACTTCTAACAAATCAACGTACAATAGAAAAATAATTTATTATACATAAATTACAAAACTCATCTCTCTTCCTTCCTTTGGAAAATTGCTTCTGAAGTAGTAGGTGACAGTGCACAAAAATTATGAATATAGGACTTTCTAAATAGTTTACCAGCAGTATTTGAGGTTGTTCACCATCTTTATCTGTCAAATGCAGAAAGTTCTTCTTTCCTGCCTCAAAATTAGCATCAAGAAGAGACTTGTCACTGGTATGATCCAGCGGAGCCTATGGGCATAAAGTAAAATATCTCAGATTTTGAAAACAATTGTAATATAAAATAAAACAATATGCTAACGAACACGTATTTACAATTATTGGGCTTGAACAGTATTTTTTCATAAACAAAGATTCTGGTAAATTCTGTTAATCTAGACTTGGAATGAACTAATCTACTCATGTAATGGGATGGCTGAACCCCGTGACAATGCATATACTGACAGGCATCCCAGATGTTCCCATTCCTCAACATCTAAAAGACTGAAAAGAGAAAAGGTAAAGGTTAAAAAAGTAATGTTAACATTTATGATATTTGTGTTTCTATGTTCTCTAAAATGTATGCAATATAGTATTAATGGATTTTCAGGAAAATTAAAGATTTTATATAACTAAAAACATATTTTTATAAGAATTTCCAGATAAGCAACACACTAAACACCAGAACCAAAATAATTATGTAATATAACTAAATGGGCACTTTTAGAAAGACCCCTTAAGGAAAAGCCTGTCCTAGTAAATGATATGTATTTTAAGTCCATTGCTAGGATCCAGAGGATATAATGGGGATGAAAAGTGATCACTCCTTTGAAAATTAAACACCTAAGATATTTAGTCTTTATCCAACTCTTTTATCTTTTAGGGCAATTTCGACCCTAGCTGTCATTCTGATTCACTCTAGTTGGTGAATGAAAGATGGGGTCCTGTATGCTCCAAGCCTGACTCACTCACACTCCAGTCTATTGTTGAAAAAAAATGCATGAAGGGATGAACACTTTATTTTTTTCTTTTAAAACATTTTTGTTATTCTAAGGAATGTTTTAATGTTTTAAAGAGATGATGAATGTCTCTTTAGAAGGATTTATTTTATGAAAATGTACCTCTTAGGAAACTAACATTTTATAAAAGTAGAGGTATTAAGGACAAAATTAATTTAAGTGATTTTGCCACTTGCTATTTGTGTGACTTTGGGGCAAGTTATAGATACTTCACTTCCTCGTGACTCAGTTTCCTCAGCTTAAATATGAGCTATAATACAAAGCTATAATAGCACCTACCTTTTAGAGTGGTTATAAGGATTAAATGAGGTTCTATCTGTATAGTGCCTAGTACCAGAAAGATGCAGGAGGAAACATCAAAGTAAGGCTTCTTAAAAGATAAATAAAATTGGTAGATATATACAACATTAGAGAACCATCCTTTAAACTTACAGTTACATGGTTATATGACAGGGAACAGTCAAAGTTACAGACTAAATATTGTTTCTTTTGTTTATTTTATTGGACTACCAATTTTATTGATGGTGGGTAGTGAGCAGTCACTGAAGGTTTTTAAATCGAAAGTGACACAAGTGCTCTGATTTAAGATGACTGAAGATAATTTTAACAGTATGCAGGGTGAATCTGGACTGAGAGAGGAAACAAAAAAGACTAGAATACTATTCTAATAGTGCAGATAAAACCAACTCAAAAGTTTCCATCACTCACCCATGCAAAATTGATCAATGCCTCCTCTTTGCACTCATGGCAAATTTATAATATAATATTTAAAACATGTTAATGTAATTATTTGTTGATACATCTGTCTCTACAGCTGGACTGTAAGATCCCTGAAGTAGAAGTCATGGTACCACCAAACTTCCTAATCAGAGGCCTACCACTCTATCTTGCACTTAATCTCTGTTAACATTGGGGTATATATCCTTCCACTCTTTTCTCCTTCTATATACATTTTTTTCTTCTTATCCAAAAATTAGATTCTAAAATACATATAATTTTACATCCTGCATTTTTCATTTAAAATACAAGATGAACATCATTCCATTCAGTAAATACTGGAAATTTTTCTGTAGTTGACATATTATGATAGTCATCTTACATGAATTAAAAAACTAACGATGCAAACTTTAAGATAAGCAAATATAGAATCAGGAATGAAGGCAAAGGACAAAGAGGGATGCCAATTACTGAGTTGCCTATAGGCTCTTAATGTTATAGTTCTGCTTATACTAAAAAAGGATTTAATATGCTCATTAATAACAACACTAATAATGACTATAATATTATTCGTAGCTTAAGAGAAGATGCTTTAAGCCCAGGGTTTTACCATATCAGCAGTATTGATTCCATTTCCCCACACCAAATCAAAGGTTCCATTTATGTAGCCTACTTTGTTGGCCACATCTTCAAAGAGCTTTCTGAGTGGAGTAGAAGCTGGTAAATTTAAAGTGATCCGTTCATTCACTGTCTTTGAATTAGTGGTATCTTGTATTATACATAAGACTCTAGGTTCTTCAGCAGCATTCTCTATCTGAAATTTAAAAAAAAACACACACATTTATCTCCAGTGGAAAACAACTATAAATAGCCATATTTTCTACAATTAAATATTCAAAAAACCCCACGAAATATTATTTTCTTTGTGCCAGTATTACTGTGTTGTTATTCTGAAACACCATAATGAATATGTCAAACATATAAAGTACCACATTTGTTTGTTTTGGAAAAAATGGGGCATATTTAAAAATCAACATTCTTGTGGATATTTGCTTTCACCTTTTAAAAGTCTGTATATCAATGGTCAACAAGCCATGAAGACAGTATACCTGAGCAATTTTCAGTTGAAAATAACAAAATCTGATCCTTAAAAATATGTCATTACCTTGCGAACACAGTCAAATCAAGTATGTCTGCATATCCTAAAGAAAACTGTATAGAAATGCAGTGAGGACTGTCTAAGATCACAAAATCTATATGTAAGGGACATAGGCAACCAGTCCTCAAGACCTTCATGCTACTGCACCCACAGACTACATGTCAAAAATGCCCATTATTGATGCATTGGGAGCTGTCAAGTTTATCCAAACAGATTAGCCAGCAGAGGGGCAAGGAAAAACAAAGAGAAAAAACACTTTGAATTACCAATGTAGAAGGGAGTTAGAGTCACAAATTCTTCCTTCTTTTTTCATTTAGTGCATAACTTAGTGATGATTAAAACAAACAAAAAAAACTTTTAAGGACACTTTCTCAAAGAAGCTATGCCCTCCCCCAGGCTGTTGAAGAACACTGCTTTTCTTTTCCACTTTCCACAGGGGAAGCAGGCTGCATCAGACACGAGTGGAAGTAGTTCTTTCTCTCCTCATCTCTTTCCTCTTCTTCACCTCACACAATCACCAAATTCTATCAATTTTACCTTCTGGACATCCTTTTGCTTTTTTTTCCGGCCTTCAGCAATCAGAATCTTACACAGAAATTACAGCAATAGCTTCCTGAGAAGTTTAACCTCTTCCAATGTTATCTTCCTTCAATCCAGAATAGTATTTTAATATGCAAGTCTGATTATGTAAATCTCTTGCTTTCCATCAAAGTCAAGTGCTGCAGTCATTTAACTGAGGGATCTCTCACCAGCCCAAAATAGGTTTTCCAGAAATATGAACTGTACAAACTAGAGCTGTATATAAGAATTTGCTTTTTTCCTTCTTTTTTATATCAGCCCCAACCTTTTGTTACTACTATATTATCTATTTTTAAATAAATTTATTATCACTTACTAGTATTGAAGATAGAAAGTTGGTTTGCTTGATGAGCTAATATAATTTGTTTCTGCTATATATGATTTTGCGTTTTTAAGAGAATATTTAAATTAAGTCTAATCCAATTAGGTTAGAACAGAAATACATTAGTACAAAAGAAGCATAACATTTAAAACAGGTTGGCTAGCACTACATTACAAACAAATCAAAACATTTAATTATCAACAATAACCCATTTAAAAATGAAAATACATTTCTATAAAATAAAAAGGATAACAAAAAAGAACATTAGTATTATACTTGTGAGAAGAAATAAGCTTTACCTACCAACTAACTTAAGGTGTCATACTGAACATGTAATGTTTTACATATTTTAATCCCAAACTGAGAAACATAAAGTGCGCCTTTAAAAAACCCTGGTTAATAATAAGAATGGACAACTCTAAATTTCAACTACAAAAGATCCATTTTTATAGCTTCAGTAGTATATTTCAGAGGTAAGTTCAAGTTTTCCAGGTACAAAATACCACAATGGCCAGAATTTTAAAGCTTCAGATAGGCTGGAGTTGATTGTCCAAGGAAGATGACCCTACCTAAGATTTCAGAAATCAGAAGTGCTGAAACAGCAGTATACATCAGCATGGTGATGTGGCAACATCAAATGGCCAGGCATTAACAGTTCCTAGTTCTTTCCTTAAATATGTGAGCACAAGGTACAGGCACTCCATCCAGCCTTCTCGCCTTCCACCCAAAAATGTAAGGAAAGTATCCCCTACCGAATCTCATTTGAAGACTTAAATGTACTATATTAAACACAAAATTTAATCCCATGTATGTCTTCTATTCTTTTTAATGACAATAGCTTTCTTTTCTGCACATTGCTTATAAGTAACTTTTCTCCTTTTTTTTTTTAATAGGAAGGGTATAAAGAGAAAAGTAAAAATCACTTGTAATCCTATAACATAGATAACTATTAACATTTTAGTGTACTGTACACACACACATAGACATATATATGCATGCTTTTTAGACAAAAACATTGGGTTAGAACATACATGCTGTTTTGTTACTTTTTACTTATAAATATATAATTTTTCTCAAACTTTTTATATCATTTTAATAGTTTTATTTTATTACATGGATTAATAATAATTTGTTCCATCAATTCTATTTTACTGACTCTTAAGCTAGAATTTGTTACAGTTTAGAGATAATTCTATGATGAACACCTACATACAAATTTGTGCACTTTTCTGTATCCTTAAAATTCCTATAAGCAGAATTTTGGGGCCAATCACATTTTCCTCTTGAATTTAATTCTAGGATAACTGAAACAAACAAAATACTCTACTCTTCTTTAAAGCTCCAAGACAGTCACTTGTAAATCCTATGACTTTATATCCAATCTTCTAGCCCATTCTTTATTTCTCATTTAATATGTGATATATCCATAGACTCCATCTAAATTTTTGATATCATAATTGCCAACACTAATCACACTGAAGTGAAATCTCTCTCCTCCCCACTGCCCATCTCCCAATTTGGAAACTGATAAAAAAAAATTTTTTTTCTTTCAATTATAACATCAATAAGATGTACCAATAATTTTATAACAACTTTTCAAAATAAAAAAACTCTACCATATTATATTAAAAATGTAAATTTTCAAAACATTTGAATGTGAAAAGGTATTTCTTAGAATTGGAAAAATAAGGTAGCTATCTTTCTTAATTTGTTTGGAGCTCTACCCCTGACTGATTCTACTTATGCCCAAAGAAAAAAGCAATATAACCTTCAGGTGAATTAAAAGATAGCTAAAATTTTTACCACTGTTTTTCCTTTTTTTTCTTTTTCCTCTTCCCATCAATCTGGGCTGGTCTTGTGACCAGCTAGGACCAACAGAATGTGACAGAAGTGATACTGTGTGATTTAAGTAAGATCTTAAGAAATCAGCAGCTTCTGCTTCTCCACCTCTTAAAACATTCCTCTTATAACCCAGACACCACAAACGAAAGCCAGTTACTCTGGGATCACCATGCTGTGAGGAAACTCTAACAATCCACACAAAGAGAAAGTGACCACTTAGAAGAGCACTGAAGTACCCGACATGTGAGAAAAGCCTTCTTGCACATTCCTTCCAAAGCCAGCCACCAGCCAAACATAGCTAAGTAGTGACTCCAGATGATACCATTTGAAGCAAAAAAAACCTGACCAGCTGAGCCTTTGTCCAAATCCAATCCCATAGAACTGTGAACAAATGAACCAGCTATTGTTTAAGCTACTAAATTTGGGGGGTAGGCTGTTCCATAGCAATAGTTAACAAAAACACACCTAAATATGTTTAAGCACACATAACCTCTAGTTGGTAAAGATGTAGTTGGTGATGGAGGCATTGCTAAGGGGTCGGGGAGAGTGTCCATTTAAGTACTACACCCAACATTAAGATAATGTTGGGTAAGATATCTGAGGATACAACAATTTAGGGAAGGTAGCACAATTTTTTAATCAAAAGAGTTCTATGATGAATAACAGAGAACAGGTAAGGGAAAACCAGTACAAAGTTTTAGAAAAGTCTAAAGCATGTTCCACTAGGGAAAACATTTAATATAACTTAGGTGGGCTATTAGAGGGGCACAAAGTTTTCTATAGAGAAAATCTAGCCAGATACAAAAAAGGTATATAGCATAAAATTAAAACACTTATTTTATGGACAATTCAGCATATTACACTTGAGAGAATAAGGGGAAAAGTCAAAAACAGTTATATTAACACTGTCTATGCTGAGAGTATTCTCTGTCTATGCTCACTGCAGAAACGAAGCTAGATTTCCTAGCAAGGTCTGAAGAATCCCTGAAAAAAGTATTAAAGAATAAAACCATATTCTTGCTTTTAAAATATAAAACATACTGGGATAAAAACAATAAAAACATATTTTTCTTCCAAAGATAAGCTTGCTGCTAGGAACATCTAGAAGTGGTTTGACACAAATAGTTCTTCTAGGAACTATGAAAGCATGTTTGTTTG
>NW_011889088.1:2057554-2066892 GCF_000151845.1 Pteropus vampyrus | reverse complement strand
AATTCTAGGATAACTGAAACAAACAAAATACTCTACTCTTCTTTAAAGCTCCAAGACAGTCACTTGTAAATCCTATGACTTTATATCCAATCTTCTAGCCCATTCTTTATTTCTCATTTAATATGTGATATATCCATAGACTCCATCTAAATTTTTGATATCATAATTGCCAACACTAATCACACTGAAGTGAAATCTCTCTCCTCCCCACTGCCCATCTCCCAATTTGGAAACTGATAAAAAAAAATTTTTTTTCTTTCAATTATAACATCAATAAGATGTACCAATAATTTTATAACAACTTTTCAAAATAAAAAAACTCTACCATATTATATTAAAAATGTAAATTTTCAAAACATTTGAATGTGAAAAGGTATTTCTTAGAATTGGAAAAATAAGGTAGCTATCTTTCTTAATTTGTTTGGAGCTCTACCCCTGACTGATTCTACTTATGCCCAAAGAAAAAAGCAATATAACCTTCAGGTGAATTAAAAGATAGCTAAAATTTTTACCACTGTTTTTCCTTTTTTTTCTTTTTCCTCTTCCCATCAATCTGGGCTGGTCTTGTGACCAGCTAGGACCAACAGAATGTGACAGAAGTGATACTGTGTGATTTAAGTAAGATCTTAAGAAATCAGCAGCTTCTGCTTCTCCACCTCTTAAAACATTCCTCTTATAACCCAGACACCACAAACGAAAGCCAGTTACTCTGGGATCACCATGCTGTGAGGAAACTCTAACAATCCACACAAAGAGAAAGTGACCACTTAGAAGAGCACTGAAGTACCCGACATGTGAGAAAAGCCTTCTTGCACATTCCTTCCAAAGCCAGCCACCAGCCAAACATAGCTAAGTAGTGACTCCAGATGATACCATTTGAAGCAAAAAAAACCTGACCAGCTGAGCCTTTGTCCAAATCCAATCCCATAGAACTGTGAACAAATGAACCAGCTATTGTTTAAGCTACTAAATTTGGGGGGTAGGCTGTTCCATAGCAATAGTTAACAAAAACACACCTAAATATGTTTAAGCACACATAACCTCTAGTTGGTAAAGATGTAGTTGGTGATGGAGGCATTGCTAAGGGGTCGGGGAGAGTGTCCATTTAAGTACTACACCCAACATTAAGATAATGTTGGGTAAGATATCTGAGGATACAACAATTTAGGGAAGGTAGCACAATTTTTTAATCAAAAGAGTTCTATGATGAATAACAGAGAACAGGTAAGGGAAAACCAGTACAAAGTTTTAGAAAAGTCTAAAGCATGTTCCACTAGGGAAAACATTTAATATAACTTAGGTGGGCTATTAGAGGGGCACAAAGTTTTCTATAGAGAAAATCTAGCCAGATACAAAAAAGGTATATAGCATAAAATTAAAACACTTATTTTATGGACAATTCAGCATATTACACTTGAGAGAATAAGGGGAAAAGTCAAAAACAGTTATATTAACACTGTCTATGCTGAGAGTATTCTCTGTCTATGCTCACTGCAGAAACGAAGCTAGATTTCCTAGCAAGGTCTGAAGAATCCCTGAAAAAAGTATTAAAGAATAAAACCATATTCTTGCTTTTAAAATATAAAACATACTGGGATAAAAACAATAAAAACATATTTTTCTTCCAAAGATAAGCTTGCTGCTAGGAACATCTAGAAGTGGTTTGACACAAATAGTTCTTCTAGGAACTATGAAAGCATGTTTGTTTGTCTCTTAACTCATTTTGTCTCCTTTTTCTTGGCATACTTGATAGTTTTAACTTCAAATCTGAGTTTTCTGAAGTTAAGATCATAAATTTTGTTTCAAAAAAATATTTCCTAGCTGTTTCTTATTAAACACATAAAACAAGGTGTATAATTGATGGTATATATTCATAATGGCATTAGCATGTAGAAAACAATATCAAATAAATTCAAAGTTATCAAGATTCAGATTTTTCTAAGAGAAAAAATTAAGATAAAGAACTTTAAAATATTATGAAGGGACTTCTTTACCTCTAAATTTAATAGTCAACCCATTTTCTCTCAAAACTCTTTCGATGTTATAACAAAGAACAGTATTAGGATTGCGAACTTAAAAAGATATAGACACATGCACATGTCAGTCCATTTTATCTACTCCTTCATACAGGAGCTGATATGAGCTAAGAAATTAGGCCTAAACACATTACCCTTCTGGATATCCACAGTTCATGCTTAATACACTGCCATACATTAAAATAGAGAATGATGGTGTGACAACTATTACTAATTGAAATTTATTAAATTTATTGGCCTCATTCAGACTAAGCATTTTTACATTAACAAGTGACAATTCCTGGGGTAATGATGGGAATCCAAATTTATATGAAAAAAAAAAAAGTATTTTATTTTTAAAATCCTCCCTCCACTACACTCAACTACCCTAGCAAACTCTGATGTTATATAATCCTTTCCTAAGTGGTCTCTTGCCACAAATCACTTGGAGAAGACAGAAGAGATTCAAAGAAGAATAATGAGGGGAAAAACTTAGAGCTACAGGGATCTGAGGAAATGAGGTATTAAGTAAAGGTTATAATGGGATGCCCCCCCGAAAGTCTAGGTTTGTACACAGTTAGTAGTGTACACAGGCTGCCAGGAAAGTAATAGTTTTACTGAATTCTTCAAATAAGATTTCTGCATTTTGACACTGGAAATTATTAATTGATTTAATCCCAGGAGTAATAATATTTCAGAAAATAAATATATCTGTAAAAAATAGACAATATACCCAAAAGTCAAAACAAAGAGTTCTATTGTTTTTATATCAGTTTTCCCCCTCATTCACTTGTTAAAAACAAAGGACTACCAGACACATTCAAGGTGATTTTCAAATTATTAAAATAGGAAATAAAACAGTCAAACGAGCATAAAACTTAACACATGCCTTGTTATTAAATAAAAATACTAACATGCCATTACTTGCTCTGCTGATCATCACACTAAAGCAATTACATCAGCAGTCTACCTGTAAAAATTTCTTCTTCATTTCATCAAAGATATTTTGTCTGCATCTCCAAAACACATCCTATGGTATACAGAGAACAAAATGAATTACTAAAGTACAGATGTAAGACAGTGAATTGAGAATTAACCTAAAGACATTTTTGCAAACAAAATATGTATTAAAGTATTATTATGCCACTTAGAATTTTACTCATAAATTACATTTGTAATTTTTATCTCAGGCCTCCATTATCCTTTTAAGGTCATTGAAAATTTGTGCTACAGTTATAAAGAATAATATTAACATGGAAAACAACCATGTTTTAACAGAGTGGTATCTTAAGAATTGTATATAAATCTAATTTCTAAGTCACATAATATTTGTTCCAGTTTTATTGAGATATAACTGACATATAACAATGAAGTATTAGTTTAAGGTGCACAACATGATTATTTGATACGTGTATTTTGTGAAATGGTTACCACTGTAAGTTTAGTTAACATCCGTCATCTCACACAATGATGAGAACTTTTACGATTACTTTCTTAGCAATTTTCAAATATATAATACAGTATTGTTAACTATAGTCACCACACTGTACATTATATCCCCAGAACTTATTTATTTTCTAACTGGAAGTTTGTACCTTTTCACCACCTTCACCTATTTCGTTCACCTCCACACCTGCTACCTCTGGCAACGACATCTGTTTTCTTTATTCAAGAGTTTGGGTTTTTTTAGATTTCTCATATAAGTGAGATCATACAGTATTTGTCTTTCTCTTTTTAAGTCACACAATATTTTAAGTCCATTAAAGGAACTCTGCAAAGAAACCAAGAGATCCCTGCTTTTGGCAGTTTAGGAATTTAGATTCTTCACATGACAGATATTCTTAAAGTAAGGCTGCTTAACATTATCCCCTACAACTATTTTCTTTTAATATAAAGATCTTTATTATGAGACAAGCTTATTTTAACAATTAAGAAAATACAAAAATAATCTCTTGAAAAATATTGGTTTTCCATCATTCCACACTTTTGCCACACGAACTTGGTTTTCTTCCATCTTCTTTAATTAATAAAAAGACCAACATATGGTTTTAAACGGTGATTTTGATCACGCACAGTAGCTTGGATACTATCCTATATCAATAAAAAAATACATTATTTGCTTTTACAATAAAAATATATTTCTATTATAAGAGCAGTAGTTTTTTGAAAAGCAACTCTAAAATAACCTCTATAGCAATTATTAACAATTTGATATACATCCTATGAGATCTCTCTCCATTCTATGTATATTTATTATATTGTTAATTATTGACCAAATAGAATCATTCTGTACACTATTATTTGAACTCTTTCCTTGTTCCTCAACACTTACTCGTTTTTCCATGCCAAAAGATTTAGTTTAAATCTGCTATTAATGGGTACTTAGGAACCTTCAAATTTTCACTGCAGCTTTGCTTATCTGTACATTTTTTTTCCTGAAGATAATTTCCAAAGAGAATTACTAGATCAAAGATTATGTACTCATTTTTCGGATTTCTGATACATGGTGCAAAAAGGTCGATTCTCTCTTCCACAAATGAGAACTGAATGGCAACTACATGTTCTACACTGCTCTAAGGCACTGAGAAAATAGCAGTGAACAAAATCCTTGCCCTCAGGGAGCTGACATTGTACAGTGGGGACTCAACTATAAACGAATCTAAACCATCAGGCCTCCACCAGCCTCCGAGTCTTTGCAGTTCTATACACTGTACCTGGAATGCTCTACTCCTGGATAGTATCATGTTTATTCAAATATCATTTGGTGGCTTTAAAATATATCTATAAATTCTCTGACATGACTCCCAGCAAGAACAGGAGCTAATTCCAGTCTCCTTTAACATGTGCCAGACTTAGTAACTTCCTGTGATATACAATATGGCTCCCAAGGCTGATTAGAAAAGGCAATACAATTTACTAATACTGGCTCTCTATCAGATGCTCGCCCTTGGAACCCAGCCATTATGTTCTGTGGGAGCCAAGTAGCCACATGGAAAGGTCACGTGTAGATGTTCCAGCCACAACCCAAATGAGATCCCAGCTGGCAACCAGAATCAGCCCCCATACATGTGAGTGAGAAAGAATTCAGATGATTCCAGCCCCCAGCCTTCAGCTGCCCCAGCTGATGCCTAGCAGAGCAAAAACAAGCTGTAT
This sequence comes from Pteropus vampyrus, assembly GCF_000151845.1. Classification (NCBI taxonomy): domain Eukaryota; kingdom Metazoa; phylum Chordata; class Mammalia; order Chiroptera; family Pteropodidae; genus Pteropus; species Pteropus vampyrus. The sequence goes on along the minus strand of NW_011889088.1, from coordinate 2,061,724 downwards.
TATTTAATCTAGCCTTGCCCGAATTGCACATCTGTGAGCAGAAGTCACTAAGTTCGAGGGCAGATTATTATGCAACAAAAGACAATCAGAATAATAGTCACTTTATCAATCTGGCCCTTCTCTTACCTATTAAAATTACGATCCTCTTGGTATTCTTCATTTTCCTTCCTTGCTTCAGGTTTATCCATAGTACTTAAAGCTATCTGATATATTTGTTGATATTTTATTTATTGTCTATGTCTAAAAAACGTCCACTATGAGTCAAGATGTAATAGCAAACTGGATTTACCTTTCCCACCTTAAACAACTAAAAATCTACATGAAATATATGAAGCAACAGTTTTCAAATATGAAACAACAGGCAACACAGGGCAGTGGTTCCTGTGAAAGGAGGAACAGGCAAGGTAAGCCACCTTCCACAGGCTGCAGTGCTGGGAAGGAAAAGTCAGGTTGAGTCCAGAAATCTCAATTGAAGAGTTTTAGGTGGGGAGTTTAAGGAGGCCAACTGTGCTAGAATTTATAGGGCTGAATACTGCAAATAGCAAGCTCCAGAGATCTACAGATCAATCCTCTGAGTATTCAGCTGAGTACTCGTCAGTATATGCATGTAAAGAAACCATGTGAGGCAGAGAAAAGAGGAAAGAATCCTTGGAGCCCACTTCAATTCCCACCAGTGAAAAAAAATCTCATAAAACACACTGAAAAGAGTAGTACTGTGTCAGTAGTGGGAGCAAATTATGCTTAGCTTAAAGGCTACTCTGGCCCAATCTTACGAAGCTTAAAAGCAAGCCTCTGAAGGATCTAATTGTTTATGAGTAAATTAACTGCATCTGAGAACAAAGCGCAAGTATATTTATGGGAATAAAAAATATCCAGCATCCATCAAGGTAAAATTCACAATGTCTGGCATCCAATCAAGAATAAACAGGCATGCAAACAAAGCTGTAAACTATGACTCACAATGAGAAAGATCAATCAATGAAAACCAACCCAGATAGATGTGATACAGATGATATAATCAGTAGACAAGGACATAACTATATATAACTCTATTCTATATTTCAAGATGTAGAAGAGTATGTTTAGGAAAACATGGAAGATTATCTGAGACGAAATATATAATAAATGGGATTAACAGGTTAGGTGTCATTGAAGAAAAAAAATAACGAACTCTTAAAGACAGAGCAATAGAAACTATCAAAAATAAGACACAGAGGCAATAATGCCCCCCCAAAAACCAAACAAACAAATAAACAAAAAACCTGAAAGTGGGACAACTTTCTTATCAGAGGCCAGAAGGAAGTTACATATATTTTTCATGCTTACAGGAAACACAAAATAAAATGGCAGACTTAAGCTCTAACATATTAACCATTATATTAAATACAAACGGTTTAAATAAACCAATCAAAAGATAGACATTGAAAGAGTAGATTAAAAAACATGACCCAACTATATGCTGTCGCTACAAAATTTACTACGTACACATACACGCACTAGATATACAAATGTATAAAATACATATTATGTCAAATATGTGACATTAAAACTCTCTACCTAAATTTATTTGTAATATATATTTCATCAAATATTTTGTATGAAAGTAAAAGGGTGGAAAAAACATTCCATGCAATCATTAATCAAAAGAAATCAGGAGTAAATTTTAAAAATTAACATCAGATAAAGTAGACTTCAGAACAAAGAAAATTATCAGAGAAGAATATTATATAATGACAAAAGGTCCAACCACCAAGACTCAGCAAATATATGTGTATGACCCAAACAGAACTGCGAAATGTGTGAAGCCAAAACTTATACAACTGAAAGGATGAAATAAATCTAAAATTATAGTTAGGAGATTTCAATATCCCCCTCCCCCACCCGCCAGAACCAACATATAGAAAATCAGCAAGGACATATAAAAACCCAACAATACCATAAACCAACTGGCTCTAACCAACATTTATAAAACATTCCAACTAACAAGGACAAAATATACATTCTCTTCAAATCCCCATGGAATAAACAACCAAGACAGACCATACCCTGTGCCATAAAACAAACTACAACAAATTTAAAAGAACTGAAATCATGTAGAATGTGTTCTCTGATCACAATGGGATAACAGAAGATCTAAATAAAAGGAGAGACATAATATGTTCTTACAGTGGAAGACTCGACAAAGATGTCAATTTTTCCCGAATAGATACAGTTTTACAGCAAGTCCTATCAAACCCTTAGCATTGCTTTTTGAGGACACAGACAAGATTATTCTAAAATTTATATGAAAAAGCAAAGGGACTAGAATAGCTAAAAGGAAAAAGTAAGAAAACTCAGTCTACCCAATTTCAAGACTTATTAAATAGCTACAGTAATGAAGACTGTGTGGTCTTGGTAGAGGAAAAGACATATAGATCAATGGAAAACAACGGAGATCCACACGAATATGCCCAACTGACTTCTGAATAAGTACAAAAGCAACTCAGTGGAGGAAAAAACAGTCTTTTCAACAAATGGTGATGGAACAATTGGACATCCATAGGCAAAAAAATAATCCTCTACTCAAGTCTCTCACTTTAAACAAAAATTAACTGAATATTGATTATGTACTTACATGAAAAATATAAAACTACAAAATTTTTAGGAAAAAATGAGACAATTTTCCAGAGCTAAGGCTAGGCAGAGTTTTCAGACTTGACATGAAAAGCATGATCTATAAAAGGAAAAACTGATAAACTGGATATCATCAAAATTAAAAATTTCTACTTTGTAACGACCTTGTTAAGAATGAAAAAACAAGCTACAGACTGTAATAAAATATTTTAAACCATATAATGAACAAAGGACTAGTATCTAGACTATCTAAAGAACTCTGAAAATCTAGCAATAAAAAGGCAATCTAATTAGAACATAGGTAAAAATCGTAGACATTTCAATGAAGAGCATTAACAGATGGCAAGTAAGCATATGAAAAAATGTTCAATATCACCACCAGCCAATAGGGAAACGCAAATTAAAACCACAGTAAGATATTACCACATACCTATCAGAATGATTAAAATGAAAGTGACAACACAAAATTTAACAAAGATAAAGAAACAGACATCAAAATTAACAAGCCTCATCTACTGGATATATGAAAAGACTAGACTTAACTGCAAAATATAAATATTCCTTTAAAGCACACATAGGGCATTTATAAAAACTGACCTGACATTGGTTTTTACTATAAAGCAAGTCTCAAAAATTTCAAAGGATTGGTATACAGAACACTTTGTCTCACTATAATGCAAATGAATTAAATATCAATGACAAAAAAAAAAAAAAAACGACTAGGAAAACCATATATATGGTTTTACAAAATTAGGAAACACTAAATCATGGGTCAAAGAAGAAATAATAATAGAAATTAGAAAATATTTAGAACCAAATGATAATGAAAATATTATACATCAAAACTCATACAGAGTTTGGGGGGAAAACAGCGGAGTTTTCAGCATTGAATAAGTGAAGCTGCATGGAAACAGGTAAAGGTAAGATGAAGAGTGAGTGATCTGCCAAACTCTGGATGAAGAACTCCAAAAACCTAAAACTGAAAAATAGTTCTCTGATACTAATGGTGTTTAGGGCTGGAGCTGGTCCCTAGAGGCAGAAAACAAAACAAAACAAAACAATAAAATCCATGTCATACAGCCAAAATAGGAGAAGAGAAGAAATAAAAAGGTAAAAGCTGAAATTAATGACATAGAAAATAAAAATACTATAAAGAAAATTATCAAAGCAAAAAGCTGATTCTATTAAACAACAGCAACAAAAACCTTAATAATAAACCACTGGTAAGAGCAATCCTCCAAAAGGCAAGGCACAGGATATTATAAGGGGTATAACTATAAACAAAATGAAAAAGATTAAAAAATATTACAAGTAAATTTATGCCAATATATTTGAAAACATACGAAAATGGATAAATTTCCAGAAAAATGTAACAACAAATAAACTCAAAGGAAAACAAAACAAAACCTCAATAGTCCTAAAGTCACTAAACAAATTGTGTTAGTAGTTTTCTTCCAATAATAACAAAAAAATCCAGGCCTAGATAATTTTACAAAAGATTTTACACTCAAAGACAAATAATTCAAGTTTTACAGAAATTTTTCAGTTACAGAATAT
>NW_011889088.1:2050282-2056844 GCF_000151845.1 Pteropus vampyrus | reverse complement strand
CCTATCAGAGAGACGAAACAACTAAGTGTAGAGTAAGAAAATGAACGTAATTTGCCTACGTAGCAATACACAAAAAAAGATCTGAGGAGATTTCAAGGACTATACTCTTAGTGTATACAATAAGTAGAATGATGTATCTACAGAAAACAAAATAATCAAGATCAGGTTAACATTAACAGACATTAATACATAGATTATGGGAAATTTGAATGTACTACATAAAAAAATAATTGAAGGAACTAAGGATATCTAAAATAGAGAAGGCTTATAATGATAAACTTCGACTTCCAAGATTCCTCTACTTCAAGTAACATATAGTTAGAAGAATAAAGGGCAGAAGGAAGGGTGGAAGTCTCTTAAATGGAAATTTAAAAGAAAATAGCATTCATTTAGATAGTGTTTAAAAAGAATAATTGTCCCTTACAGTCTTAGAGCCACATACAATATTCTACTTTTTAAAATATCTAGTACTTCAATTTCTGGAAAAGGAAGTTGATGTACTTCTCCCTATTCCTCCTGCTAAATACATCCTAGTATGAGTGGGCACACACTAAAATGCCCTAAGAAAAGACTATCCTTCTCTAAAGGATCAGGAAGGGGGCAGCCTTAAAAAACAGGAAACTTTTAGACACTAAACACACTACTCCAGTCAAACGCCACAGAAAAAAACTGTTGCCCTGCCTCCACTCCCATCATCAATGTCTGAGAGAAAAGTCTAGATTTCCACCCTTATCTGGCTGTAACAAGGCATTCCTTTCCCTCCCAATAGGGTAGTGCCAAAAAAACCCAAACAAACAAACAAACAAACAAAAAATTCTCAAGGGCAGTGGGGACTTTCACTATAGCCCAGTGGTAAGGAGTGCCTCCTCACTTCTCTACCAATGGAGGCCACATGAGGAGGAATAACAAAGTGCCCTTCCTCCTCCCAAACAGAGGTCCACAGAAGCTCAAAGGGAGCCTGAACTTCATTCACATCCACCAGTAAAAAGGCACACCTCTCACCCAAGATTGTAAATAAAGGTGGAATGAGGAGCCTGGACTCCACCCCAACCTCAAAGTAATGAGGGGTGCCCCATTTTACCTGTTGGCATGGTATCGAAGGAGGTCTGCTGAAAGAGAAGATTTAAATAAGATCTAGAGTCTCATAACATAATACCCAAAATGTCCAGGATATAATAAAAAATCACTTGTCAGACCAGAACCAAGAAAATCTCAACTTCAATGAGAAAAGACAACAGACACCAACATATGTGTCATCTCTGACACATATGTTGAAATTATCTGATGATTTTAAAGCAGCCATCATAAAAATGTTCAAGAAGTAATTATGAACATACATGAAACAAATGAAAAAAAAAAGAGTATCAGCAAATAAACAGCACATAAAATACAATAACCAAAATTAAAACTCACTAGCGAGTTCAATAGCAGAATGCAGATTACAGGGGAAATAATCTATGACCCTGAAGAACAATAGAAATCTTTATCTGAACAATAATTTTTAAAAAAGCTTAAAAATAAAAAAAAAGATCAGTCTTAAGCACCTGTAGGGCTGTAAAAAAATATCTAACATTCATATCACCCATGTCTTTATAGGAGAAAAAACAGGCCTGAAAAAGCACCCAAAAAAATAATGGCCGAAAACTTCTCAAATTTGGCAAAAGAAAAAAAAAAAACCTACATATTCAATAAGTTAAATGAACCCCAAAGAGGATAAATTCAAAGAAAATCCTCCTAAGACACATCATAATCAAACTCCTAGAAAAATAAAGACAAAGGGAAAGTCTTTGAACATAGTGAGAAACTTATCTAAAAGGGCAAAACAATTCAAAAGTAAATTTCTCATCGGAAATCACAAAGGCAGAACTGACACAATATTTTCCAAGTGCTGAAAGAGAAGAAATATCAATCTAGAATTCTATATCCAGCAAAAAATATCCTTCAGAAATAAAAGGAAAATAAAGACATTTTTAAATGAAGGAAAACTAAGAGACTTGTTGTTAGCAGACTTGTTGTTAGCAGACCTACCCTAAAGGAATGGCTAAAGAAAAGTTCTCTAAACAGAAATGATTAAAAAAATGCTAAGAAACCATTTTGCATTAAAAGTGAAATATGACTATTATATTCTGATGATATACAAATGTTATTTTATGTAAATAATTAGAGTATTGCCCTGATTAACACACAGTGTAAAACTCTACACTATAATTTAGAGCTGACTCTAAATTGGGCTTTAGCAAGTCTATAACCTCCCATAATACTACTATCTATGCTGCAAAGTCAAATTTAACTTACATCATTTCAGCTTACAAATTTTTCCAAAAATGTGCCCTATGTATATCATGTACACACATATGTAATGTCAATTCTGACATATAACTACAAACTGGGTAAATGTTGAAGAAATTATGCTAAGTGAAATAATCAGCCTGTCACAAAAGGACAAATACTGTCTGATTCCACTTACATGAGGTACCCAGAGTAGTCAAATTCATATCTAGAAAGTAGAATGGTGATTGCCAGAGGTTGGGAGTGGATAGGGAAATGGGGAGTTAGTGTCCATAGGTACAGTTTTGCAAGATGCAAAGATTTCTGTGGATGGATAATGGTGAGTAGCACAACGTGAATATATTTAATACCACTAAACTGTACACTTAATTTCATAATGAGTATTTTACAGTTAAAAAACATTAAAATTAAATAGAGAATTTATGACCATAAATTTGTTGAAGTAGCAAAACTGTCTGCAAATTGGGCTTCCAATGATTCTGCATTACGAACACATAACATGCACAGAAATTTATTATGGATACATGTAAATATATGAATAAGCATGAGTATTTTTCTTGTAATCCAAAAAACTAAAAATCTGCCTATTTCTTAAGAACTTTCATGATTTGAGTGTACATATGCATACACATAAAGAGAAATATAGAAATAAAAACATTTCACATTTATGTATGTGTGTGCATATTTCCTAACTCCTTCCACTGAGAGAACCTAAAAATAGTGACATCCCTGTAGCCCAGATCTTGGTTTCTGAATACCATTCTCCACAAAAAGGATCCAGAGGTCTTTGCAGATTGGCTAATCTTAGTGCTAGAGCTGAGAAAGTATAAGCACCTGGAAAACCTTGTACTGCCACAAAGTAAAGAAGTGAGCCAAGAATGGTGGGATGCGTCAAGAGGACACAGGGACCAGCTGAAAAGGCTTTCACTGGCCAAATCTAGAATAATCTAAATGTCAAAATAAATAGATGATTTATTCAATTTAAAAGGTAACATTAAAAAGATTGCTGTATACAATGGGAGATAGCCAAATGACTAAGAGTGTTAATGTATGTATTCTAAAAGTTTTAATAGTAAACACGTCCTCTGTTTTCCTGATACTAAAATACTGATGATGGGCAGTAAGAATTTAAGAATGGCTGTCTGGCCTAAGGCTCCTTAAGGAATGCTTGGAAAAACTTATTTTCGGTATTTAAAACTCATTTGTTCATTTGAAAGCAAAATGTTAGCTACAGAAATTAATTGCCAGGAAGCTGTATTCCTAAATCACATATAAAAACAATCATTTTTAAAAATCTGATCATTAACATTTTATTCAGTATATTTTAAGTATTCAATTTAGAAACAAATGTGTAAATAAAAAAATTAGGGTAAAGACACTGTCAAATTTGATATGAATCAAATTAGAACTTTTTAGTGCTTATTTCGGTTTTTAAATTTTCAAGAATTAAGTCATTTACTGCTTCCATTTCTATGATTTCATGTTTTAAATGTTTTCATTTTAATGTAGATGAAAATTGAAGTTAAAGTATATCATTAAAATATATTACATGTCCCACTTCCATTTCTGTTTAACATTCCTAATCGGTCAAGCCTTTCTAATGAAATATTTCTATAAATCATAATTAGAAAGTAATACAAACTACATATAACAAAAATTCAAGACTTTCTTAGTACACATTTTATCTTTAAGCCCATTCCCACCAGTACCTTCTATAACTTCTCCCAAATGGTTCAATCTTCTTAAATCTAGCTTTTCATAAAATTTAGCTTTAGGCTCAAGATTCTTTAAAAACAAAAACAAAAACAAAAAAACCTCTCATACAGTTAGGATTTATATCAGCTTTTTTAAAAAATAGAATTTAGTTCTTCTTTTTAAAAGAAAACAAATATATCCAAGAATTCGAGATCAGGAATATATAAATATAAATCAAGTTACAATTTATACGATTTGATTTAATTATAAAAATTAAGGAATTTTATAAATTCTACCTTGAAAATCATAAAGCCACACTATGAACATAAAGACCATGACAAGTGTATGGAAAGAAACATAAGCAGATTTTTATGCATGATTCTGCTTAGCTAAACAATGAAAATGGCTACTGTCAGCGCCAAGCTGATTGAGAAGGGAAGTTTCAGTGGTGAGATGCCCAGTTGGAAGAATGCACAAGGGGCTGACATGAGAATGAAACGGCAAGCACCAACTTTATTACGGGGAGCGTGCTTCTGTTGCGGGGAGTGCAGTTTCACTGCAAGGAGCGTGCTTCTGGTAATGCTCCCCTTCTGCTCCCCAGGGTGACCGCATGGGCTCCACACATATCAGATACAGTAGTGACATTCAGCCACACATGCGTGATACAGTAAGCTGAATTATGTTTACATATTTTAGGCAGAGGAGCCCTACTACATTAATATAACATGCTAAACCAGGGTCCTATTCCTAGCTGCGAGCCTGGATCACAGCCAGACCTGGGACCAGCCACACTCCACCCCTACAAGGTTGTGGCACAAGATCTGGCCTGGAGGACGCTACTTTGGGCCCACAATCCATTTGCCATTCCTGGAGTGGATTAGCCCCTCGGGACATTATCCCCTGGGTACTTTTAACCCACTGTCTCTCTGGGTCCTGCTCAGCACACCAGAGGCATTGTGACACGGCAACTTGTGTTTGTGCGCACATCAATGATAACCCCCATCATTTCACTACCTGTTCCATGGTATGAGCCATCTGTGTACCAAGCATCCTTAGGGATGGGAGCCTGACTCCCTACATAGGGACTTGGTACATCTTCCATCTCAGCAGGCTCCACCAGGAGCTCTGCTTGAAACTGCACTGATCCCAACAGGGAATGCAACTGACCTGACAGGGGGCTCGCAGAGAACTGTACCTGCTGCTCCAGGTACACCCCTCCCACTTGGACAGTGTGGGGATATGTGCAATTCCCATGCAAGGAGTCTTCTCTAAGCCTGCAGACACCCCTCCAAGGGGTATGTGGACTGCACGGTTACGGGATTAGGGCCAGTGAGGCCACACTGGCCAGAAGGGCTGCATATATGGCAGCCAGTTGCTTCTCTATCAGAGAATATCACGCTTCCATGCTTTTCCACAATTGGGACCAAAAGCCTATTGTCACCTTTTGGAACCGTGCTTCTGCAACAAGTCCCATCCAAACTCTGTATCATCCACCTGCACTGTGAGCAGGAATGGGAATGCTGGATCTACTATGCATAGAGTTTGACCTTGTGCTACAGCTTGCTTTGTAACCTTAAAGGCCTCTTCTATCTAGAAAGTCCAACCCCATGGGGCACTGTGAAGCACTAGACGGTGCAAGGGTCGCATCAAGGAGGCCAAACGGGGGATGAACACCAGCAAAACTCCAGCAGTCTCAAATAGGTTTGGAGCTGCTTCACAGTCTCAGGTCAGGGATATGCCTGTGTCTTATCAATCACCGCCTCCGGCATTACTTTATCTTACCCAACCAGACAACTCCCAAGAATGTGACAGAGAACCCAGGTCCCTGGACCTTGTTCTCAATGACTGCTCAAACCCAGTCAGCAAGAGCTTCTCGCAGGCTGGTTGCCGCTGCTTCTAGTTCTGTAAGAGAATCAGAGGTTAGCATTATATCATCAATGTAATGATACAAATGCACTGCAGGCAGTCCTTTCCACATGGCTAAATCCTGAGCCATAAGACCATGGCACAGGGTAGGGCTGTGCAGGTAGCCCTGGGGAAGGACGAGGAGCATCCACTGTCGTTCTTCCCAGGTCAAGGCAAACTGTACTTGACTTTCTTGGGGCCATGGCAATAGAGAAAAAGGCATTTGCCAAGTCCACCACATAATGGTATCATCCAAGTTCATGTGACAAATAGTCCATGATGTACGTGACATTCAGCTCAGCAGCATGCAGGGGCGGCGTAACCTTATTCAGCTCCCCCGCCAACCAGGTGCCCTGGTCAAATCCTTAATCAGGGAGATAATCGGCCAGCCGCACCTCACAGGTTGTGGCTCTTCCAGGAATAAGAGTGAATTGCTGGTCTGGGTGCAGCTGATTGCACAGCACCAGCAGCACTTCATTAATTAGGTTGCTGCTCAATCTTTCCTGTAGCGACCCCTGCCGCGAGGAGATCAAACTGCATTTGCCTGCGGCTCAGGCCTCACAGCCAAACCCGCTGGGCGCTGCTCCACTCCTGTTTTTCGGTCGTGCCTCTGACTGTGCACTGGCCAGTCTGGGAGTGTGGTGGGCGGTACTGAGCGCACTTGGGTGGAATG
>NW_011889088.1:2048114-2050232 GCF_000151845.1 Pteropus vampyrus | reverse complement strand
TTCTTCCCAGGTCAAGGCAAACTGTACTTGACTTTCTTGGGGCCATGGCAATAGAGAAAAAGGCATTTGCCAAGTCCACCACATAATGGTATCATCCAAGTTCATGTGACAAATAGTCCATGATGTACGTGACATTCAGCTCAGCAGCATGCAGGGGCGGCGTAACCTTATTCAGCTCCCCCGCCAACCAGGTGCCCTGGTCAAATCCTTAATCAGGGAGATAATCGGCCAGCCGCACCTCACAGGTTGTGGCTCTTCCAGGAATAAGAGTGAATTGCTGGTCTGGGTGCAGCTGATTGCACAGCACCAGCAGCACTTCATTAATTAGGTTGCTGCTCAATCTTTCCTGTAGCGACCCCTGCCGCGAGGAGATCAAACTGCATTTGCCTGCGGCTCAGGCCTCACAGCCAAACCCGCTGGGCGCTGCTCCACTCCTGTTTTTCGGTCGTGCCTCTGACTGTGCACTGGCCAGTCTGGGAGTGTGGTGGGCGGTACTGAGCGCACTTGGGTGGAATGCTCCTTGCGTTTCACTTCCACATCTCCACATGGCAGATATCATCCTGTGGATCCACCTATTCACGTAAGGGCCAGCAGTGCCACCATGGTATCAAAAGTACTGGCTGGACCAGAAGTCAAAATCAAGTCCTTCTTACGAGTTGTAAATATCTCTTCATCAGGGCTAGTGTACTGGACGCAAAACATCATCTGTCGCATGCCCATTTCCCGAATTATCTGAACCAGATCTAAGTATGAGGTCCATCTGCTCACTGTCTCTGGCAGCTCCCTGGGGTTGGCCTACACTGTCCATGCAGCAGACATGAGCCAGTTAATCAGGGAGTGATTGCCTGCACCCGGCACCAAACGCGCCACATACTGGAGGCGCTGCCTGAGGGATCGTATCACCATTACAGAGACCAGCTGAGCCATCTCTTCCAGAGATAATTCAGTCCCTTTGACCTCGTCATCCCACAGCCACAGCAGCCACCCTAGTACCATCTCCCAGGCTCTCTGCCGTACCTGTTTCGTCAGGTCCTGGAGTTCTGCGGGAGTGTACTGAATCAAGGTGGTTTGCTTTTTAGCCTGGGGGGGCGCCATTAGCTTGCCCCTTCGGGGCCAACAGCTATTGCGCTGGCATATCACTGGCCCTGCCTGCTGCAGTATGGATGGCAGCAACCCGTCAGGGCTCTGCAGCAAACATTCCGCTGCCATCAGCCACCTTTCCAGTGCTTCTTCCTGGCGTTATAGCTGCTACACCCACTGAACCTGATCCTGAACCTCCAGGCTGGCCTGCCACAGCACTGCCAGGAACATCCAGGCCATCCAACCCACTGCCTCCCGGTAAGTGGTCAGGACATTGGGCTCCGACATCTCCAGGGCTTTCTGGACGTGACTTCACTCCGTCCCAATCCTCCAAGGGCATCCACGTAGCCAGATACACAGCCATAGAATACCACTGGGAAGCGGGAGGCCACATGTCCTCCACCCAAGCACCGTCAGGAACGCTGGAGGCTGTACTCACATCATCCTGCTGGCTATGCCACATGTCAGCGCCAAGCTGATCGAGAAGGCAAGGTTTCAGTGGTGAGATGCACAGTTGGAAGAATGCACAAGGGGTTGACATGAGAATGAAATGGCAGGCACCAACTTTATTGCAGGGAGTGCAAAACTGTTGCAGGGAGCGCAAATCTGTTGCAGGGAGCGTACTTCTGTACTTCTGCTCTTCTGCTCCCCTTCTGCTCCCCAGGGGATCGCATGGGCTCCACACATATCAGAGTACAATAGTGGCATTCAGCCACACATGAGTGATACAATAAGCTGAATTATGTTTAGATATTTTAGGCGCAGGAGCCCTACTACACTAATGTAACATTCTAAATCCAGGGTCCTATTCCTAGCTGCAAGCCTGGATCACAACCAGACCTGGGACCAGCCAGGCCTGGGATGCACAGCTACTTTACAATCTTTGCTACTAACAACAAACCACAGAAGTACAAAGTCTAAGTCTTTTAAGGAACTCTCTAACATACTTATTCAGGAAAATAATTTCGTAATATGTTGTAGTTGATGCTTTTAGAAGCATACTATGCTCTTAAAACTTTTAAGTAAATTTCTAAATAT
>NW_011889088.1:2043803-2048064 GCF_000151845.1 Pteropus vampyrus | reverse complement strand
ATACTTATTCAGGAAAATAATTTCGTAATATGTTGTAGTTGATGCTTTTAGAAGCATACTATGCTCTTAAAACTTTTAAGTAAATTTCTAAATATCATAAAACTGAAAATTTTCCAAACTGATTTAAAATTTTGAAATTGTTTTTAGTGCATGGGCTTTTACTATTTAGAGGAAGTTTAATAATAATCACTCCCTGCCTTTCAACCTGCTTTCTGAATTCAAATCTTTCTAAAAAATGACTTTGTACCTGTTCTAAAAGCTTAGTTTGAGACATAAAAATATTTAAGTACATTTGTATGCACTTTACTATTTAAATATATAAATTCTGTGATAAACTAATTTGCATTATTAACAGGTGCTTCCTTGTTCAATATATCAGGGTACGGATTTTCTGAATTTAAACTAATATGCGACATGTTATAACATCAATTGCCTGTCAATATATGACATGTTTGTTTAAAAATTCTATGAAAATACATATTTTTATACCTATTTTATACTCCTATATTAGGGTGTCTCTCAGATACCTGTATTCCAAAATACCAATAAAACAAGCTCCCAGAACTCCCAATAGGTCTTTGGAAACCGTGTAACATTTTACTTATAATAAATTACAACAAGTACTCATTCAATTAGTAAAAAACTAACAATGTGAAGTTTCAGAGCAAGAATAGTTTATAATCTAACTATGATGAATTTATTTAATTTGACAGTTAAGAACCAATCAATTGGATAACTCACCACACATGAAAGCTGGAGGGACCTTTGGATATCAGATCAAGCTTCTTATTTTACAGATGAATAAGAAGAAATTCAGAAACCTGAAGTGACTTGCCTAGGGTCACATATGAACACAGATCTCCTAAGAAATACAGGCTTTCTGATGACTTTATAATGTTGACGTATCTGTGGCATTAAAACTATAATGACATTATTTTTCCTCTCACTTCTATCCTAACACTCTTCGCAATTTTGTCTTACTCCTTTTAATAGTAGTTGTTCTACTACTGGTAATGTGTAACACACTAATAATATACTGTAGGTGTCTAAACATAGAAACTAAATAAACTACTCTCAGGAGGGGAAATAATATGCCCTTTACTATTCCTGTTATCTTTATTTTTGATTACGGCTAAGTTTTTTTTCTTTGAGTAGGCTGTTGACAAGCAGTGACTCAGCTTGTGATACAACTGACTTGTTTACAGGTCTTGAATTAGAGTTCTACTGGATTATTACTAAATCGAAGAAGCTTGTTTATATTATATTACTATGTTTTTTTTATTTAGAAGCGTGGATAATAATTTTAATGTGAGAATACTACATTCTAATTAATGCTCTGAATGTCCAAATCATACAATTGAAAAAGAAATGTTAAAGTTATTTAAAACTATTTAAAGTGTTTATTTCCTATTGTAAAGATTTAAACTAGAATTCTCAGGTCAAGGTGGCTACCTTTCTTTTAGCTGTGTCATCCTACAGAAGTCAATTATTTCTGACTCCCAGGGACCACAAAAAATTTTTCTGAAAATCAAAAGAGAATATCTGATAAATGCTCCATAAATTATAGTAATAATAATCATATAAAAGATATTATTATAGAATTATCAGTTACTATAGTTATAGAAGACTTAAGAAGTATATAATTTTCTACTAAAATAAAATTTATACTACAGTTTATATTATTTAAAATTTCAAAAGATAATCTTTTTTGGGCAATAGAAATTTCATCAGACAGGAAAAATCTGCAAAGATCTTATGTTTTCTGATTGCACAGCCTTTTCACAAAGTTTAAAAACCTACTACTAAAAGAACAGGAAAAAAATCTACTAAAAAGTTTATGTAGATTAATAATTTAGGGACAAATCTTATACCTTATCAGATCCAACTCTCTCATTTCTCAGATGAAAGAAATAAAAGAAGACCCAGATAGGTTAAGCAACTAAGGCAAAGCCAAACCACTGAGTTTTCTGATTCTCAAACCTTTGTCCTTTCCACCAGACCAGTTTATGTGAACCCCTTAAACAAAGAGCCTACCAAAATTATAGCCACCACTCTTGAATATAATTACCAGTTTTCCCAATGTAAATTATAAACTCCTTGAAAATAGGTACTTTTCTCTCTCTCCTATCAATACCTAGCAAAAATTAACCATATAATTTGCATAAAGTATGTTATTTTAGATCGGGTTTAATAAAAAACCTCGAGCACATGAAAAGATGGTCTACATCAGTCATTAGAGAAATACATATTAAAAGCACAAAGAGATATCACTACTCACTCACTAGAAATGGTTAATAAGTTAATCTAAACTGAAAAAAACCAAAAACAAAAAAAACCTGACATTGCCAAGTATCAAGGATACAGAGCAGCTACAATGCTCATATATTGCTGAATGAAATGTAAAACAGTATAACCATTTCAGAAAAGTTTGGCCATTTCTTACAAAGTTAAACATTCACTTACCCTATGAAGACTGTATGCAAAACACCCATACCATTGTATACAAATATTAGTAACAGTTTTATTTAGTATTACCAAAAATGGAACCCAAATGTCCATCAGATGGTGAATAAACAAATTGTGGCATTCAGCAATAAAAAGGAAGACTACTGATACATGCAACAACATGTATGACTCTCAGTTTTATGCTGGATGAAAGTAGTCAGACTTGAAATGCTACGTACTATTATGAATTTCAGTTATATGATATTCTGGAAAAGGCAAAAACAGATCAGTAGTTGCAGGGCCCAGAGATGGAAGAAGGGGTTAACTACAAGGGGCATGAGAAAACTTTTGTAAGGTGATGGAGATATTCTGTATCTTTATTGTGATAGTGGTTATATAAGTGTATAAGTTTATCAAAACTCATAAAACTGTACACCTTAAAAGGGCAAGTTTTATTGTCTATAAATTATACCTCAGTAAACATGACTTTTTAAAAAAGGTCTCATTCTAGCTCTTCTACTACCTGAGACGTTGAGTAAGTTATTGAGCTTTTATAGCCTTTAAGTTTTCCTCATCTAAAAATGAAGGAGCTGTAATACCTATTACCCTTCTAGTTAAATCACATTACTGAACTGTAGAAACATTTTCTGTGTCATGTCTATTTTTCTTAGAATTCTTAAAATTTTATTTGCATTATGTTAATGGTAAATAATGTAATGGTGAATAAATATTTCAAGGCATGCAAATTTAAAATGTCAAAATTAAAGCAATACTATTCCTCAGATGTCTTTTAATAAGAAACTTCACTGTTAGGTATCTAATTTTTCACTATCAATTCCTTTTCATTACCACAAAGTGCTATAAATAAAGTAATAAATTTATACAACTTAATGTAATCCTAAAATTAAAGGCAATCAAATTAAAACACCTAGACACATAAAAGGGTAAATATTTTACATCTATAAAATGAAAGAATGTATATAAATTCATAATTTATATTTACTAAAGCAATATGTTATCCTTTACAAGATGAGTCACACAAAAATGAAGATTTCATTAATCCTTTAATTAAAAAACAGTCCTTCTGGTGTTCTCAGTTGCTGCCACTGTTACCACCAGACGCACCCCTCTCTAGCCTTCTGAGCTTCTACCAAAAAAGGGGGGTGCGGGGCTTAAATAGGGAGTTCTCTATACTGATTCCTACCAAGCTGAACGACTGCAACCAGACCAGCGGTAAAGCACTCAGGAAGCAACCAGCTACAAAAGTAACTGTGAAGATTGTGCGTTATACTGAAAAGGTGAAGAAACCACATCATTATAAGTCTAGTACTGTGGCTGTCAGTAAAACCTGGAAGTACAATGAACTTCTCACTTGCAAACTCTCCTTCTAGTATCCATTTCCATATAGATCTATACTCCTGAAGTGCAGCTACTGGCACTTTTCTGGAGCCACTGAGGCCTATCTAGTTAGCCGATTTGAATATATTTACCTGTGCGTTATCCATATCAAATATGGAACAATTAAGCCAAAGGATGTCCTGCCAGCACGACTCACGTGTGGAAAATGTGCTTAAAATATATTATGATGAAAAACATTTCGTTCTTAAAAAACAAAAAAAAAGTACCTGATTATATAACCACAAATGAAAAAGAAAAAACAAACAGGTGAAAGAATAAGGTATTAGTAAATTCCCTCTTCATTTTCATTTGTGGGTAAATTTTTACTATTAATGCAGAGACACAAAACATTCATGTAATTAAATATTTCAGTGAACGAATTTCAGCAATTAAACTTTATTACAATTATAAATAAATC
>NW_011889088.1:2026810-2043753 GCF_000151845.1 Pteropus vampyrus | reverse complement strand
TACTATTATGAATTTCAGTTATATGATATTCTGGAAAAGGCAAAAACAGATCAGTAGTTGCAGGGCCCAGAGATGGAAGAAGGGGTTAACTACAAGGGGCATGAGAAAACTTTTGTAAGGTGATGGAGATATTCTGTATCTTTATTGTGATAGTGGTTATATAAGTGTATAAGTTTATCAAAACTCATAAAACTGTACACCTTAAAAGGGCAAGTTTTATTGTCTATAAATTATACCTCAGTAAACATGACTTTTTAAAAAAGGTCTCATTCTAGCTCTTCTACTACCTGAGACGTTGAGTAAGTTATTGAGCTTTTATAGCCTTTAAGTTTTCCTCATCTAAAAATGAAGGAGCTGTAATACCTATTACCCTTCTAGTTAAATCACATTACTGAACTGTAGAAACATTTTCTGTGTCATGTCTATTTTTCTTAGAATTCTTAAAATTTTATTTGCATTATGTTAATGGTAAATAATGTAATGGTGAATAAATATTTCAAGGCATGCAAATTTAAAATGTCAAAATTAAAGCAATACTATTCCTCAGATGTCTTTTAATAAGAAACTTCACTGTTAGGTATCTAATTTTTCACTATCAATTCCTTTTCATTACCACAAAGTGCTATAAATAAAGTAATAAATTTATACAACTTAATGTAATCCTAAAATTAAAGGCAATCAAATTAAAACACCTAGACACATAAAAGGGTAAATATTTTACATCTATAAAATGAAAGAATGTATATAAATTCATAATTTATATTTACTAAAGCAATATGTTATCCTTTACAAGATGAGTCACACAAAAATGAAGATTTCATTAATCCTTTAATTAAAAAACAGTCCTTCTGGTGTTCTCAGTTGCTGCCACTGTTACCACCAGACGCACCCCTCTCTAGCCTTCTGAGCTTCTACCAAAAAAGGGGGGTGCGGGGCTTAAATAGGGAGTTCTCTATACTGATTCCTACCAAGCTGAACGACTGCAACCAGACCAGCGGTAAAGCACTCAGGAAGCAACCAGCTACAAAAGTAACTGTGAAGATTGTGCGTTATACTGAAAAGGTGAAGAAACCACATCATTATAAGTCTAGTACTGTGGCTGTCAGTAAAACCTGGAAGTACAATGAACTTCTCACTTGCAAACTCTCCTTCTAGTATCCATTTCCATATAGATCTATACTCCTGAAGTGCAGCTACTTTTCTGGAGCCACTGAGGCCTATCTAGTTAGCCGATTTGAATATATTTACCTGTGCGTTATCCATATCAAATATGGAACAATTAAGCCAAAAGATGTCCTGCCAGCACGACTCACGTGTGGAAAATGTGCTTAAAATATATTATGATGAAAAACATTTCGTTCTTAAAAAACAAAAAAAAAGTACCTGATTATATAACCACAAATGAAAAAGAAAAAACAAACAGGTGAAAGAATAAGGTATTAGTAAATTCCCTCTTCATTTTCATTTGTGGGTAAATTTTTACTATTAATGCAGAGACACAAAACATTCATGTAATTAAATATTTCAGTGAACGAATTTCAGCAATTAAACTTTATTACAATTATAAATAAATCTGTTAACTTTTTCTGGGAAAAAAAGAATGGGTGCTCCCTGAAGTCTACACAATGAAATCTAAACTCCTTATAAGTATACAAAGCCTTCAGAATTTTAAGACACAACAGGCCAGAATTATTTTCTCTCACTCAACCCAGGAACCTAATACATCTATGCTAAATTTCTGTCACTTCCTAAAATGAATTACAAACTTTTGTGGTTTAAACGACTGATATTCCTTCTACCTAAAAGCTTTGACCGACCTTCTTTACCTAGCAATCAAGTCGTCCTTTGTGACCTTGTTCAAATGTTACATTCTCACAGAATCCCCTAGATGAAGCTGGCAGCTCCCTCCCTCTACGGTTCCACTTTATTTCCATGTTATATATTTATCTTATTACCTGTCTGTCTCTTCCAGACTAGACTAGACTAGCATCTAGAACTAGGTCGGGTTCCTTATTCATCTTTGAATCTTTGGTTCCTAGTAGCTACTAACTCAAGGCTTAACTGAATGAATTCTATAGCATCAAGAGCTATGGAAATCTACACTAAGAAAATAAAATATATTTCTAATTAAATAAAAATAGGTAAGTATTGTTTGAAACAACAAAGGCATTTATAATAAAACTACGATGCTTTGGTTATACTAGACAATTTCACTTAAGTCATAAATGAAGTTCATGGTTTCCTAAAGCTAAACCTATAATCTTACCAAAGGTACCTGATTCACTGTATACAGAAAGATTTAAACTCCAGACCTTTTTTCTTAATTATGTCACTTAACAGCCCTTAGTTTTTTTCTACTGGAAAGCCACTCTATTGAATATAAGCATGTTATGCAGATATTTGAAAGACTGCAAGTCTTATAGAGGTCAACTACACAGCATCAAATCAAAAGCACAATCAGTAATACAAATGACAGGAACAGTCTCTTCCACCCAAGTCAACTGGTTCTATTCTAGTTATAGAAAATCAGAATTATTAAACACATAAAATTCTTAGAAACAAATTATTCTTAACATAGATTCTGCTTTCAAATAACACTTTACACTGTATCTTACAAACAAGTAATTTGTTAATGTAGTAAGTTATTTTCACAAATATCTACATATACTAAACTCATTTTTCTTAGGACCTCATTAGACTCAAAATTTTATTTTTAATATTTGTACTTTGTTACATGTTCCAGATCTCAAATAAAGTAACGAGAATAGTCATACTTCATGATATAAAAGAACCTATCAAATCTAACAATCATTTAGGATTTGTGCTAGACACATATTTAGCTGACAAGTCATAATCAGAATTGTAACTTCAAATGACTAGCATATTTAATAACTAAAATACGACTTCACTTTCATTTAATCAATAAATTTATTAAATAACAAAGTAGAGCACATAGTGCTGGCTTCTAGGGAGAATATAGAATGAAGGTGTGGGAGAAGAAGAAACTTTCCTCTCAAGGTTCTTTCAGCTGGTCTAATAATTAAATAGACATGAGACAGATTAGCAAGAAAAAATAACCAAGTGTAATACATACACAAATGGAAACCCTATACACATGAAGAGCCAGAGACCCCACATGCATGAGAGATTTAGACAGAAAGGGAAAATGGGCATACATGACATTCTGAGCTAGAGATGGGGTAAGGCACCTTAAGGCTTCAGAGGTTAACTGCAGGGAGAGCACATGTTTAGTAATTAATAGTTTGCTCTGCCCTACAGATAGGTCAAAAGAGGTTATTTCTGATGATCTCTTATTATGGGCAAGGGCCCTAATTCAAGTTCTTCTAGGTAGTTAATGGAGCGACAGAAGCTTCTCTTGAGCCCACAGCTAAAGTTGCTTTTAGTTCAAAACAACCCTCTTACCACAGAGGCATATCTTGAGGTGATTCATTCTGAACCCCCACAAAGGTAATAACAGTATGATGGTAGTTACAGTAATGATAGCTACATTTACAGAGTGCTTATTATGTGTAAGACACTACATGTATTAAGTCATTTAATGTTCCCAACACCCCTAGGATGTAGTTACTAGTATCTCATTTAACTAAGGTACTGCGAAGTTAAGTAACCTGCCAAAGGTCACCCAAGTACTCTGGCTGTCCTGACTTTGAAGAGCTTCTTATCTAATAAAGGCATTAAAACAAATAACAAGTAACTTATAATAAAAGGGTATAATTTTTTAAATGCCAAGAGCTACAATGCTGTAGGATTTCAGGGTTAAGAAAATGCAATTAGGTTGAAAGGAGAATCAAGAAAGGTTTCTTGTAGAAGAGAGGCTGCATTTTGCTGGTTAAGCAGGATTTTAAGAGCATGTTTTTAATCACTAAATTTAAGACATATATCCTAGTAATATTCATAAAAACAGTCATCTCTCAACAGACAGTTGTAGCAATAGTTTTAGGTATATGAAAATGTTCATATCCATGGCTACTTTACATATGCATGGTTCAATTTAGTTCCATTAAACAAAACAATAGGGCAGTTATTATTGCTCCCACACCTAAGAACAAAGTAAATGGAAGTTTGCAGTAGGACAGAGAAGAGACAATGTTTACTTATACTACACCAATAGAAAACCAGGCTCAAAAAAAAAGTGTGGTCTTTAAGAATCTTGAGGTAAAAGACACATCATTTTTGCCAATCATTTGCCATCCCTACCAAACACTATCATTTTGCCAAAGACTTTTTTACAATGAGAATGTTTGTACAAAACTGGATTTTAAGCCAGCAATATCTGGGAAGAACACTTTAAAATTTGTGTAAAAACTCTCATAAAAGAACATGCCTCTGCATATCATGATACTTAAACATGCTGCCTGAACTGAAGAAGGTCCTTAATACCAATGAATCAGTTGTAAAAGTAGATGTCTTTTGGAAACTTAATTTACAATAGGTACTTAAATCTATATATAATACTATATTTTTCACAACCCCCTATTTTTGATACAATCTTATCTTTTCAATTTGGGCTATAGATGGTACACTAGTACCTGGAAATGTACTAACCCTCTCCCCTCCATTTCAACAAAAAATTATAGTAGTTGGGCACTAAGACACACGTTTTGAGACTAATGAAAAAAAAAAAAGAGAAAATACAAAAGAGGCAAGAATCCTAAGTATGTAAGAAAGTTACTTAAACAGTAGTTTTCATGTAAAATCAAAGTTCATCCATTTAAAACTATCTAAAAACCAGATGATAATAAGCACTTCCTTTATTCATTCAGGCAAAGGCATAGAAGTGACATACGAAGGCATATAACACATCTGGGGAGAGCAATTAATGTAGCTGAATGTGGCTAAAACCAAATTAGATGGGGCAGGAGATAAAAACATTAAGTTAAGAATTTCTGGTTAAAGAGGATAGATTGAAAACAAGCATTTAGCTCTGAAGCTTCCCCAAATATCTCTGAAACAAAAGTAAGTAAATTTTTAAAGAGTATAAACCCATAAGAAACCAGAAACACAATTTTGGAAGCTGGAAAGCAGAACAAATAATGACTATCATACCTGAGAAAGCTGAATCATACATTAGCCTCGAAGAAACACCAAAACACCTGGTTCATATCACATTTACACTTGATATGACCAAACTACCCCTAAACTCCTCAGAAAAGTGGGTGATTCCATGGTTGGAGTAGGGAAAATATAAGATGGGCTGAAGCATTATGTGGTGCCACAAAGTAAGGGGTGCTCAAAGAGAAAGGATGAATGTAGATGCCATCAGTAAGTTTATACTGACATAAATAATAAATAAATGGAGGAGAACAGACAACTCGTCCTCACAGAAGATTTCCAATTCCTATGTAAAAATAATGACAAATAGAAAATCACCACTAGGATGCAACAGTAATAAGACAAGATCCATAGAAGGATCCTAAAATTAGTGGGCAGAAATTTAAGCAAAAACAGGCTACCTCCATGGTCTCGAAGTATTTAGTAATTATTAAAGAGGAAAATAGTAACTTTACAGTAGAGAAACCTAGCAGACACCATCTTAACCAAGTGATCAAGGTTAACATCCTCAGTAGTACGTATCAGCAGCATGTCTCTTCATTCCCTCTTTATAATGCACTGAGGACACATCATGTCTGTGATAGCCTTCTCTTTACTAATAAAATCATGAGAAAACATCAGACAAACCCAAATTGAAAGTCATTCTACAAAATAACTAACCAGTACTATTCAAGTGTCAAGGTCATGAAAGAGAAGGAAACTAAGAAATTGTCACAGATTACTTAGAAAACTAAGGAGACATGGTAACTAAATTTAATTTGGGTTCCTGGATTTGGATCTTGAAACAAACAAAAAATTAGTGGAAAAACTAGTAAAATCTGAATAAATTATGTAGTGTAGTTAATAGAATTGTATTAAGGTTAATTTCTTACTTGTGATTAGTGCTCTATGGTTATATAAGACGTTAACACAAGAAGCTAAGTGAAGGGTATGAGAACTCTCTGTATTCTTTTTACAACTCATCTACTAAAAAATTAAAAAGTAAAAAGAAAAAAAAAAGCTCAAGAACGAACAGTTTCAGATACTCTGGGAGCAAGAGCAGAGTTCAAAATAGAATAAGACTGAAGTCTGCTTAAGAGGCAGTTAGAAACTCCTCTGCCACTCTCTGACCATCCTTGGCAAAAGACTAAACAATCTCTGGAGAGCATAAAACAGATTGTCTCTGGACTAGAGGATACCAGGCTCAAATGAATCTGAGGTGTGCTATAGGGAAAACTAGGGAATTAAAATGAAAGTGTATCTGCATACTTAATGATGAAATTCACATCCCCTTTTCCTACTCAGCTCCCAAGCTTGCCCTCTTCAGGCAAAAGATCAAAAATCTCTTCTGAGAAATCAATCCAGCTAAATAGAAAAGATGTGTCACTGGAAGTCTGCAAATAAATTATCCAAATATATCAACCTACAGGAAAAACAATAATCAAACCAACTGGCAGAGCTTCCATTCCGCCTTCTAGGGTACTCTTTTAAATAAGTGTTCACTTCCGAGGATCCCCAGACATTTAAGGAAAGCACCTAATATGAAAGACAACACCCAAAGCAAACAAATGGCAAAAGGAAATTTGGAGGAAAGAGAGAATATGCAGAGAATAAAACTACCAATAATACCCTAAGAGAGATAAAAGACATTGTGTACATAAAACAAACACTAGATATTACAAACTTTTTCCAGAAAAAAACGAAAAGCGTGCCTGAAAATTATAAACATGACAGCAGAAGTAAAACCTCAGTAGAAGTGGAAGATAAAGTTGAAAAAAAAATCTCCCAGAAAGCAGGGGAGAAAAAAAGAAATAGAAAACAGATGAAAACAGGTAAGAAAATTAGAAAAACCACTCAGCAGGCCCAACACTTTAACAGGAATTCAAGAAAGAAAAGAGAAAAAAAAGGAGAGGAAATCAAAGAATTTATTTAAGAAAATTTCTCATAACTGACAAGATAAATCCCAGATTAGATAAGACTACCCTGAACCCAGCAGATGGATAAAAACAGACCTATAGGGAAAAAGATTCTCTGAGCTTCTAGAAAGAAAAAAGTTTCAAAATAGTAGAAAAGAATTTTCTAGGCATTTGATATCTCAATAGCAACACTGAAAAAAAAAAAAAAAAGACGATGAACCAATATTTTAAAAATTCTGAGAGATAATTATTCCTGACTGAGAATTCTCTGCACAGCCAAACTACCTTATAAAGCAAGGGGGTTGAAACAATATTTTCAGACACACGAGGTCTCGAAAAAATTTTACCCTTTCCAGAAACTATTGTAAGTGGTCCTCCAAAATGAGAACGCAAGCAAAGAAAGATGAAGACATCGGATACAAACCCAGGAGCTCCAATACAAGAGAGACCTGAGGGGAACTACTAGGATGATAGACAGTGATGGCAAAGCTAAGATAACAGCTGCAATTCAAGGAAATGCAAACAAAAAATTGGTAGGTTTGGACTAATTCAGGGTTTCTCAACGGTGGCACTACTGACATTTGGGGGCACATAATTCTTTGTTGTGGGAGGCTGTCCTGTGCAGTGTAGGAAGATGTCTGGCAGCACAGCTGGCTTCTACTCACTAGATATCAGGAGCAAGCTCCCTGCTCTCCCTTCACCTACCTAATGTTGCCAACTGTCCTCTAGTTGCCCGCAGATGAAAACCACTTGCCTAAATTAATAAGTACACAGAAAACTAAGCAAGAGCAAATTAAAAAAAAAAAAAAAAAAATATATATATATATATATATATATATATATATAATTCAGGGAAAACAAAATGTTGTACACAAAAGGAAAATAATCACAGTAAACTACATTGCTCAACTATGAATAGTTTATAGTAACCTTGATATAAACTTTAAATACTGATATTTCCAAACAATTTGCAATATGACAATATTGGGAGCATTGGGGAGGACTGAGAAGTGTGTCTGTGCATGGTTGGGGATAGTGGTAAACTATGTCTTCCATTGTGAGAAGTCAGTAAATAACTAAACTGAAAATTCAAGAAGCATGCTATTTTGAAATATGGAGATAAATCTCAAAAGAATGAATTGAAAGTGGTTGCCTCTGGAGGGCCTGAAATAAAGGGAAGAAAGAATTTGCAGAAGACTATTGTTTTTGTAAGTAGTCCTGTAGAGCTATTCAATTCTTTTAAATATGTGCATGTATAACTTTGATAAAAATTATATTTTAAAAAAATCAATTGAGGCTAGATTATGGAGAACATTCCTATTGGTTAAGGCCACACAAACTTGGAATCAAATAGCTATGCAACTCTGAGCAAGTTATTTAACCTCTCTAAGCCTTACTCTTTTTTTTATAGCTTTTCAAATTTTTTTAAAAAACTTTTTTATTTTTCAATTATAGTTGGTATACAATATTATTTTAGTTTCAGGTGTACAACGCAGTGGTTAGACATTTATATAACTTAATGAAGTGATGACACCAGTAAATACGTAACCTATCCTTAATTATACTATAAAATACTTGAAGGAAGAACAAATTTTTTCTATTTCTTCTAAATTTTCCCTATATGGCAGAGTACAGTAATATGCACAGTAAATAATAAATATTAATCTCAGAAATCCTTACAAACAGAATAAAAATAAGAAAGCAATAAATAAAAATCGTGATGCTATTAAAAGCAAAAGATGTCAAAGCCCATATCAATATACAATAATTCAAAGACATATAGAGTAGGGTGAAAAAGTGAGGTGAAAAATTTTGTTGTTTAACTCAATGAACAGACCACACTTTCTTTGCTTCTCTCTAGGTACGTTAGGAGGAATACTAAAAACACTAAAATAAATCTAAGAGAGCAACTGAGAAACAGTTAAAGAACTGAGATGCTCAGACTGTAGAACAGAAAAAGCTGGCCCTCCTGCTCCCCTCCACCATCTTCATCAATGAGAAACATTACTGTACGGAAAATGATTTAAGATTTCTGTTATCCAGAGGCAAATATTAAAAGAGGGCCGCTATAAAGATCTAGGTTTCTCTCAACTCAAACACTTAACAGACCTCTTCTAAGCCAAAGATGTTACGAGAGATTAGTCATGAAGGTATTCAAGCAAAGGTTGGAAAACATTTTGCCAAAGATGCTGTAAAAAACATCCAAGCAGGAGATGATAGGTTGGGGTGCTAATTTCCATACAACCCTGTAACCACATTGATGAATATTACTGAACATCTGTTCTAGAAAGGACACTGTCCTAGACCTATAATACATACAAAACAACTGAGAGAGAAAAAATATAAAGATCTCTGCTGCCAAGAAATTCACAACGTAAAATATAAAATGTATATTACAGTTTGAGGCCATAATAGATGTCAAAAAGCACTATTTATTAACTGCCAAATGAATTCTTTTCATATAAAAAGGTCTTTTAAGACGGAGACATCCCTAAGGTTAAAATGGTTAGAAAAGGTTTTTTGGAATAAATATGAAGTACTTATGGGAGGAAAAAAAAAAGTGTATGAAGGTTCTGAACAGGTGGAGAGAAGTAGGAAAGAGGGGGTAGCAGAAATAGAAATGAAAAGCAAATTAGAGAGAAACCTGTTTGGCTGCATTAAAAACTTGTTTTGTTCTAGAAGAGCTAAGCTGAAAGGGCAGGTTGTGGCCAGAATCAAACTGTACTAGGCCTTGAATACCAAGCTAAATAGTTTCAAATTTACCCTGCATACAGCGCCTGTAGCAAGTACTCAACTCTGCTGTAGCCACAGACAATAGTAAATAAATGGGCATGGCCAATAAAACTTTACTTATGAATACTGGAATGTGAATTTCATTAATTTCTATGTGTCACAGAATATTATTATTCTTTTTATTTTTTTTCAACAATTTGAAAATGTAAAAATCATTCTTAACTCATGGGCCATATAAAAACAGACTGCAGGCTGAATTTGGCCCATGGGTTACAGTTTTCCACCCCCTGTACTACACTAAGCTGCCTTCTTCAGCAGCCCTCTAAGGTACATTTGTCCTTGAGCTTCGACCACCAGAATAATATATTACTCGTTCAACATGCATGAATACACACACCTAGCCAAGATCTACTAAGGGTCAGAGGTTACCCCCCCTCCCAAAAAATTGTTGATTTTAAGCCATTAGAAGAATTTTTAAATTTTGTAATTTATTTTCAGATAGTAAATGTACTTAGAGAGTTATAAACTATTTTTACAGAGCTTTTATGGAGGGACCCGTAAAATAGAGTATAATCAAGGGGATGTCAGTTCTAGTACTAGCTTTCTCATTTACTCATGTGACCCTGAACAAGCTACTCTCAATCCTGTGGCTCTAATTTCCTCATCTGTAAAGTGAAGGGGTATAAGCCACTAGATGATCACTATGCTTTCTCTCAGCTTTGGCACTGTATGATTCTACTCCTACTTAAAAAGACCAGACAGGGGATGACAAGTACCAGACAAAAGTGATAACTGAGGACATAGAAAAGAATGGCACTTAGTAAATGAGTGGGCATATAGGACAAATAGGTAGGAAAAAAGACCAGAAAAGTACAGCATTACTAAAATCAAAGAATTTTTTTTTTAATACCAAATGCAAAAGAAAATTCAAAGAAGAGAAACAAACAAGGACAATTTAACAAATATGTCCACCAAAAAAGAATGAACTAGTTAGCTAGCTAAAAAAAGGCAAGGACTTCCAGTGACAGTCTTAAGATTTGAGAGTACTTTGCATGCTTCCAGAAATTATGAGATGAGCCAAGGAAAAAGAAAACACTGAAGATAAGTCTAAGGAATAGAAAATAAAGGAATATAGTCCCGAAAAAGTGGAAGAAAAAAAAAGTTGGGGTGAATGTGAAGCCTCAATTAAAGGAGTTAGTTTTAAAGGAAAGGCATTTAATTTTTAAAACCTAAAACGTAAATGCAGAATTACAGTATGTTTTCATGTTTCCTGTACATCAAATTATTAGGGAAATAAACCTAATGTTGGCTTTGCTTAAAGTAGAATTCCACTTAAATTATATTTCCTAATGGTCAAAAAATTAAGAACTAACTTTGCTTTTCATAAGAATGAAAACCAGCTATATTTAAAAGAAAATGCATGTTTATATCTTTCTTATAGCACCTCTATCACTTCCATTCTTACATAAGAGTTACTTATGTAGTAAAGAACCTAGCCCCTAATTACTAGTGTTCTCTTAGTAGCTTTTGAAAGCTTCCAAGGCAAGAATTCTGATTAATTCATCTGTTTATCTGCTTTGCATAGGTGATAGTTGATGAATACTGACCCATGATAACTTAATTTTTTAAAAATCGTCCTTGCAAAATAACTATCATCTGATATGTTGGGAAAATATTTATATCATAGATACATAACACCAATAGGACTTTTGCATTGTCAGAGCTTGTTTTAAGTAGAAACAAATTGCTACAAAGCAACTAAAAAAAGAAAAAAATAAAAAATCTTAACAAACATCACTCATAAATATAAAGATCCTACTACATAACTAATTTCAACAGACATCTGCCTCTAAGGTATGTGAGAAATAAAAATCCAAAGCATTAGCCTGCAGATCAACCAGATTAAAATACACGTTTGTATACGCTGAGAATATTTGTATAGCCAACAGAGATACTATTAATACATTGAAATTCACTGGCCAGTGCTGGGTTCTACCATTAATCTTCTACTATTCGAGAGAGGCCAAGAAGTCTAGGCTTCTCATATCACTTGTTCTTAAGAATTTAAGAAGTCACCTAAACTGGCACACACAACCCAACTACAAAAAGTAGTTCAGTTCTCCATATGGCAATGTTAAGCACTCTCTTACCTTTACGTGAAAGTCACATTTACTACTTTTCAATGATCTTCAGTAGGCCCCATTAGGCAGGCCAATTGTACTACCAAGTAGCAGTTCAAAAGAGTCCTAACAGTTAACTCTGCCCTCCCACAGATCTCAAGTTGGGTGTAGATTTCACAAGCCTTGAAAGTTATACACTGCCACTGTCAAAACCAGAAGCACCGTCACCCGGTCGTGCTGCCCATCAGCAACTGTTTCAGAATTTTTTGTTTGAAATTATCTATCTTCGCTCGACATGTTAAATAAGTACGTAAAAGGCCACCTTCTCCCCCATAGCGGGACCTGTGCGCTCCTTTATTTGTCCAGCCCCATAAACCCGAGAGAGGAGGTTTCTACTCCTCCAGACCCCTAGATCCAGTCGGGTCTCCCAACTGCTCGCCGCCTTCTCCATACACCACCCCCCTCCACCAACACACACCTCCTCCAAGCCCCACGGCTGGGCCCGCACACGAGTGAGCCCGCAGCCAGACGCTCGCCCGGGCCTGTGCTGTTTCGAGCGGCCTCAGGCCTCGGGCCTAGCCTCCCACGCTGGCCCCTCACCTCTTTCGGGACCAATTGGTTCTCCTCGCCGGGCACCATCGCTCAGACTCCTGCCGCTCCTCTCCGCCCTGCTGGGGGAGGGAGGAGGTGGCGGCGGCTCTCTCTCAGGAGAGAATGGCAGCGGCAGTCATCCTCTCCACCGCCCGCGCTTCGGCAACCTCGGAGGCCTCAGCCTGGGCCTCAGACACCAGCGCGCAGACACCGACCCACCGCTCCGCCGCCGCTGCCGCCGCCGCCGTCGTCGCCGTCGCCTTAGTTGTCGGCCCCTCCCCCAGCCTGCTGCAATCAATGGAAAAATGGCGGCGGCCGCTCTCGCGAGAATTCAGGCCGCCTCGGAGCCAGGCGCCCAAGGTGCCCAGGCAGCTGTCGCTAGCGTTTAATTATCTCAGCTCTTGTGCTTCCTTCCCTAAGAGGTACGAAATTGGTTGGGTGGCCATGCAAACGCTTTTCCTTAGAGAGGTTTTGGACCACCCATCTCGGAACTCCCTCTGCTGGCAGAGAAAGGACCAGGCCTCAGAGTCCTCCATGAGTTCTCGGGCTGTTCGTACTGCCTGCCCACCAAGGAAAGACTCGAGCCTAAAGCCCCTTCTCCGACCCTAGCAATACTGTTCTCCCTTCCCGTTAGAAAAGCTCCTGAACTCCATCCCCTCTTCACACGCCCTTGGCCTCTTCCTGGAAGAGAAAGCACCACGAGCTACCCCCCGGCCTCCGCCCTCAGACACGGTCCCGGCCAGAAAGAACTGTTTTCTTTTTCCCCTCTCTCCACCCTCGCGACGGCTAGAAGGACTTCAGGGCCCATCTCCTGCTAGGGGAGGCAACAGCCCTTGCTCAGAAATGGCGTCACGTCCACCCCCCCACCGCACCCCCCCACATTCCCATTAGAGCTGCATTCCCCTGCCCCCTTTAAAAGAACTTCCAATAGGTTCAAGTCTGAGACTGAGATAGCTTCAGAGAGTAGGTCTGCAATTTGAACCTGTGATCCTCTTTAAAAATATTTTTAGAATATTTTAATCTCCTTTAGCAGTAAACGTTGCGCTGTTTTATACTAAACAGATAATGCAAGTTATTTTTCCAAATCCTCATTCCTCAAAACTTTCTTTATGATTACTCGGTGGGGTGGCCTTCATGAAAACTCCATGGGTACAGTGATTTTACAGCATGCTGGGCTAATATAATCCTGCCACGTTCCTAATATCCACAGCATTAACTACCTGTACTCTCCATTTTTTCTTAAAATTGCACTCTGTTACCAAAAAAAAAAGCCTATATATTTATGTAAGTTATATGCATGTCCTATTGTGTATTCTACAAAACATTTTTAAATGTAAAAAGCACAAGATAGACAAAAATAAATATTTAAAGTAATTAAGAGTAATTTTTATATTAATGGTTTAAAAAATCGTATTAGTAAAAAATTTAGTGAAAGCAATATGATTGACTAGGTTTCAATGTTTTTAAAAACCTAATACCTTGTGAAACAGTTATTAAAATGTCTGATTCAACCTTCAGGTTATTTATTTCGTTTTAATGGCTGTCATAAGCTGAAAAAGCTAACTCAAAAAGATACGTAGATCCTAATGGAAGACGTACATCTTTGGCTGCTCTCGCTGATGCAAGTTTCTATTTATCACTTCCATCCACCAACCAGGAAAAGTTTTGGTTGAAATTCAGCTAGTAACTTTGTATCTTCCCTGATGTCAGCCAGAAGACGTTGCATTTTTATATTTTTAACAAATGGGTTAAAACTGGAATCATTGCTTGAAAGATTTTTAAATAGGTTCACCATAGATTTTTGCATTGATTTTGACTTTTTAAAATATCACGTTAAGATATTTATCTTGATTACTGAGTTTTGAGGACCCCCTTAAATTGTGCACCTGAGATGAATGTCTCACTGGCCTCATGGCAGTCTCAGCTTTGGGTAGCACACATACATTATTTCTGCATCAGAATCATGTAATGGAAATGTTGCCAAATCTGATTTCATAATATCATCCCCATACTTAATAAGATGACTTCTGTGGAGCTCATGCTAGTAGACATGTCATCTCTACTGTCATCTTCTTTGCTTATGCCTGCATTATTATCTCCAACTCATGTTTTCTTTCCAGAAATCTTTTTAGCTACTTTCATTTTAGTGGGAGTTAGTTGAATGAAATAATCATGTAATTGATAAATCTGCTTTGCCCAGCACACACAAATTGGAATAAATCACAATATAGTGAAAGGAAAGAAAATGCAATCCCGGAATTATTCCCCACATTGCATAACTTGCACTTTTCACTCATTAATAGTGAGATGCCAGCATAAATCTATATATTAAATATTTTTAAGACTTATTTTTTTGTTGTTTTTAGATAAAAATATTTTTAAAATGCTAATATTTTCTTCCCATTCCATCTTCTCTGATTATACACTCCTCTTTAGAGGCCATTGGCAAGACTGTACTAGAACCTGATAGGTTGGTAGGTATACAATAAATATTCCCGGAATAAGTATATGAATACATGAATCGATTAATAATGAACAAATAGAGATGTATGGCTACTCTTCCTAGTAAATTAAGTTACTGATATTACATGTATATGTGTTTGCTTATTTTACATATGGATTTTATGTCTTCAGCTCCAACCTCTTCCATGGATTCCAAACTCACATCTATCTACCTTTTTGATGACTTGAAACATCTTGAATTTAACTTGACCTGAGCAGAACATTCAATTTCCAAGCCTCCCCTACCTTCCTCCTGCAACATAAACTGTCAGTTAAGCTGTCAAGTTTTCTCCACCAAAAAGTTGAGAATCTTCATCTTATATTCAGTTTGTAACTAAATGCTGTCGCTTCCTCCTCTGAAATATATCCCAATCCAACTACTTCTCTTTACATTCACTGCTGCCCATCATGTTCCAATCATCGTCATTTCTTGTCTAGACCATTGCAATTGTCTACTAACTGGATTCCTGGCTTCTACTCTTATCTTCCAATAATTCCTACTCCACACAGCATCTAGAGTGATCTTTTAAAACTATATCGGATTATGTCCTTTTCCTAGTTAAAACCTTTCAAAGAGTTCTTACTCCACTCAGCATACAATCTATATTCCATGCCATAGCCTGTAAAATCCAATACCTACCCCCTATCAGCCTTGCTTATCTATCTCTCTTCCTCTTATACTAATGACCCAGCTACTCTGTTTTTACTGAAGTTTTTAAATACATCAAACTTATCTCTGCTACAAAGCCTTTGCACTAGTTATTCCCTTTTCTTGAAAGTTCTTCCCCCAATCTTTGCTTTTATCTAGTTCCATCTTGTCATTTGGTCCTCTCAAATGTTACCTCTTCAAAGACTTTCATGACCATTCAATCTAGACTGGTTGTCCTTAATATTTATCCTCTGTGTCTAGAACAGTGCCTGGCACATAGTAAGTGCTTGATAAACTTTTAATGCCAGGACTGGTATAGATCAGAGGCTTTTTGCTTTGCCTTATAAATTTTTTTTATTACTTTTCTTTTTTCTTTCACTTTAAAATGTTCATAATATAACTCCAGGGAAACATGAAGAAAAATCACACAAAACCAGATTGGGGGTCATTCTACAGAATACTTGGCTACTATTCCTCAAGACAGTTAAGCTCAAGAAAAACAATGAAAGGCAGAGAAATTGTCACAGAACAGAGGAGACTGGGGAGATATGACAACTAAATGCAATACAGTACCCCGAATTGGACCCTAGAACAAAATAATGGAAAAATTGGTGAAACCTAAATAAAATCTATAGTTCGGTTACTAATAATGTTCCAGCATCAGCTTTTTAATTTTGACAACTGTGCAGTGGTAATATAAGATACTGTCTATGAGGGAACCTGGGAGGGGTACATGTGGACTCTGTTCTAAGCAACCTTTCTGCAAATCTAAAATTTCTCCAAAATAAAGAGTGTATTTAAAAATGTTCATGGTAATAAAGATATTTCTTTCGTTTATATTTCAAGACCCTTTGTGAAACATTTCTATATTTTAAACTATTTTTTAAAAGCCATGTAATCAAAGTTTTATTGTACAATTTAAAGAGCTAATGATAATGTTCACCACTATAACTGTAAGTATTAGTAATAATGTTAAATGTATTTCATTAATATAAATAGAAATTTCACCATGCTTATGTTTTAATAAGGTTGAAAAAAAGATCTTTAGTCCGTGTGATGTGGCTTTGGAGCCAGACTGACCTGTTTTGATCTAAGCTTTGATACTTTTTCCATATAAGACTTCTCTGAACCTCTTTTTTCTCAACTAGAGAATGGAGGTAATAAAGTAGGCCCTTAACATTTACCAGTTTAATATTTGCAGTTTTGACGAGAAAAGTCCATAACGTGTAGCTCTTTGTAATTATGCTAAAGAGAAAGTTTGAATTTTATACATTAGCCAGAGTATAGAAGACTATCTAGTTGAGCGCTTGAAAAAATAAACTGAAAATTGGTTACCTGAATTTGAATCTCACCTCTGTGTTTATTAACTTTATAGCCTTC
>NW_011889088.1:2024093-2026530 GCF_000151845.1 Pteropus vampyrus | reverse complement strand
AAGTAGTAGCTCCATAAAAATGCTTAATATTTTTTGTTTTGAAAATGGCTCCGAAAAGAAATTCAAGTATTAGCAATGAGATTGAAGAAATTAATCAAGTGATGGATCTTAGCCACGAGATAGGCTCTTTGGTTAAGTTAGAGAGTGGAATGTAAAATTTGTTGGTGGCTTATATTTGTGATGGAAATGACATCATCAATAAGGAAACAAGAAAAATCAATTTGGGAAGCTATTTCAGTGTATGCTTCTACCACTACCAAAGAAGTCATCGATTGAGTAGAAAACCTAGTAAACATTAAAAGTTGACTAACTCTTGGTATAAAAATAAGAACAGAAAACATGATGCTCAAGAAAATGTAACCTAAGAGCCCTAGGAACATGTACAAATATTATTATGAAGCTATAGAGTGAGGACATTAGTGGAGCTCTCAATCCACTTTAGCTTCAAAGAAAGATTAGTTCAAAGACCTGATGTAGCATTTTTCTATTGATATAAACTAAAGAAAATCATTGCCACAGAAGTGCTGTCCTCTTTCTGAGCTGAAGAAGTTCATAAAACAAAAGGTTTACAGGTCAGTGTGTTCAACAGCATAAGAAGAGGCTCACATCAACAGAGAATGCGTTGGCAAACATGTCAAAGGAGGAGACACAAATATCAGAGCTTAAGACAACCAAAGACACATCATGATTCATCCTAGCTTTCTCTAGGGTTCTGCAAACACTCAAATTCCAAGGTCCAAAATAAGAAATAATCCAATAAAACAAAGTTGAAGTCATGTGTTCATCTTTTAAAATGATCTCATAAGATCTTTGCAATAGAATAGTATTTATAAATTTGGTATTTGAAGAGATCTCAATATTCCTTGAGAATATCAAGGGTTCATTGTAATAATGATTTTACAGAATTGTGAGAATGAGAAATAATGTATATAAAAATAAATATTTTATAATAATATTGTCATGTACAAAAGGAAAAATGAGAATTATAAATAAAAAGATGGTAATTAATAAATTTTAACTTGTTTATAGAAAAGTATTAATATAAATAAAGTCAAAAGAAAATATCAGCTGGAAATTATTTGCAACAAATATGACAAATGGCTAATTTCCTTAATGTAAAAGAGCTTTTATAAATCAATAAGAAAAAGATGAACAATCAATAGAAGAAATAAATCAGCACTTCATAAAAAATGAAAGATAAATTGCCAATAAACATCTGAAAAAATGTCTTACTTTACTCATCATTAAATGAAAATGAAAACAACAAAATGCCATTTTCACTCTCAGATTACCAAGACTTATGGGGAAATAAGAATTATTATTTCAACTTTGTGAAATATGAATTAGGATAAACTTCTTTGAAGGCAATATGGCAATATGTATATCAAAATTATACATAAAATATACACATTTTTTGACCCATATTTCTATTTCCAATATTATCCTACAACACAAATGAGCAAAGATATACATGTATTGTTGTTCATTATAGTATTGTTTATAATAGCTAAAAACTAGAAATGATATAAAAATTTGTCAATAAAATTATGTAAATTATGGTACACTCATACTATGTAATACTATGCAGTTGTTAAAATAATGAAATGGAAACATACAAACTGACATGGACTAAATGCAGCATGTATGCTGGTTTGGATCCTAGAACAGAAAAAGGACACTAGCAGAAAAATGAGTAAAATCTGAATAAACTCTAGAGTTTAGTTAATATTAATGTGCCAATATTAATTTCTTATTTTTGACAAATGTACCTTGGTTATAGAATATGTTCATTTCATATATTTCATGGAAGTTCATATTACAACTTTACATAAAGCCAAAATTATTCCAAAATAAAAAGTATATTTTTTTAAGTAATATAGAAAGAAAACCAAGACATAGTAAATGAGAAAAAGCAAGTTGCAGGACAGTATGTATAGCATTTGTGTACTAAAAGATGGGGGTTTATATGTATATTCTATTATAGACATAGAATTCTCTGGCATTATGTGATTTTATGCCCCTCAAGAGAAAGTTTATGGTGGCTATCTCTTGTCCCTGAAATGGAGGTTGTCAATGTCAATGTCAGTGTTAGCTGGGATCTTTTATTTTTCAGTTTCAGATTAAACCATGCTGTGTTCTTTTAATTCTTTCACCAGGAGGCATGTGTGTCTATATAATTTTAAAACAACTAATTTAAAAAAATAAAGTATGAACATGAACTAATATGATGACTGACTCATTGTAGATGCTCAGTATTTGAAAACGTTTATGGTCTTTTATTGTCTGCTTTAATTCATAAGTTCTCTATTATATCTCTAATAACAATTGCAAATTTTTATTGAGTATTTACTGTGCTCCAGGCCCTGTGTTAAATATGTTACACATAGTATTCATTACTTTCCAAAATAACATCCTGAGTTGGGTACACTTGTTATCC
>NW_011889088.1:2021549-2024043 GCF_000151845.1 Pteropus vampyrus | reverse complement strand
AACTGTAAGTATTAGTAATAATGTTAAATGTATTTCATTAATATAAATAGAAATTTCACCATGCTTATGTTTTAATAAGGTTGAAAAAAAGATCTTTAGTCCGTGTGATGTGGCTTTGGAGCCAGACTGACCTGTTTTGATCTAAGCTTTGATACTTTTTCCATATAAGACTTCTCTGAACCTCTTTTTTCTCAACTAGAGAATGGAGGTAATAAAGTAGGCCCTTAACATTTACCAGTTTAATATTTGCAGTTTTGACGAGAAAAGTCCATAACGTGTAGCTCTTTGTAATTATGCTAAAGAGAAAGTTTGAATTTTATACATTAGCCAGAGTATAGAAGACTATCTAGTTGAGCGCTTGAAAAAATAAACTGAAAATTGGTTACCTGAATTTGAATCTCACCTCTGTGTTTATTAACTTTATAGCCTTCTTTGGATAGATCTCTTAAATTCACTGAGATTTAGTTTTCTTATCTGTAAAATGAGGATAATAATAGCCCCTACTTTATAAGGTTATATTAAATAATAAAATAGTAATAATCATAAAACTATAACAG
Organism: Pteropus vampyrus; assembly: GCF_000151845.1. Classification (NCBI taxonomy): domain Eukaryota; kingdom Metazoa; phylum Chordata; class Mammalia; order Chiroptera; family Pteropodidae; genus Pteropus; species Pteropus vampyrus. The sequence continues at coordinate 2,023,486 of NW_011889088.1, read as the reverse complement.
TTAAAATTGGTTAAATGTATATACTAAACAAAACCTGGAAGTGTAAAGAAAAAAATGATAATTCATCTGTACGTGTGTGTGTGTATAAAAATATAAAATCTCTAATCCTGTTCTAGGTGCTTTACACGTATTATTTCATTCAATTCTCTCAACAATTTTATGCATAACTATTACTATTATCCTCATCTTACAAATAAGGAAATTGATATAGAACCTTTGAAGCCTACAGCACACTGCCTAGCATATACTAAATAATCAATATGTACTGGCTATAATTATCCCAGCATTAGACTGACCCCCATGAGGAACTATGTAGCCCTAATAATGCTGGCATATAGTAGATTCTTTTAAATATTTGTTGAATAAACAAATAAACTAGTCATTTAACTAATGAATAAATCTTGTTAATCACCCAGCAACTATACTTTGATAGTTTCATTGTTGCCTACTCTTCCTTACTTAAGTAGTAGCTCCATAAAAATGCTTAATATTTTTTGTTTTGAAAATGGCTCCGAAAAGAAATTCAAGTATTAGCAATGAGATTGAAGAAATTAATCAAGTGATGGATCTTAGCCACGAGATAGGCTCTTTGGTTAAGTTAGAGAGTGGAATGTAAAATTTGTTGGTGGCTTATATTTGTGATGGAAATGACATCATCAATAAGGAAACAAGAAAAATCAATTTGGGAAGCTATTTCAGTGTATGCTTCTACCACTACCAAAGAAGTCATCGATTGAGTAGAAAACCTAGTAAACATTAAAAGTTGACTAACTCTTGGTATAAAAATAAGAACAGAAAACATGATGCTCAAGAAAATGTAACCTAAGAGCCCTAGGAACATGTACAAATATTATTATGAAGCTATAGAGTGAGGACATTAGTGGAGCTCTCAATCCACTTTAGCTTCAAAGAAAGATTAGTTCAAAGACCTGATGTAGCATTTTTCTATTGATATAAACTAAAGAAAATCATTGCCACAGAAGTGCTGTCCTCTTTCTGAGCTGAAGAAGTTCATAAAACAAAAGGTTTACAGGTCAGTGTGTTCAACAGCATAAGAAGAGGCTCACATCAACAGAGAATGCGTTGGCAAACATGTCAAAGGAGGAGACACAAATATCAGAGCTTAAGACAACCAAAGACACATCATGATTCATCCTAGCTTTCTCTAGGGTTCTGCAAACACTCAAATTCCAAGGTCCAAAATAAGAAATAATCCAATAAAACAAAGTTGAAGTCATGTGTTCATCTTTTAAAATGATCTCATAAGATCTTTGCAATAGAATAGTATTTATAAATTTGGTATTTGAAGAGATCTCAATATTCCTTGAGAATATCAAGGGTTCATTGTAATAATGATTTTACAGAATTGTGAGAATGAGAAATAATGTATATAAAAATAAATATTTTATAATAATATTGTCATGTACAAAAGGAAAAATGAGAATTATAAATAAAAAGATGGTAATTAATAAATTTTAACTTGTTTATAGAAAAGTATTAATATAAATAAAGTCAAAAGAAAATATCAGCTGGAAATTATTTGCAACAAATATGACAAATGGCTAATTTCCTTAATGTAAAAGAGCTTTTATAAATCAATAAGAAAAAGATGAACAATCAATAGAAGAAATAAATCAGCACTTCATAAAAAATGAAAGATAAATTGCCAATAAACATCTGAAAAAATGTCTTACTTTACTCATCATTAAATGAAAATGAAAACAACAAAATGCCATTTTCACTCTCAGATTACCAAGACTTATGGGGAAATAAGAATTATTATTTCAACTTTGTGAAATATGAATTAGGATAAACTTCTTTGAAGGCAATATGGCAATATGTATATCAAAATTATACATAAAATATACACATTTTTTGACCCATATTTCTATTTCCAATATTATCCTACAACACAAATGAGCAAAGATATACATGTA
>NW_011889088.1:2012171-2019684 GCF_000151845.1 Pteropus vampyrus | reverse complement strand
TTTTCTGGAAGATTATCAATCTACGTATCCTAAAAGTGAAACTTTAAAAAGGGTAGCAGCGGTTGTTATTCCTTTCCTCCCTCTTTTTATAGAACAGGCAGATTTTACATAATGTCATCTAAACTTGTTTATCAAGACTTTACACAGTGAGTAAAGGAATATTTTCTCATTGGTTTACGTGAGTCCTCTAGTAGAACAAAATTGAAATTGACACCTATATTTGTTGATAGAATTTTTTACATGCATAAATAATTAGGTACTTTTTCTTATTTAAAAAAAATTTCAGACACTTCAACTATTATCCAATTTACTAATCTGTAGACAGAGTATAGGTTTTTAACCCCAATCATCATCACAATTTTTGTCAATAATCAACATTTATTGGATTCCTGCTCTGTATATGGCACTGTTGTTTTTGAGATATCATAAATTGTTAGCCAGACTCAATGTCTCATTAATTTAACTACAAAAACTTCAAAATTTATTATATGTATGAGTATTACAATCATACCAGGCTCTTTGAAAGATAAAATATAATAAATAAAACTTAGAAAGCAGGTCACAAAAATACACAGGAAAATATGATGGAAAGAATGGAAAATGACCAGGGCTACTTATCATAATAAATTAATCTTCACTAAATATCCCTAAGGTGTTTGACGTTGTGATAGATATTTGAGAGAGCATTAAGTCAGGGTGGTGACTGATTTACTGCATAATTGAATTAAGAAGATTTAAAATGATGGAGCATGTAAGAGTTTTATGTCTGAAAATGTACTCTGAAGTTCAATTCAACATATTTATTGAGAGCCTTCTGACAAGGCATGTTGCCAGGAACTGTGTCAGATGATGAACGAGTATGTTCTCTACTCTTAGGGAGCTTACAATCTAGTTAGAACAGTGTTATCCAATGTGTGAACTGGGGAAGGCACTCTAGGGTTCACAGTTTGGTGAGCAGCGTTTGGGCTAGACTTCAGCCTCCACTCACCCTTAACTTGATATCTGCATGTAGTGCACAATTTGCACAATCACATGTGGCAGCCCTATCTATAACTAAACAAATATCTTAAAAATATATAACAGAAGCACTAGAGAACCTTCCCTGTTAACATTGTTGCAATGTGTGGGGACTGCGTGGAGAAGAAATATCCAAACTAGGGTAACAACAGCCTGGAAGATGGATATTTCCTGCTGAACTTTACAGAATGTACAGTGTGTAGTATGTGAGATTTTATGCTGATCACAAACAAATTTTTGAAAGTGGAAGATGAAGAAATAGTTACTTATGATCATCTGTGTAAGAATTGTTATCACAGGAGGCATGAGTATACATTCAGTATCATGAATGAGTTTCAGGAGTATACCATGCTGTGTCTGTTATGTGGCAAAGCTGATGATACCGTCAGTATTCTCCTTGATGACCCCTGACAAATGACTCTGTTATTTTAAGGATCCTTCCGCAGTTCTGTTTTAAGCATGTTGTGTTGACTTATAATATAACAAGACTGATGGTTTGTCTTACTTAGTTTAAATATATATATTTACGTACACATATATTACACACATATGTACATATGTATGTAATATAGATATATGCATAAATTCCTGAGTATATAGTGATTAAGTTCTGTCAGGACAAAGCATTTGAACTTCAGATGATTGGAAGGACATATTACGGTGGGAAAAAGGAACCACTTTATCTATGATTGGCCCAGTCTGGGTCAAATGCCTAATGCAATGGCCAAAGCCTGAACTGAGTGGGGACAGCCCAATAGAGAAACCACTGAGACAGAGATTCTTGGAAGGCAAAGCAAGAGGGGGCATTTTGAGAGCTGAAGAAGATCACAAACATCACAGAAGATCCTAAATACCATGCTAAGAAATTAAGCTCTTTGGGGTGTTAGTAGAGACATAGAAATAAATTTTATTTAAATTTTCCTAATAAAATGTTTCATAATAGTGTGGGAAATTCCAACATTATTTAAATCTAGGGGTAATAAGTGGAAATTTTATCTTAAAACTATTTTGTGTATGCCATCTCATTTCTCAAGAAGTAACCACAATAAACAATTTGGAGTGTAAGTTTCTGGATCCTTGTAGAAAGTTATTTTTAGCTATCTTTTAAATTCTAGGGCAGTGGTCTCCAAATTTTTTGGACCTGGTGCTAATTTAATAAAGCACTAATATATGTTGATTCAGTTATTTATAAATTCAATACATGTCCTACTAATATTGCCTAATATCCCAAGACATAAAAACAGAAGGCAAAGTCATCATTAAGAATAGTGAATGCAAATCCATATTTCAAATACTCTCTTGACAGTTTCATAAAAATCTGTTTTACTGTCACACTGGTCAGACTTTAAGCTTTTTAAGATGTCTGACTGAAGTGTCATATCAAGAGGAGGAAAAGTGTTCACTTTGCTATTTTCTTGTTTCCTTGGACTTACAAGAAGTATTATATTGTGGTTAAGGGTACTGACTAGAGACCGACTGTCAGAAGTGAATTGAGCCCCTGCCATTGACTAGCAACTTACTTAAGCTCTCCATATCCCAGTTTCCGCATGTTTAAAATGAGATAAAAACAGTACCATCTTTTTTGTGAAGGTTAAATGAAAAACAAGAGAGGAAACACTTAAGACAGTTCCTGGTGTGTAGTAAATGCTATGGAAGCATTTGATATTGTTAGCATTATATTTCTACTGTAGTTTTTTTTTTTTTTGCAGGAATCTTTTAAAGCCACTTTTCTATTTAGCGAGGGCAAGTTAGTTATATCCAGATAACGTAATCTGTAAATCTACCTTGCTGAACCCTCAGTGACCCTTTTTGCTGTGAAAGCTCTCCTTCCTTTCAAGTGACCTGAGTGAAGTATTGGCCAAAGGCCATCAGACATGCATGCTGATGTCAATCCTCACATTAAATGTTAGTAAATCTTTTTTTCTTTTTTTTGATAAAAAGTAAATAAATGTGTGTGTGTGTGTATTCCAGTATTTTCTTCTCACACCTCAGTGGGTTTGTATTCTAATATTTTCTTCTTACACCTCAGTGGATTTCTAGGGTAGTCTCTGTGATGTATTCACCCACCCTGGAGTCCCCTGAGCTAGGAGGTGCACCATTGAGAATAGATCTGCAGCTTTGGAGAGTTGACAGCTACGGTAGAGGACCTGAGCTAGGCTGAGCCTTGGGATGAGAAACAAACGCAGGGGCAGGAAAGGACAGGCAGAGAAAAGAAAACCTGGCAAGAACCCATAAGTGGAATTCAAGCTCTAGGCATAATCCCGCTCTGAAAGTAAGCCAGTGAGGCGACAGAATTTCAGATGAAATGTATTCCTGCTGCTGAGATCAGTGCAGCAAGTGTGCACTGAGCATCTATCGGGGCCCAGCACTGTGCCACAGGCCTGAGGGTAAGTGGTTACTGCTACCAGAAGTTTATAGTCTGATTGAGATGACTAACACCAACATAGAACTTCGATATGAATTATTTATTCATGTCTATTAATATGTAAATACACACACACTTTATGAATAAATCTCATAGCATGAAATGCCATAATTTACAGAAGAACAGCTTAGTCCTACTTGAATCTTCAGGGAAATGATTTCCTGGAGAAGGAGATGGTGCCTGGGATAAGTATTGAAAGAACAAACTTTCCTTCATTAATGTTAAAAAATTAACAATGGAAAACTTCTTTTAACTATTTATTAAAGATGCTATTCCTAATGGCCCTGGATTTGTATGGAGAATAGAATATAAATTCCATGAGGGTGTCTGTCTGTTTTTGTTCACTGTTGTGAGCCTATTGCCTATAATAATACTTGGCACATAGTGGGTTCTCATTTGTCAAATGAATTAATGAACGATTAGAGAAACTGTGTCTGCAAAGTTAGTTGGAGGCTTCATAGTCTCCCTTTGAATCATAGAATGAGTATTATGGGGACTCCAGACCAAATTTAGACCAAATTTCACAGCTAAAATACTAAGGCCCACATTGTTTAAGTAATCTACTCAAGGCAATCCAAGAAGCTGGGTCTAGAACTGGAGTTAGAACTCCTGTTTCCTAATTCCTAGCCTAGTGCTTTCTTCTCCACCCAGTGGCACCTCCCCAGAAGTACCAGATGGCCAAAACTCATCTTTCACTATTCAGACCTTCTCAAGAGCCAGAAAAAATCTGATTCCAGAAGGGCGATTGAAATGAAGACAGCTAGAGATTTTTCTCTCCAGCTGTTGTGTCTGTCTCTGGCTTCCCTGGAAACCAATGGTTTCAGTTGTTATAGGTCCTTCTTCTCAGGAATGAGGAAGAAGAAAAAGAGTAGAATTAAATCTACAGGTACAATTTAAGTTACATAATATAAACACATTCTCTAACTACTTTAATTATTTCCCAAGCAAACTAACCACGCTAAGAAGACCAATCTGTGTAGTCCAGTGTTCAACAGGAATATGACCTAAAAATCTCAGAGGTCTTTATTGTTCTTTAAGGCACATTTCAAATATGCATTTATTCACAAACATAATAAGAACATGTGTTTATATTATATATGACTATAAATGAAATGAATAATCTATAAACTATTACATTTTATATAAAATAAAATTATCTCTCTCTCTCTCTCCAACAACCCAGAATTTTAGGTTTTAGGCATAAAATCTGGCCCTCTCATAACACTCTTGAGTCTCCGCATAAACGTTACTGTCTCAAAGTAAACTCTACCACCCTTCCTAAATAAGGACTTCCTAAACCTTACTAAGTATTGTCCCTTTTTAAACTTAAATTCATATCTAATAGTTTAAATTTTCAGGCCTTAGTTGTCAGTTCTACTTTCTAAATATATCTCAAAACTGCCCAGTTTTCTCCATCTCTACTACCACAAACTAAGCCAACAACTATTATCTCTCAACACTAATGAAATAGCTTAATTCTATTCTCTCCCTCCAATATCTTTCCCACCAGCAGTTAGTATAATGTTTTTTAAAAAGAATCGTGTAATATTTTTAACATTTTTAAAATTAAATTTATCGAATGACATTGGTTAATAAAATAATATAGATTTCAAGTGTAAATTCAATAATATGTCATATGTATATTGCATTGTGTGCTCACCACCCAAAGTTAATTTCCTTCCATCACCATATATTTGACCCCTTCCCTCTGGTAACCACTCAACAAACTCTTGTCTGTGTCCGCGAGTCTCTTTATCTTGTTTGCTTGTTGCTGTCAGTTTTATATTCCACATATGAGTTAAATCATATTGTTCTCGACTTTTTCTGTCTGACTTGTTTCTCTTAGCATGATAATCTCAAGATCCAACCATGTTGTCGCGAATGGCAGTATTTCATCTTTTTTTATTGGTTGAGTAGTATTCCATTGTATATATGTACCGCAGCTTCTTTATCCAATCGTCTATTGAAGGGCACTTCAATTGTTTCCATGTAAAAAGAATCATGGAATTTTTTTTGGTTATAATCTTTCTATACTTCCCATAGCTCATGAGGTAAAGACCAGAAACTCTAATTTGGCCAACAGCCCCTCATGATCTGGCCCCTACCTGCTCACCAGCTTCCTCTTGGACACTCTCTTCCTAGATCTTTGCATTTCAGCTACTTTCTTTCAGCTCCTGAGAGGAGTCAACTTTTCCCTTTCCTAGGGTCTTTGTAGATGTTTTGACTTTGTGGAATGCTCTCTGATATGGCACTTCCACCGCCCTGCACACCTCCTTCACCCAGTTATTTTCTACTTACCCCTCAGAGTTCAATCGGCATATCCTGAAAGGAAGCCTTTCTCCCTCTTTGGATGAAGTCAGGAGACTTGTCATATTCTTTCTTAGCAATTCATTTTCTTTTTAAGAATGTAACATAACTGTAATTAAATAATTGTTATTTGCTATTCAATACTTGTCTACCCCAATAGAATATAAGTTCTATAAGAGTTATCTTATTCGTCATAGTCATGGCATTGGCAGAAATACATATCTCTTAAGTAAATAAATAAAATGAGGATAATTCTCAAAAATCAAAGGTATGTGTTGCAAAAGGAAAAATTCAATTATGGAAAGTTCAGGTTTTTAAGTAAACATAATATAAATATATACTTAGTAACAAGACTAGACACTGCCCTAAATTAAAATACACACACAGACACACACACTTACACCCCACATTCTGTACCTCTTGAAAAAAAGAGAAAGGGAAAAAATTTGCATCTCCAATGAGAGAAATCTTGCTAGAGCAAGAAAGAAGAAGAACTTGTCTTAGATCAGGTGACTGGATAGTTGAGGGCTTGGTCACCAGTTGAGGGAGACATGGCCTCACTCTAGCCAGGTACACTAGGGCTCACCTCCTCTGGAGAGACCTGCATGCTGACTCTCAGAGAGAGGAAGACAAGGACTGTGAACTTGGCTGACACTAGAGAGGCAGAGAGGCAGATAAACTTTCCTGGGATACACCAGGTTTCTGGGAACAGGGACAGGTAGAAGCCTGAGTTTCTCTCCAGATTAGGCACATAGGTCAGAAAGAGATGCCTTCAAAAGCTGAACCTCAACCAAAGGCCTAGGATTCTGCCCTAGAACAGTGCTGTGCTGTAGAGGAGGTGGCCACAGGCTTTAGGCAAAAGTAATGTGTGATGTCTTTGGTGGTTGTCTACCTAGGAGTAGAGCTAAGTAAGTATATAAAGATCCCTCCTTCATCTCCTAGTAGTTGGTCAAGGAGCTAAATGGACTAGAGAGAGAGAACCTTTAGACCCAATTTCCTCTTATGTTCTTAGTTTCCTGGTGTTTACAGCATCATAGTTAGGCTTGTGAAGACCTTTTCTATTCTACTGAATGTATTTCAATAAGGTTAATTATTAATTCATAGCTATGTTGTAAGTTATCATTATATATTGATTTTATATAGGCCAACAGAGATTAGACAATAGAAAAATATATGGATAATTATCGACTAGGAATTCATATTAAAGGAAAATACAAGCATCATTTTATGATATTTGAAATCATTTTATTAAATCTTGATAGAAGTGGGGTCATCTGGTTGGATAGATTTGTGACAAATTTGGTTAACAGTGAATACTCATATTGATTGTGTTAACATCTGCATAACTAGATTGGTTACAGTAAAGCTTCTTGACCAGAAAACAGATATTCATAGAAATATGATATAAGGCTCGAGAATTTGTTTTCAAATTAAAAATTTATTAAGGAATGTCCACAACAACTGATTTACAACAGAGCATCTCATCTTTCCTTGTGTGTACCATTTTGTGCATTTCTGTGAATGGGCAGTGGAGCTGGTGGGAACTGAAGAGCCTCTCTAGTGGCTCAATGCAGGAAGATGAATGGAGAGGAAAATAAAAGACCTAGTTCTTGGGGGAAACCTCAAGATGCCCTTTGGGGACTTGCAAAATGATTGGGAAGAATCTGGGTGAGGCTGGATTTTAGAGAAAGTAGGGGGAGGAAGAGGGAAAAGGATGAATCAAGAAATATATTGCTCTGCACCATGTAGGTTTTTATTTGTTTT
>NW_011889088.1:2007087-2010926 GCF_000151845.1 Pteropus vampyrus | reverse complement strand
AGACCTAGTTCTTGGGGGAAACCTCAAGATGCCCTTTGGGGACTTGCAAAATGATTGGGAAGAATCTGGGTGAGGCTGGATTTTAGAGAAAGTAGGGGGAGGAAGAGGGAAAAGGATGAATCAAGAAATATATTGCTCTGCACCATGTAGGTTTTTATTTGTTTTGCTTTTATCTATCTATCTACCTATCTATCTATCTATCTATCTATCTATCTATCTATCTATCTATCTATCTATCTATCCATCCATCCATCTATCCATCCATCTATCCATCTATCTATCTATCTATCTATCTATCTATCTATCTATCTATCTATCTATCTATCTATCTATCTATCTATTTATTTATTTAGCTTTAAATGGATATTCCCCAGTGAGTATGGGTGGCACATAGGTGCTTTATATGTGTTTATTGGCTTGAAATGAATAGAACAGCAGAAAGAGTTTTTATCTAGAATGTTTAAGAATATTTTTGAAGTAATAGTTCCTATTCATTGAACTACATGTTGCACACTATGCTACCTGCTTCATATTTAATACTCATACTAACTGCAGGTGAATGTTTTTAAGTTCCTGGTACCAAGGCTTAGAGAGGTTAAGTCACTTGTCTAAGTCACAACAAGAAAATGTCAGGGCCAACAGTCAAACCAAGAAATGCCTGATTCCATAGCCTGTGTGTTCCACCTACTCATACGGCTCTGCCTTTCTTAATTACTGAGTCATCATAACTAAGATAATTTTCCAGAGTGATATTAATAAGATTTCCTGCAGAATTATTACTTATATGTCTATTCTCTGCTAATGTGTAAACTCCCAGGGTAGAGAGAACTATTTAATTCATTTTGCCCCTAATGCTTAGCACAATGACTGGTACACAATAATAATAGCATTCACTGAATATTAGGTGCTAAGCAAAGTTCAAAGTGCTTTTTATATATTAGCTTAATTCGCATCATAACTTTATAAGATAGACACTATTATTATCTTCGTTCTACAAATGAAGAAATGGAGCCACAAAGTGGTTAAATAATTTGGCCAAGATGTCATAGAGGCTTTTAGTGCTCACCCTTCTTGGGGCTCCTCTCTTTCTAAGCATGAGGGAAGATCATTTTCCTGCCCTCTTGGAGTTAGATGGCCTCGTGACTGGTAATGGTCAATAAGCTATAAGAAGAATTGATATGTGTCACTTCTGTGCTGTGTCACTTCTCTGCTGAAGCATTTAACTGCTTATATGAGACCTTTCAGTGCTCAAAGAGCTGAAGTGCAAACACAGCTACAAGATGCTAGAATCTCCATCACCCTGGATCACTGAGTGATTATATGAGCACAACTCTCTCTCCTTTATGAAGGAAATGTAGCATGAGTGAGAAATAAATTTTGATGTTTTAAGCCAGTTAGCTTTCAGCTTTGATTTCTTACCATATGCTTTAGACTGAATATCTTATTCTCCGAAATTCATATATTGAAACCTAATCCCTAATGTGATGGTATTTGGAGGTGGGGCTTTGGAGAAGTGATATGGTCATGAGAGTGGAGCCCTCATGAATAGCATGAATGCCCTTTTAAAAGAGACCCCGGAGAGCTCTTATCCCTTCTGCCATGTGAGGACACAGCAAGAAGATGGCTGTCTATGAATCAGGAAGCAGGCTCTCACTAGGCACCAAATCTGCTGGTACCTTGATGTTGGACTTCCTAGCCTCTAGAACTCTGAGAAATAAATGTTAGTTGTTTATAAGCCACTCAGTCTATGGTATTTTTATTATAGAAGCCCAAATGGACTGGGATATCATAGCAAACAATTTATGTTGTCTACTACACAGGATCAGAACTCTAGTAAGTGATGGAGTGGAGATTTAAACCCAGGCATCTATGGCTCTGAAGCCCATGCTTTGAATTACTACCTCGTAAGTAAATGTCAGTTGATTAAATGAATGAATAAATGGTAAGAGGGCTTTGTTATTCACTTATGCATAGTGATCAGGATCCAGCTTTGGTGGTAGTGGAATGTTTTCCTTTTTCTAAGAATATCATCTCATTTTCATCTCGAAATGCTGGACAATCTTGATATTTATAGTGAGATGAATATATCTAATCAGCACAACATTCATCTTGACCTTGTCTTTTGAAGGTATTCAGCTAAATTAGAGTTTTCAGATCTCATTAAAATTGTAACATTTGGCTTTTTTGATTTAGTCATGTTTGATTCCGTGTATTTAAAATAACAGTACTAACAGTACTAGCAATCAAATGAAACTTTAATCACCCTTATGACCTCATGTAACCTTAATTATCTCCTAAAGACCCTACCCAGAAACAGTCACATTGAGGGTTGGAGCTTCAGCACATTAATTTTAGTCGAGGACACAATTCAGTTCATAGCAAAATGTCCCTAAGGATCCACAGTCTAATGGCCAAAGAGAATGGGACATGATACAAGTTTAATAGGTTTCTAAAATTTAATAGTTTGTTTTCTTGGTGGAATCCGCATACATTTTCTACTTTCTGATGACAATTATGTCAGGTAATTAAGTTTTCCTCTGGGTCTTTCTACCAGGGAGCCCAGACCCCTGGCCCTATCCCAGTAACTAAAGTGGCCATATGATTAGAATAGTTATAATCCTACTCTTTATTCCTTGATTGTTTTCCCCATTACTATTTGTCTCTTTTTATTAGCCAATTCACATATTTTCCCAGATTATGTAAAGTAGAAATTAAAGAAATAGACAATGATTCCAATAGCAATGAGTTTAGGTTTCCTTTTTTACACACCATCAGTTTATAGTGGTAACTATATATATATATTTTCACTGGAACATATTGTACTTAATAACAAAGAAACAGTGGCTGAATAATGTTTTCTTCCTACAGGGGCTTAATATTTTTCCCATATACTATACATTACTCTGTGACTGAGAATTTTATCTTTTCTAACATTTGAATAACCATAATGACTGGTTAAGTTTTATCAAACTTAAGACATTCATATCCTTTGAGTAAGAAATCCATAATATGAGTATAATTAATTTGCCGAAAGAGAGTGTTGAACTAAGTTAAGTTGCAAGGTCCTGAAAATACTGAATTATAATGAAAATATCTCCTTAACCATGACTGCAGTGGTTAAAATTTAATGCTACATTAACAGTGAAGTATGACTCTTCTAATGATCTCTGCTCTTACTTGTGGAATCTAAGGAAGGATTTATGCTACAAATAGGACTTTGTATTCATGGAAATTGCAGCTTAGTTTTTAAATATCCTCAGCACATAAAAAAGCCATTTGCTCTGTTTTATGTTTTCATATATTTATTAGTTTGTAATAATAACCATGACCTCCAGAGGCTGGACATTTTCTGGGAGCTAATGATCTGTTGGGGTTAGAGGTGCAAAGCTTCATGCTGAGACCGTTAATCAGCCTAGCAGTCCTTAGCTCATGGGCAACACCTTCCACCATCAGTCATCGTGACTCAGGTTCTGCAAGCCAGAGCGTGAGGTTTGGAAAGCTTACCCTATGGGACGGCTTTGCTGAATATCACAGCACACTGCTAATCATACCCATATAAACCAGTGTGAAAACTTCACACCACAGAGGACATATCTTTTATGATTGTCACTCTTCTAAGGCCTTGAGCATATATCTTAAAAGATTAGAATATGAGACAGGTGATCGTTCATCTCCTTTTTAAGCCATTGGTCAAGCAGTATTAAAAATATTTCAAAATATTTTCATGTAATCGAATCCTATTAAATAAGCATTTTTAATAATTTAAAAACTAGGATGAGTTTTGTAAACAGGAAAATCACAAATGAGCCAATATTCCATTGTTTTGTTTAAAATTGTAT
>NW_011889088.1:2003249-2006277 GCF_000151845.1 Pteropus vampyrus | reverse complement strand
GTAGTGGAATGTTTTCCTTTTTCTAAGAATATCATCTCATTTTCATCTCGAAATGCTGGACAATCTTGATATTTATAGTGAGATGAATATATCTAATCAGCACAACATTCATCTTGACCTTGTCTTTTGAAGGTATTCAGCTAAATTAGAGTTTTCAGATCTCATTAAAATTGTAACATTTGGCTTTTTTGATTTAGTCATGTTTGATTCCGTGTATTTAAAATAACAGTACTAACAGTACTAGCAATCAAATGAAACTTTAATCACCCTTATGACCTCATTTAACCTTAATTATCTCCTAAAGACCCTACCCAGAAACAGTCACATTGAGGGTTGGAGCTTCAGCACATTAATTTTAGTGGAGGACACAATTCAGTTCATAGCAAAATGTCCCTAAGGATCCACAGTCTAATGGCCAAAGAGAATGGGACATGATACAAGTTTAATAGGTTTCTAAAATTTAATAGTTTGTTTTCTTGGTGGAATCCGCATACATTTTCTACTTTCTGATGACAATTATGTCAGGTAATTAAGTTTTCCTCTGGGTCTTTCTACCAGGGAGCCCAGACCCCTGGCCCTATCCCAGTAACTAAAGTGGCCATATGATTAGAATAGTTATAATCCTACTCTTTATTCCTTGATTGTTTTCCCCATTACTATTTGTCTCTTTTTATTAGCCAATTCACATATTTTCCCAGATTATGTAAAGTAGAAATTAAAGAAATAGACAATGATTCCAATAGCAATGAGTTTAGGTTTCCTTTTTTACACACCATCAGTTTATAGTGGTAACTATATATATATATTTTCACTGGAACATATTGTACTTAATAACAAAGAAACAGTGGCTGAATAATGTTTTCTTCCTACAGGGGCTTAATATTTTTCCCATATACTATACATTACTCTGTGACTGAGAATTTTATCTTTTCTAACATTTGAATAACCATAATGACTGGTTAAGTTTTATCAAACTTAAGACATTCATATCCTTTGAGTAAGAAATCCATAATATGAGTATAATTAATTTGCCGAAAGAGAGTGTTGAACTAAGTTAAGTTGCAAGGTCCTGAAAATACTGAATTATAATGAAAATATCTCCTTAACCGTGACTGCAGTGGTTAAAATTTAATGCTACATTAACAGTGAAGTATGACTCTTCTAATGATCTCTGCTCTTACTTGTGGAATCTAAGGAAGGATTTATGCTACAAATAGGACTTTGTATTCATGGAAATTGCAGCTTAGTTTTTAAATATCCTCAGCACATAAAAAAGCCATTTGCTCTGTTTTATGTTTTCATATATTTATTAGTTTGTAATAATAACCATGACCTCCAGAGGCTGGACATTTTCTGGGAGCTAATGATCTGTTGGGGTTAGAGGTGCAAAGCTTCATGCTGAGACCGTTAATCAGCCTACCAGTCCTTAGCTCATGGGCAACACCTTCCACCATCAGTCATCGTGACTCAGGTTCTGCAAGCCAGAGCGTGAGGTTTGGAAAGCTTACCCTATGGGACGGCTTTGCTGAATATCACAGCACACTGCTAATCATACCCATATAAACCAGTGTCAAAACTTCACACCACAGAGGACATATCTTTTATGATTGTCACTCTTCTAAGGCCTTGAGCATATATCTTAAAAGATTAGAATATGAGACAGGTCATCGTTCATCTCCTTTTTAAGCCATTGGTCAAGCAGTATTAAAAATATTTCAAAATATTTTCATGTAATCGAATCCTATTAAATAAGCATTTTTAATAATTTAAAAACTAGGATGAGTTTTGTAAACAGGAAAATCACAAATGAGCCAATATTCCATTGTTTTGTTTAAAATTGTATTATGATTAACTGAACTGTAGGACAGGTTATTTGTCCTCCATCTCTCTCCCTGGAAGGTCTCAGAACATTGAAGCTGAGAAAACTAGAGAACTTTTTCTTTGGAGGCTGCTTCTCCTGGTTCCAACTTAACTCCCAGGGGCCTCTTTAGAGCTCTCATCATCCACAACCTCTCTATGGCATGTTGACCTCTTCCTCCTGCTGGGCAGTGCTGTTTATTCATTCAACGAGAATTTTTTCAGCACCTACAATGCACCACGCACTGGTTCCTCTATTTAGCTTCTGTGCCCTGTTTCTTTCTTAGTTCTCACACCTAACTATTCCTCTCCACCTTTCCTGTTTCTACTGTTTATTCATCTTTGTGTTATCCAAAGTTCTCTTTTGTCGTTTAAAATTTTTTTTTGCATTTTTTGAGGTACACTTAACATACCACAAAAATTTTAAGTGCGTAGCTTGATGAATTTGGGTTAATGTACACAGTTGTGAAACCACCATCATAAAAAGTTTTGGAACACTTCTATCACCCCAAAACATTCCCTCCTGCCCCATCTCTGGCTCCAGGCAACCACTGATTTGCTTTCTGATGCTATGGCTTTGGCTTTTTAAGAAGTTCATATTAATGGAATTATTGAGTATGCTCTCTTTCACTTACCATGACGTTTTTGAGATTCTTCCCTGTTATTGAGTTTATCTGTAGTATGTTCCTTTTTATTGCTTAGTAGTATTCCATTATATGGATATACCACCTACTGTTTTATAGGTTTTAAAACTTTTTACCCAACCTGTGTCTCAGACTCAGTTAATAAAATGGTCACAATACTGGAAACTTACTTAGAACAGAGACTGTCATCTATTAGGTTCTCCGTTCGCTCATATTATTTTATTTAATTGTCCACTCATGGGCGGTACAAATCTCTTACGATAAGGGTCTCAAATCAAGACGGTTTAGGGTAGAATTTGACTTCCTGTCTGCCAGTGTGCAGGAAAGGTGGCGTGCTCCAAGTCAGTCTTCCCTGGGCCTGGTAGCTGGAGGAGAGGTGGGGGGAAGCCCGGGTATACATGGGGCAGCGTGGAGGGGAGGGCGGTGCTGCAAGGTGGGATGAAGGGGTGTAGGGGCAGGAACTGGTGGAAGAGGACAGCAGAGTGAGGAGGAGAACGGCGAGAGCCCAGCACCGAGTTTGGCGTCTG
>NW_011889088.1:1997583-2002009 GCF_000151845.1 Pteropus vampyrus | reverse complement strand
CTCCAAGTCAGTCTTCCCTGGGCCTGGTAGCTGGAGGAGAGGTGGGGGGAAGCCCGGGTATACATGGGGCAGCGTGGAGGGGAGGGCGGTGCTGCAAGGTGGGATGAAGGGGTGTAGGGGCAGGAACTGGTGGAAGAGGACAGCAGAGTGAGGAGGAGAACGGCGAGAGCCCAGCACCGAGTTTGGCGTCTGGGCGCGGGGCCTGGAAGAGGGCGTGGCAAGGGGGCGTTTGCGTCCCTGGCGCCCCAGCGTCCCCTCAGCGGCCTAGGGCGGGGACGCTGCCGGGGTCTCCTTCCACGGAGAGACTGAGGGCCAGAGCCGAGGCCGCAGCCTCGTCACCCACGCGGCCCGAGTGGAGTCAGACCCTAGAAAATCATTCGGGAGGCTGCGCGCTCCTTTCTTCTCCGGAGAGGATCCGTGTAGACAGGAGAGAGGCCCGGCCCCTGGGTGCCCGACCCACCTCTGCACCTCGGCCCTTTCCTTTGGGGTGAGTGAGCCCGGGGCCTTCAGACGGCTCCAAAGAGCAGGAAATCCAAGACAGCCAAGTTATGCCCTGCGATTCTTTGCCCTGCGCGGGAGGAAGGTATGGGAGACCAGCCCTCTGGTGTAGTAACTTTTTGATATGCGTTTAGCAATGAAGGGGGATATCTTCTATACTAAGTGTGGCGGAAGTTCAGTGTTTAGAAAACTTATTTATTAAAATAATAAGAGGAAGAGAGACAGCCACATCTACTCCTAGGTCACTTCTTTAAACACACAGAAAATATTTGGATTTTAAAAACATCCTTCAGCGGAAGTGTGGCTGAGCCGGGAATCTTGATAGTCCACGCTGTCTGTTATCACTATGGCCCCTCTGTTACTCTAAGAGTCAGTTAACTTTCTGGGCTTCCCTCATTTTGTCAACTGTAGAATGAATGATCTCTAAGATCATTCAACTCTGTATACTATAAAAGGCAGTCTGGTATAGCCAGCAGCCTGGAACAGCCTCAGTTTGTGTATCCTTAATCACAAGTGGCAGCTGCAAACCTCCCCTCCCTTCGGCAGCCAACAGTTGCTACGGCCAAGAGAATGCAAGGTGCTCAGAATACCGTGGTAGACGGACAAACCCTGTGTTCGAGAGTTCCCAGGCAGCAGGTACTGTGAAGCCCACCTTTCCATTCAGAGTCCTTGGAGTCTGGAGAATACTAGATGTGTAGTACCTGGGGATCAGGGCAGAGGAAGGAAGAGGAGGCTGTGTTTGGAGAAACAGGGAGGGCTGTCAGACTGGGAAGAGGAAGCAGAGTGTACAAGAGCCAGGCTGGTATGGTGGGAATGTCAATAGGACCAGTAATGCAAGCATATGAAATACTGCAGTTCAGAACAGGGCAAAGACCTGAACAGCTGTTCTGGGGCCAGGTCAAGACTCATCTTTCTGAGGGTCCCCTATGCCCAACCAGGTGTTCTAATAACCTTATCAAAAAGCCTATGAAAGGGAGGGTTCAAGGCGTGCACAAGAGTATGTGGACTCTTTCAGGAATGTATTTTATTCATTTGTTTCTCCAGAAGTCCCTAGCTGAGAGCCTTGCACATAGCCGGTTCTCATTTGTGTTTTTTAATTACAGAATCTCACAATGAAAAGCATGGTGAACTGTCCCCTCCCAACCTCCACCTCTCCAAAAAAAAAAAAAAAAAAAAAAAAAAAAACCCTCTGATAACAACCGTAGAAACCCTTCTCTTGTTCGTTCATATGATCCTTGATGCCTGCAGTTCTTTTAAGGGTAGACAACAGCTTTCATTCTGTATTTAGGCCATTCCTGCAATATTGTGTTCCATTCTGGGCTACGCTTTTGAAGAGGGCCTTTATTGAACTGCAACATGTCCAAGAGAGGGTGAGTGAGATAGTTAGGAGCCTATAAATCATGTCATATGAGGAGCAGTTGGGTGTATTTGAACTGCAGGGACATAGTACTCAGTGGGGAGCTGACAGCTGCCTTCAAACAAAGTAAAAGGCTGACAGGAGGAGAAGGACTTGTTTTATATTTCTCAAGTGAGGAGAAATTGTGGGGGGCTAATTTTGGCTATCTCGACTGAGAAACTTTTAATGATTAGAACAGTCCAGAAATAGAATGGGCTGCCCCAGGGGGCCTTGATTTACAATCAGGAAAGGTGTTGACTTAGAGGCTGGATTCTATGTGTGAGATTATTGTAGGGGAATTGACGCAAAGGGTGAAAAATCAGGGAAAAAAGACTTCTAAAGTTACTTACAGATACCTGATTCTATGTGTTAAATTCTGTTTAAGAATATCTGACCTCAACAGTTTCACTGAAGATCTTTTCTTATTTCAAAGGCCTGGAAGTGGTGGATTGGGGAGTGTGAATGGTTGGGGTTCAGGAGGAAGGACTAAATAATTGTAAATAGGAAGGTAGTAGGCAAGGTGAGAAAGAACCAGGAAAGGGGACACTCTTAAAGGCTACCTTAGCCCACTTCACAGGTTTTCATTCGTTTATTTTTTTTCTGGGGTCAGTTCTGTTTACTTTTGCATGGAGAGGTGCCATGTGGCTCATTGAGCATGTTGGTGCATAGCTTTTTCTCTCTCTCCTTCCTACTAGGTCTTTTCTGTAAACCACACTCCATTTGCTTGTTGTCAACTCTGATGAGTCTGAGTAGCAGATTTAAAGATGAAATGACAAGCAGTTTAAATTAACCAGTGGAATATAGACTTAGATTCTATTTTTATTTCTTCCCTGCTATTGTGTAGGCCAATGGTAGAGGTTTGATTCACATACCCAATGTGCTTCTCTTGCCTTGTCTTTTAGTTAGTTTTGTCAGCCTTATTTGATTTTTTCTTTGGAGCCGAGCTTTATAGTCTGGGTTTATCTTCACATAATGCAGTATACCAAAGACAAAGCTGTCCTGCCTGTAGCCACTGCCTAATGGTCCCGATATTTTCCCCCTCAATTTATATTAGAGCTGCAGCTGGCACACCATATAGCATCCTTCTTCATTTATTGATGGGTAGTGAAAGCATTTTGAAAGTAGAAATATACTACACAAGTATAAATTACGAGTATGGATAATATGCAGTTTTTAGGGGGAAATTTATGTAGATATTTACTAGTACCTTATCAGTAGAACATGGCTTGTTGGTTTTATGATATGTTATTAGATGGGTACAGCTGATTATTGTAAATTGGCACCATTAATTTTTGGTGACTTGATGTGTTTTTTAACTTGATGTGTTTGGTGACTTGATGTGTAGTTTTAAAATGGCTTTCCTCCTAGATGCATGGTCTCCAGATGAAGTTTCAGAATTGATCCTTTGCCTTCTTACTCAAAACATCACATACCACTTTGATATGCTTTATCGAAAGGAAACATTCTCTTCTTTAAACTTTACTAAGTTGGCAGATTGACAACAGAAACTTTTTTTCTGCTTAAAAATCAAAATTACAGCCTGTACTTTGTTTGGTGAGCAAATGCTTAGGAAAGTAACCTAAAATACATGAAATCACTACCAGTTACAACTGAATCATCTTACAGTGTTGCTAGACATCCAGTACTACTTATATTGCAATCAAGTTATTGTGTACTAAGTAATATTACTAAAGTAATATTATAGATTTACTTTTAGATAGAACCATCTTTAGTTTGACTGTCTATTGTGTACTTGTTCATATAGTGGCTCGTTTTTTTTCTTTTTAATAAAGGAACTGTATCTTCTCCAACTAACCTCCTTGAGATTTGACCATAGATAATACTTAACATAGGTCTGTGTGCATGTGATAACCATGTAAATATTTATTATATGGATGAATGCACAGTGTAAAAACTCCGTGGACTATAAATGAAAATTCAGAACAAGTCATCATCAAAGAAAAGATAAGGCTAGAAAATTAAATAGGAAAAATTAAATAAGAAACGAAAGGTTCTCATGAATCATTAAAATACGCTTCAGCTGTGTAAAGAAAATGAATATATTATATTCAGAAAATGTGATATTTTTTTTTTGAAAAATATGTTAAAGTTTTCCAATTCCTTGACTTGTAACAAGAATAAAAATTCTAAAAACAAACATTCTAAACATGCCAAAAAAAGGTCTAGGCAATATCAAACCCATCAAAGATTATATTTATTAGGATCAAATCTTCTTTCTTTCATCTTCATTCTTATCAGTTATTGACAAGAAAGGAGAGAAAAATGTATTTAAAGAGTCTTAGCTAAGTCTCATTGTCAGACATAACTTATAAAAAAAGTCTTAAAGAAACCTCATCTCCCCCCCCAGAAAAGTGAAATCAAGACAAGGTCAAAAGAGCTATGTAAATATTTATATATGTTCGCCTGTCAAGATGAAGACAGTGAGCACCAGGGAGCCATACTTCTAGAGTTAATTGCAATGACGATCTTAAAACTGCTTTTAATGTTTTTATGATAGGATCCCCGCAAACT
>NW_011889088.1:1979186-1997533 GCF_000151845.1 Pteropus vampyrus | reverse complement strand
TGCCTTCTTACTCAAAACATCACATACCACTTTGATATGCTTTATCGAAAGGAAACATTCTCTTCTTTAAACTTTACTAAGTTGGCAGATTGACAACAGAAACTTTTTTTCTGCTTAAAAATCAAAATTACAGCCTGTACTTTGTTTGGTGAGCAAATGCTTAGGAAAGTAACCTAAAATACATGAAATCACTACCAGTTACAACTGAATCATCTTACAGTGTTGCTAGACATCCAGTACTACTTATATTGCAATCAAGTTATTGTGTACTAAGTAATATTACTAAAGTAATATTATAGATTTACTTTTAGATAGAACCATCTTTAGTTTGACTGTCTATTGTGTACTTGTTCATATAGTGGCTCGTTTTTTTTCTTTTTAATAAAGGAACTGTATCTTCTCCAACTAACCTCCTTGAGATTTGACCATAGATAATACTTAACATAGGTCTGTGTGCATGTGATAACCATGTAAATATTTATTATATGGATGAATGCACAGTGTAAAAACTCCGTGGACTATAAATGAAAATTCAGAACAAGTCATCATCAAAGAAAAGATAAGGCTAGAAAATTAAATAGGAAAAATTAAATAAGAAACGAAAGGTTCTCATGAATCATTAAAATACGCTTCAGCTGTGTAAAGAAAATGAATATATTATATTCAGAAAATGTGATATTTTTTTTTTGAAAAATATGTTAAAGTTTTCCAATTCCTTGACTTGTAACAAGAATAAAAATTCTAAAAACAAACATTCTAAACATGCCAAAAAAAGGTCTAGGCAATATCAAACCCATCAAAGATTATATTTATTAGGATCAAATCTTCTTTCTTTCATCTTCATTCTTATCAGTTATTGACAAGAAAGAAGAGAAAAATGTATTTAAAGAGTCTTAGCTAAGTCTCATTGTCAGACATAACTTATAAAAAAAGTCTTAAAGAAACCTCATCTCCCCCCCCAGAAAAGTGAAATCAAGACAAGGTCAAAAGAGCTATGTAAATATTTATATATGTTCGCCTGTCAAGATGAAGACAGTGAGCACCAGGGAGCCATACTTCTAGAGTTAATTGCAATGACGATCTTAAAACTGCTTTTAATGTTTTTATGATAGGATCCCCGCAAACTCCAAAAAGCAGAAAAAGGCCCACTGGGAAATCATCGTTGGCCTTGTATTAGGAGTTGCCATCCCTGAAATAAACAGCTGTTCTCATAACATAGAGCTTCCTTTGTCATCCAGTCCATCTGTGCTGGAATTGAAAACATGTAACTTAGAAGATAAATTTTGGGCAGAGAGCCTGAAAGATAAGAGGGCTTCTTAAACTCTGAAAAAATAGGCAGCAGTTTTGATCACAGTCAAGAGAGTTTTCTAACCCAGAAGACTTTAAAAAAGAAAATGGGACTTGTCCCCAGTAGTCACAGCAGTCACTATAGTTATTTGTCCTTAGCAATTCTGAACATGTCAGGGATAGGTGTGGGGAAAGGAGTCACCATTTTGTGATTCTGCAGAAATTAGACAAAAATCTTTAAGTGGAGAAATAGTTCAAAAGTACAGCCACTTCAGTCAGAGCAACTTAAAATCCTCTAAGAGAATCTGAAGCCATGTGGGCACATAAGAGAAACCCACTCAGATAGATTTCTGTAGTTCTTCAGCCCTGGCTACCTCCTTGCTCTTCAGAAGGAGAGAAAGTAGAATAGCCTCTGGATTGCTTTGACTAAAAGAAGCAGGTCATGGCTAAAAGGAGCTGGAAGTATATTTTGTAACATGCTGCATGCTAGTGATGGAGTTCATATGACTCCTAAAAATGTCTTGGACACAGTGGACCTTATAGAGGACAATAATGAAATCTCAGGTATCATGACTACCTTAGTGATTATAGCCAGACAGAAAAATGTGTTTGCATTAAATTGCAAAATCAGATGCAAAAAAAACAGATAAAATATATTCAGACAAATTTAAATTCATCCTTTTTCTTTAAAAAGTGAGCATGATACTAATATTCCTAAAGAGCTTTTAGTGAAAATAATAACCAACCATCACCTTTGGCATGTGGTTCTTCTAAGGACATTGAAGCTATTTCCTTACTTCATTTCCTTCATTCACTTGATCTAATTGATCTTTGTCCCCACCATCTCCCTGAGATCTTGAGGTCTCTTTTCAAATGCATCGATAGCATCCATCTTATAAAATTATTACTTGAAAAATTCTTATAACTTGAACTGTTAGCAACATTTAATACAATTTGTCCTTTGTCCTTTCTTGACCACTTTTTTCTCTTAGTTTTGGGGACACCACATTTTTTTTTGGCTTCTTCCCACTTTTGTATGCTTCATCTCAATCTCCTTTCCCACCTCTTCCTTTTTTTCTGACTTCTTCTCTAAATATTTGAATGCCTCCAGGCTTAGTTTTTGACCTCTTCTCTGCTTTTTCTTATTCACTAAGACATCTCATTCAGTTCTATGGCTTTGAATATCATCTATGGGCTGATCATTCTGAAATGTACATTTCTATAATCAGACTCTCCTTAATCCCAGACTTGTATTTTCCAACTGCCTACCTGTAATATTCCCTGGGATCTAATAGGCATCTTGAACTCAGCATGTCCAAAACAGAGCTCTTGATTTCTCCCTGCCACAGTCTTCCCTATCCTTTTGCCAAGCCAAAAAGTAGTCAACTTTGATTCTTTTTTTCTCACCTTTCACATTTTATCTATCACAACAGATCATCAATCTACGCGTCTTTCTCTAAGGCACCATCATTTCTCAATGGGATAACTTGCTTTCACATTTGCCCTGCCTACATTTTCCACATAGAAGCCAGAGTGATTACTTAGCAACTTAAATTAGGTAAGATCACTCCCTTGATTAAATCCTTCCATCAGCTTTCCATGATTCTTAAAATAAAATTTAATTTTTTTTTTACATTACTTATAAAGTCCTATGTAATCTGCCCACTGCCTATCTCTCTGATCTTATTTTGTTCTCTTTTCTCCTTTGCCCATCCTGTTCCAGCTGCACTGGCCTGCTTTGGATTCTTCCAACACAATAAGCCACTTTCTCCTGATTTTCACATGGCCTTAGGAAGTCTAAATGGCATCTCCTCAGACAAGATTCCCTGACTACTCTTTCTAAATGAGCTTGAACCCTGTCACATCACCTTAATTTGTCTGCGTAACACTTATATCTACTGGGCATTTTTCTTGTTTATTTGGTATTGTCTCAACTAGAAGGTGATCAGAACTCTTGCTTCATTTGTTCTCATTTCCCCTACATAATACTCATGGGCCATCCATACTGGATATGTGAGTCTGAGGCACAATAGAAGAGGTTGAAGATGTCATCAGCTGAAACCTTATGCAATACTTCCCCAATACCTGCTGAATTTTTTTTCCAAGCATTTCTCTATTCCAACATTTTCCTTCCATCATCAAAGAGATGGAGTAGGCACAAAGGTGTCATTATCCCTTTCCAGTATTCTTCAGTTTCCCAGCTGATCCCCCTGCCTTCCATCCATTTCCTCTGATCTATTTTGCACCCCATTTTCCAAAACACAAGTCTGATGTGTCATGCCCATGTTTAAAACTCTTCAAAAGCTCCCAATAAGCCTCAAGATAAAGTCATTTTCCTAAAACAGCATATAAGGGGAGCCCCTACCTCCCATGCTCTTCTTCATGCTGTGTTCCCCAGGAACACCTGGCTGCTTGCAGTACCTTGCTTTTCCTCATCTCTATGTCTTTGCTCTTGCTTTCTACTGTGCCTTGGAACACCTGTCACTTTTTTTCTGAACCATAGTTTCCTAAAAATCATAATTCTTCACAGGAACAGCATGAGAGTCAAACGATATCATATACAGATAATCAAGTACAATACTTGGTATATAGCATGTGCTTAACAAATTGTACCTATTTTTATTAGCAATGTTAATATTAACAACAACAATAAATAATAATGTCATGGAGCTAGTATAGGAATTCTGGTAAGTTCTTGCCCTGTTTGCCTTGGGTGAATGTAAACAGATCTGCTTAAAAATTCAAACTATCAGCTCCAGTTCTCTGATCTTCTGATTTAGTTCCTTCCCTGCCTTGCTGGGAAATCTTGCCATCGACATAACTCCCACACCAGGAATCTCAAATCTTCAGGGCCAAGATAAGCACTTGTTTCTCATCAGGCTTGGCACTCTCCGCCCACCCCTTCCGCCCCCAGCTGTACACACAAGTGAATGGTCAGTTGGGATTGCCCTGCATTCTCATGTTTTGGGATTAGGAATCAAGGATTTGAAGTTTTTCTCCAATCTTTGCCATGGACTTGCTAAACAGCTTGGTTTCAGGGACATGCTGGAGCCTCCTAGTGGTGGCCCGTAGGCATGGGCATAGTCATAGCAACTGGATGAAAGGGCCCTGCCAATGTGCTTTGGCCCCAATTATCTTGTTATCACTGCAAAGGGTTTAGGCAGCTATCTAGCATCTTGTAAACTGAGGCAAGAAGAAAGATAATGACATGCTCTGACCTTCCAGAGTGGGGTGGGAATGATGAGAAAGAGTTTTGGTGTGAGTGGGATGGTTTAGCCTGGAGTGCTCCACAGGAGCAAAAAGCAGGATTACTGTGCATAATGACAACCTTTGACTGGATCAGAATGGGACCCGGGTGATCCAGGTCTCCTGGTGATTTTTGTGATTTGAATCTACTTTCAAGGTTTAGTTGCTCTGAGTTCTGTGAATTTCAAATAGTTATAGGCAGTTTGGATAATACATTAGTTTACTTAGAGACATCAAAAATTAAGCCAATAAATACCTATTGAACACCTTCCATATGCTACATACTGTATTAAGGGCTGTGGCAAATTCTAAGATTCTCTCCAGAATTATGGTCCATGCCCTCCAGGAATTCATAGTCTTCATGGTGGGGCATGTAGACGAATAACTGAAATGGAGTAGAAAGTGATAAAGATTTAAGACAAATAAAAATAAAATGTAATGCGAGTTCAGAAGAGGGAGAGATATCCAATAGCCACTGAAAGATCTGCAGTAAATTTTTAGAGCAAGAAGTATTTACACTAAACTTAAAGAATTAGAGATCTAGAGGACATGCTGTTGCAACCAGGGCAGGAATGCTTGGATGTGTCTAGAACTGCTAGAAGTTTTGTTTGGTGCACAAATGAGATTGGAAAGGTAGACTGAAGCCAGATCCTAGGAAGGTCCTCATCCTCTGTGTAAGGAGTTTGGACCTTATTCTTTAGGCAATGAGCATTGCAGCAGCAGTGCAACCCGATGGGCTGAGAGTTTTAGGAAGAGCTGGCAGTAGATGTAGGATGAATAGGGAGAAGGAAAGGATGAAATGTGGAGAGACATTAGGCAATTATTAGGATAATTTAGGCAGGTGGAATAGAGAGGAGTGGGCAACCTAAATAGATGTTTCATACTAGAATTAACACAACTTGGCAATTGATTATAAAAAGGGGCAAGGAACAGAGATGCATCAAAAATGCTATGGGATGAGGGTAAAAATGGCATAGATGATAAAGGCTTCGTTCAGCCCTCTTGCAACCACATCAAAGTTGTGACAGAAAAATGGAGCAAACAGCAAGCAGAGTCACTTGGAATCTAGATGAACAGAAGCTACAGCTAGGAATAGAAATAAGAAATCACCCTGCAATGGTAGAAGGTAGGAGGGGGCGAAGACGTGAGGCTGCCAGTCCAATCCGAGCAGCTGAGTGGGGCAGAGGCTATGGAAGCGATAGCTGGCAGCTGCAGATGCCTCTTAAAGGGGCTGTGTCTGCAAGCAGACTTTTATGGTGATGGACCTGCTCACTCTGAGCACCAGCTCTGGGTCAACTGCACCAGGGGCACCAGGGACTTACATGGGTACACTGAATTGTCAGAGTGAGGGCCAGAGGAGAGGCTCTCTCCCTGACAGAAGTGCTGGTAGTATCCATTGTTCCTCTGTTGAGCTCTCCTTGCTCCCAGTGTGTGGATGCGGCTCCTCCATAGCTGAGACGTCATCAAATTGGATAACAGGTTGCTCTGCCCAGAGGATTCCCTGAAATGCTGTCTCCCCCAACTCATGGCCCCACCCGAGCCACATCCAGATGTGTCCTCTGCAAGTCTGGTGCTCCTTGCTGAGCAGAGCCAAGATTCACATTAGTGGCAACTGACCTCACATTCTGGTGTGGCCTCTTGAAGCCAGTATAAGCACAGTATCTGTGGATTGCTTGCTGAATCTTAACAGGTGGCTTCGGAGTGGCACAGGCTGGGGCTGAACTTGACCTGCAGCTGAACCCCTCTCAGGTCTGTGCCATTGGACACCTACTACACCAAGCCACGCTAATAAGACTGGGAGACTTAGAAGTTTTGCTTAATACATAAAAACACACAGAAAGGCAGCCAAAAAAGGAAGACAAAGAAACAGAGACCATATGAGAGAACAAAACAGAGATCCAGGAATGATGGAGTCAAGCCATCTAACAGATGCAGTGTTCAAAACACTGGTTATAAAGATGTTCAATGAACTTAGGGAAAGTGCAGATGAATTCAGTGAGAACTTTAACAAAGAGATAAAAAACATAAAAATGGAAATGGGAATTATAAAAGGGAACCAGTCAGAAATGAGGAACACATTATCTGAGATGAAGAGTATATTAGAGGGAATCAACAGAGTGGATAAAGAAGAGGATCAAACCACCGATATAAAGGATGGAGAAGCCAAGGACACTCAATCAGAATGGCAAGAAAAAAGAAGCCAAGACTATAATAATAATTTAAGGAGCCTGTGGGACACAATTAAATGTAAAAATATTCGTGTCAGAGGGGTACCTGAAAGAAAACAAGAAGTTGAAGAGCTATTTGAGGAAATAATGATGGGAAACTTCCCTAACCTGGTGAAGGAAATAGACAGACAATCCCAGGAATCTCAGAGAGTCCCCCAAAAGATGAACCCAAAGAGGCCCACACTAAAACACATCATAATTAAAATGCCAAAGGTTAAATACAATGAGAGAATCTTAAAAGCAGCAAGAGAAAAGCAGTTAGTTATCTACAAGGGAGCACCCATAAGACTGGCAGCTGATTTCTCAAAAGAAACTATGCAGGACAGAAGGCACAAAATATTCAATGTGATGAAAACCCAGGATATACAACCAAGAATACTTTATCCAGCAAAGCTATCATTTAGAGTTGAAAGACAGATAAAGAACTTCCCAGACAAAAATAAACTAAAGGACTTTATCATCACCAAGCCAGTATTACAGGAAAGACATATTACAGTATGTTGGAGAGACTTCTTTAAGAAGATAAGAACATGTATCAAAAATATGAATAAAGAATAGTAATAACTACATTCCTATCAACAAATACTTCAAATGGAAAAGAATTAAGTGCTCCAACCAAAAGATAGAGTGGCTGAATGGATAAGAAAATAAGACCCCTACATACGCTGCCTAAGAGACTCATTTCAGATTAAAAGACACACACAGACTAAAAGGAAGGGGTTAGAAAAAGTCATTGCCTTGATGGACCTAGAGGGTATTGCGTTGAATGAAATAAGTCAGATAGAGAAAGAGAAATATCGTTTGATTTCACATACATGTGGAATCTAAAGAATAAAATAAACAACAACAAGAAAAACGGTAATAAACTCAGATATAGAGAACATTTTGAGGGCTACTAGATGGGAGGAGGGTTGGGGGAACAGCGAAAAAGTGAAAAGGGATTAAGAAGTACAAATGGATAGTTACAAAATAGACATGTAGATATAAAGTGTAGTAGCATAAGGAAAATAGTTAATAATGTTGTAATAAATATGTAAGGAGGAAGAGGGGTACTAGATTTAATGGGGTGATCACTTTGTGAGTTATGTAGATCTCTAACCACTATGCTGTACAGCTGAAACTAATATATTATTGTACGCCAACTGTAATTTAAAAAAAAGCTCATTGAATTGTCTATTATGTTTCAATAAAGCTGGAAAAAAAATACTATGAAGCTTCCAAGCATGCGTGGTTGAAGAGATTGTGGAACCAATAGTGGATACGGTAGACAAATCATATTTGGAAGGAAATGGGAGTTCAGTTTTGGACAAGAGAAGTTTGAGGTGGAAATTCTGAATTGGAGTATAGGAGGGGAAATGGCTTGGGAAATTTAGAATACAGGATCATCTGCATTGTGGAGAAAACAGAATTCTGTAAGATTTTAGAGGAGGGAGGGTGATCTGTTCTCTACAGGGAAGGGTGAGAGGCAGTATGAAAGTGACTCTGTGCTCTAGAGTCAGACAGACCTGAGTTTGAATCCTTGCTGTGCTACATAGTCTTTGTGTGACCTTGGGCAAGTTACGTAACCTTACTAAGCTTCAGTTTCTTCATCTATAAAGTGGAATGGGACATAGCATTTTTCTCAGAGGAGATGCGAGGATTAAATAAATGTAAAATACTTAGAATGATGCTTGGCACATGCTTAATTAAAGCTAGTTATTTTTTAAAAAAATTATTACCACCAGTAATGGAAATGATTTTGGACAGAAATTTGGGGACATTGACATTTTTGGGGGGTGGAAGAAGAGGACTCAGAGAAGAAGATAGAAAGAAACAATAGAAGAGAATCAACAAACTATAGTTTCGCAGCATTAGGAGAGAGTTTCAGAAGGACTTGGTGGCCACTGTTATTATTTGAAGTGAGAAGTTACTGTGGATGAGAATAGAGAAAATACCATTGCATTTGGAAGGGAACTATATTAGCGAAATATTTGCTAGGGCTTCCATAACAAAGTACCACAAATTGGGCAGCTTAAACAATAGAAATATATTATCTCACAATTCTGGAGCCTAGAAGATAAGGTGTTGACAAAGTCGGTTCCCTCTGAGGGTATGAAGAAGAATATGTTTCATGCTTCTTCCCTAGCTTCTGGTGGTTTGCTGACAGTGTTGGCATTCCTTGGCTTGTAGTCACAGCACCCTCATCTGTCTTTGTCATTACGCACATTGTTCTCCCTGTGTGCATATCTGTGTCCAGATTTTCTCTTTTTATAAGGTCACAAATCATATTGGATTAGGGGCCCACCTAGTTAGTTAATTAAGACTTCATCTTAACTAATTATACCTGTAGCAACCTTATTTCCAAATAAGATCATTTACTGAGGTACTAGGGGCTAAGACCTCAACATAAAAGTTTGGTAGGGACACAGTTCAACTCGTAACAGAGAAGGTGGCCTTCGGAAGAACAGTTTCAGTAGAAATCAGATTATGCACAGAACAAGAAGAATAAGAAAGTGGAACTCTGAGATAGAAAGGAAACAGAAGAGCATGGGAAAAATTGAAGTGTATTAACTACCAGGGCAGAAAAGATTTTTGTATTGAGGACAAAGCAAAACAGATGGCTGAGCAATCATCCGTGTCCATATCTAAGTCCAGAAGGTGGCATTTTCTGCCAGGCCCTACACTCTTTTCTTTTGTTTTTGCCTGAAGTATTTGGAGAATTGGTTTATCTCTCAAGTTTGCTCATGAAAAAAATTGTTAAAAAATTGTCACAGAGAGAAAGAAAACAAGTACATGCAAGCAATCCTGATTCATATTATATTATAGAAATATAATGAGGGAGGGAAAAAGGGAGTCTGCCTTTGCTTACAACCAGAGCATATGTACTTGTAGAATTTCAAGATTTCTTTTAAAATATATTTTTTTCCCCAAAGAAGATATATTGCTTATAATGAAGAACATTTTCTTTGAGAAAAAGCTCTAAAGATAGTAGTAATCTTAATTAAATATTCTTCCATATTCAGAAGGGAACAAAATTATAAATGTACATACAACTTTCTCAAACATATGTTCTTTTTAATGATATTAGTATATATATTAGTATATCTCTAGAGATAATAGTAAAGCTTATTCCTAATTAGGTAGTATTTTATTAAAATGAATGAAATCTCATTAGTTGGAATACCATTTTCAAGAATTAAATAGCATTTGTAGTTTCAGATAAAGAGGGTTTTGCTTTCTTCCATGGAAATTATTGGTGCTAGTCAAAAACCAGTAGGGTGAAGGAAACAGTGAGTCTGCTTATTAAATAAAGACAATTCAAATTCCCCAAGATTTTGCCAAGCATGAATATGGGATGAGAGTTTTATTGCTGATTCTGTTTATGCCAAGATAGCTATTTTAAATAAAAATTAGAATAATTTAAACTTTGTAAAAATCTAATTTCTGTAATTGCGTAATCTTTTCAATCTAATCAGTACAAATGATTTACATTTACAGATTCAGCCTTCATTAACCTCAAAGAGTATAGTATGAAACAGTGGCATGAGAACTGGGGCTGGGGGCAGAAAGACTAGAAGTCAAACCCTAGTTCTTTTATTGAGAATAGAGGGAGAGCAAAAAGTATGTAAAATTGGAAATGATAGGGAATAAAACAATTGTAAGGAGTCTTATATACACCTCTATGGCAATACATTTGACAACAGAAATAACCGTTAATTACCCAGAAAATATATAAATCCCCAAAAGGAATAGGCTGAAGTGGAAAGCATGAATTTGCCGGTTACCATTCATGATGTTGGAAAAGTGATTAAAAAGCTATAATTGAAGAAGACAGCAGGACTAGAGGGATTCACAACACAGGTTTTTTTTTCTTATTTTTAAAGAGTAGATAGTTCAAATATTTATTTTTAATTTTTAATTTTTCAATTAGAGTTGACATTTAATATTATTTTATATTAGTTTCAGGAGTACAGTATAGTAGTTAGATAATTTGATAGTTCAGATGTTTTACAAACAATTATCATATATTACATCATATATTTACATCATATAGATGTAAAATTTCTAAATAAAATATCAGCAAATAGACTCTAGTAATGTATCTAAGAGTAGTAAAACAAATATAGTTTATTCTAAGAATGGAAATATAGTTCCATAGTGGAAATTGATCAGCATAATTTGTTAATCAACAAATTAAAGGAAAATATAAAAAACGTTGTGTCAATTAAAAAGACATTCCATTAAATTTAGCAACTATTCCTAATAAAAACTCAATAAAAGAAATTACTTACCAAAAATGTTTATATATTATAAAAATAAACAGGTACAAATGGAAACG
Organism: Pteropus vampyrus; assembly: GCF_000151845.1. NCBI lineage: Eukaryota > Metazoa > Chordata > Mammalia > Chiroptera > Pteropodidae > Pteropus > Pteropus vampyrus. The sequence goes on along the minus strand of NW_011889088.1, from coordinate 1,986,454 downwards.
TTAACAAGTATTTAATTAATAATTAAGTTATAAAACAGGAAGAAAATTAACAAGAAAGGCTTATATGAAGCAAATAATCCATTAGAATTTTTGTTTTACAGAAGAACATAAAACAAGATATAAACATATAGAAATACCATGTGTTTGGATGGGAAGATTTAATGTAAAATTGTAAATTCTTCCAAATAAATAAATAAATTTAATGCAATTCTTATTAGGATCCCAATGGGTTTAAAGATGGGGAGGATATGATAAAATGATAGTAAAGTTTATATAGAAGAATAAATGCTCAAAGATGACCCAGAAAAATATGATAAAAAAAAAACTAGCTAGAAAGTCTTTACAAGATGTTAGAACATACTATAAATTAAATATTGTATGGGCATACAAATAGATAACGAGATCAGTAGAACAGAATAAAGACTCTGAAAATAGATCCTGGAATATATAAGCATCTTCTATATTAGAAAGTTGGTAGTTTAGTTTAGTGGAAAAAGGATGTGTTCTATAAAAAATGGTCCTAGCAAAACTGGCTATTCATTTGGAAGAAAAACTTGGATCCCTATCTTATGTATATTCAAAATAAATTAAAGATAGATATAAAAACTAAATTGTAAAATAATTAAACAATATCTTGCAAGATAATGTGGGAAACTATAGTGCTAGATTTTCTAAGAATTGGGAATGATGAGAGACCCTTTTAGCTAGAAATTTAATCATATTTAACTATATAAAAATTCACACTCTTGTATGGCAAAGATATCATAGGCAAAGTCAATAAATAAATGACTGAAAAAATAATGGTAATTCAAGTGACAGGTATAAGATTTGTAAAGAATTCTTACAAATGGCAAGCAGAAGATAAACTATCCAACCAAAAATGACCAAGTCATATAAACAGGCGTTTTGTGAAAGAGAAAAAATACAGTTCCAGGAAACACATGAAAAGGTGCCCAAGTTTATTACAAGTTAGATAAATACAAATTAAAGTAATACTGAGCTTATTACCTCTACCAGATAGGTGGAAAGAAGCGATAATGCCAGCTGCTGGTGAGATACAGAGAAAGAGTACTTGCATACCTTGCTAAAGGAAATGTGAATTATTTCGGTCTTTTTGGAAAATAATCCGGCAACTTCTTTTAAAAATAAAAAAATATTTTTCCGTCAACCTAGTAATCCCCCTCGTGGACTTTCTTTTTTACAAATAAACTCATTTAGATTTGAAAGGATTCCTGTAAGATATTGTTAAGTAAGACAAGATGCTTGGAAATTTATATAATATGGTTCAATTTTTATAAAATAAAATGAAAAACCTCCACCATATAAATATTAGTATGTGAGATATATGGAGACGTATATGAAAGGATACATGCTAAGTTATCAACATGGGTTTTCTGTGGTATTGGAGGTGTAAATCAATATAGTTAATAAACCAATATAGTTTCTTCAACAATTTTCTCTACAACATATTTTTTTCGTTTTTCCGAAAAAAATTAAAATTTTTATTTTGCCGTATTTTTTTTATTAAGGTCAAATTTTTCCATATGCGTTTTATGACAAAGACTCAACTAATTGGCATTTTTTTCCTATCTAGCTTGACTGATTATAACTTTTTGCTATTGTGAGTTTTTCTTCTGGCTATTATTTTTAGCAAGGACAATTCTTCTGGGTCAAACTATCAGAGCAAAATTTTGTGAAGAAAATTCTGCTTTTTTTATATGATACTTTGAATTCAAATTTTGCTGTTTTTAGTATCACCTGAAGATGTGATTCCTTTCGTCATTTTTAAATCAGAAGTAAATTTTACTGTTTAAAGCTTTTGTCATTGCAAGTTTTACTTTGTATAGATTACTTATGCAAGTAATATTTATTATGAATTGGATGCCATTGTGATTTTACATCTCTTGGCCCAGGGAACAAAGCAAATACACAGACAAAGATGTAAAATATAGGATGTAAGGTGAAAATATCTTTGAGGTCAGAAGTTAGGGTCAAAATGCTCTTATTTGTGCCTGACACAGACTAAGTGCTTGGTAATTACTAATGATTATTATTTCTTGCTGGTGTTAATACTCTGTTTAGCCATCCTACTCTCTGCAAAACTTTGTGTTTGGGATTTAAAGAGACAACAATTTGTGTAGAGCCAGGGTCAGAGGTCAGCAAGGCAACCTTACTAAGCGAGGCAGGCCAAGTGGAAGATTCGATAGAGGTTGGTTGTGTCAAACTGGAGAAGGCCTGCCCAGATTAAAGGGACATTTAGTACTCAGCTCTAGCTAACTGCTGCCTGACGAAATGTGGGTCATGTGTTGCCATATCTTCAGATTTTTCAACAATCTGAAAATGCACACTTTCAAGGTGAAATCTGATATTTAAGCATTGGTGGGTAATTTGAATTTTATGAAACATAGTGTTGGCAAACATTTTGTAGTTTCAGCAAAAAAATATTTGCAGACTGTGTACTACTTTTTGGCCTCTGGTACAGTTCAGCCCATGGCTGTCCTTATGTTTCCAGTGCTGGAAAATGTCACCTGGGAGGAAAATGCCATTTCCTGTCTACAAAATCCTTCTTGCCAAGGAAATTCAGCTGTAATTCTAGGATCGGACAAGTCAGGTGTACCCTTGGTTCAAAACTGAAGGAGGGAAATGAACCGAAGTGTGCTGGGTGGTGAGGGGTGGGTTTGTCTAGATATATCTCATGTGGTCCTCCATTTATTTTTGTGCATCCCCTTGAAATAGCAGCATGGGATGTTGGCTGTCCAGCAGCAGGTGGCAGCATTAGAACAAAGATAGGCTCTGTTAGGGCCTATGATATGGTAAATTCATTCCTTATTTGTTTATGAATAAGAGGGAATAGGTTACCCCAGATCAGTTTCAGAGGGAAGAAAATTACTTGCCATATACTTTCAACTTAAACATTATTTCAGCCCCTACTATGTGCCAGCCACTGTGCTGTGCAGTTTTCAACACTTTCTGTTTAATCTTCACAACCTGTGATGTAGATAACTCTTTTTCTCATTTTAAAGATGAAGAAATTGAGTTTTAGAAGGCTAAAAGAATCTGTCTTAGGTTGAACTGTTTCTAAGAGGCACAACTGGGTCTGGAACAACTAGATCTTTGACTCTTTTCATGGAATCACACCTGTCACTACCAGCCTCGTAGTTGTGTTGCTGTCTCAATTCTGTTAACATTTTGCCTGATTAATGTTCTTGAGAAACTTGAACTATATTCTGGGACAGAGAAAGCCAGCATGTTAGAGGACATTTGCCCCAGGTGCTGGCCAAGTGGTTGTGCCTCAGAGCTGATGATTGAGAGAAAATGGATGTACTTATGGAGAAATACCAGGTTTATGGTTTGTAGAATGGATGTGGATATTTGATGTCTTTGTTTTTTTATATCTATATATATACCAATTCCTCTGACAAGAACAGATTGACTTTTTCCTTATTTCTTATTGTTTAAAGATAAGTTATCTAAGAAATGTAATGCTTCTTGTGATAAATATGAGGGGCCGGTCATCATTTCAGCTATTTGATAATTAAAGCTGCAGGATGTTTGCATGACAGACCTGCCCTTGGCTATTTCATACTGTGTCAGACTGTGTTTGATTACAAATGATTAATCTCATGATTTTGTACAAATGATTTAAATCTATTAAACAATTTGCTAAATAAATTATATCAATCATCAAAGTTCATAATTTCTTCCAGCTAAGGCAGTGTTGGGTAGAGATCAGATCCAAGACTATTTTTCTCTTCCTATGTCACCTTGTGCAAGAACTCATTCTTCCTCTGTAAAGCAGGTCATGGACTGGATGACATCAGAGGTTCCTTCTTACTGCCCTAGTCTGTGGTTTTCTGGAGTCCCCATGGATCTATACGTGAACAGGACTAACCCTCTCCCATGCAGAGGTGCTCCAGAAGTGAGCACAGAGATTAGATAAATCCCAGCAACTAATATATTTATTTTCACTCAAAGTGCCATTCTACTTCCATCTTTCCCCACTCTGAATGCACCTTGTATAGTGCTGATACAAGAACAAATCTTTTGTTGTGGCTTTATGTTCACTGCCTCAGCTGCTCAAAATGGTCAGCCAGCCTTTGGATGATATTAAGATAGTTCCCATTTATTGGTACTTTTAAAATACTTTATATGAATTCCATCATATAAATCCTTGCAACTCTCTGAGAAAAAATATTATTATTTTCTTCATCATTTTATATATCAGGAAATTGAGGCACAGATATGTTTAGTAATTTATCCCAAGGTCACCCATCTATGAAGTAGTAGAGCCAAGAATGGATGGACTCAGACACTCTGACCCCAGAGTCCTTGCCTTTAATTCTCATAGTGAGCTCTTAATCACCATGAGAAGCCTGAAGATGACCAGGACTGAAAGAAGAATAAGTCTGAATGGCTACCTCTCATTAGGACTCTTGGCAGCAGGACAGAACTGAGAGCTCTGTGTCCTCAGCACTGGCCTCCTACTATCTCTCTCATCATATCACTGGAATGTGCTAGACACAATTGGGCCAACTGCCTGTAGATCACTGAGCCTACTACCCTTAGCCATTGGCCAGAGCTATTACTCTCATTTTAGGTCCTGGACCCTTCATCTTTCAGGCTTCTTCAAAACTACCACTGATGAAATATTTTGGCTTCTGCCCATGGATCTGATGTAGAAAATCTCTCTAGAGGGGCAGAATGCCATAGTGGTTAAGAGGGCAGGCTCTTGTAGCAGATGCCTGGGTTTGGGTAGTGACTCTGTTAATTGCAACTTGGGTGACTTTGTGATTTATTTAGCCTCAGATCCTCACTGATAAAATGGGGATGACGATGTTATTTATCTTGTACAATTATTTTGTCGAGGGTTATTAACACATGCATACTTTTAGACCAACTTGAGTACTTAATACATGTTGGGTGCTATTATACAATCTCAATGGGGCGAGATAGAGTACTATACTGGTTACTACCTAGGAGTGTACCTCTTTCAGAAAAAGGACTGAACTAGATCCAGTCTATAATAATAAATTTATAAAATTTCAATAGCTTGCCATTGATATTATGATAGAAATATAGAGATCGATGTGTATGTAATTGTAGGAATTTTGCAATTTGATAGAAAATGTGCATAACATATAATAATTATTTGTTGAATGAATGGATGAAATATGAGGTGAGGCCCTGGCACTGCAGGAGAGAGTGGAGCACAGGCTGGTAGAGAAATGCCTGGGCAACTGTGATAAAAGTCAGAGTGGTTAATTGTCCAGTTGTGAATTCTGATCTAATTTGAGACAACAGGTAGAGAAATGAGAAGGCAGTGAGCATCTCAAGACTCTCATCATGACTATTGGTGGTGAAGAGGCTGGGGCTAAGGCAGAGCTGAGCTAGAGGAAGCAGGTCTGGCAGCAAGGGCAGAGAAGTTCACGGAGAAGCGGGCAGAGCCGCTGCCAGTTGGGCTTCATTCCAAGTGAGGAACTGAAGGGAGAGCCAGGGACCAGGACAGAATCCTGCCAGGCAGATGAAAAGACTCTTCTATGGGAATTAGAGATGGCTTCTGGCTTTGTGCTCACTTAAGGAGGTTCCATCACTCATGGGATCTTCAGAGACAGGCATGTGGGCAGCAGAAGCACTGCAGACCCTGATGGCAGTGTGAGCCAAGCTTACTTCCCGTACGCTTAGGACAGGTCTTCATTTCTGGCAGCTGGGGGGTCTCGGACACCTGAGTTGAGAAAGAGTGCCAACGACTGGCCTCCTGCTTACATGATCCAAGGCATGAGAATTACACCCAAGCCTGATGAGAATGGGCACTTTCTTTCTGAACCTGAAACTTGAATCGTGAACCTCCTACCTCTTAAAATTTTAAAGTGGAATTGATTGATGGCTTCTCAGAAGGAACGGAAAGATTAGTATTACATTTGCCATTAAGAAGTGTAGATGGTTATAATTTTTTTGAAGGGAAATTTTGCAATATTTTCAAAATTTAAAAGATGTTAATTGTCATGTTGTTTGTGGCAGTAAAAAAGTGAAAATGATCTAAATGCCATCAACAGAGGGCTGGTTAAATAAATAATAGCACGTCTGTACTCTGGAATAAAACGTATTAGCCAAAGATAATAAAGTAAACACACATGTACAGATATAGAAAGGTGACCATATTATATGAAAAAAGCTTATTTTCGAAGAATGAATCAGTATTATCCTGTATGGGTAAAAAATTAAATTCATATAATATATATGTTTGAGTAACACATGGAACATTTGAAAGGACACAAAGTAAATGAACAGTGGCTAATTCCAGAAAGAAAGATTAATGGGAGATGAGAAGGAGCAGGGAATTTCACTTGTTAATTAATCGACTTCTATACTATTTGCTTGTGTTGTTTTGTTTTACAAGTATTTATTGCATGTTATTTTAAAAACAGTGTAAAAAATCTCAAAATAAAAGCTTATTTCCTGGGTATTTGAGATTTTATATTTTCTTTGCTGTCTTTAGGTTTGGAACAAGTTGCTTGTTTTGATAAAAGATATTATGTGGCTTTTAAAAGACCTCTAGAGCCTGTGGAGAGGCTGGCAGTGAGATTGGAGTCATCAAAAGGCCGGAAGGGCAGTCCTATGGGACAGCCTAGGGGTTGTGAACATGAGAGAATCTTCCTAGGTGCATCGCTCCCTGGGGTTTGAAGGCCATTCATTGGCCATGCAGGCCATCAGATGGACACTTTTTAGGCACTAGGCATCATACCTAGCACCATGTTGGACCTCTCATGGGGCATAGCTCAGAGCACTTCAAGGGGAATTCTGCTGAGCATGCCACAGAACTTTGACCAGGTTTTCCATTTGAGATGGCTGAGGTCACCTGCAGCTTTGTCCAGGCTGCAGGATATTATACCTTACTGGGCTCAGGGCAGTCACTACATGGAGCATCTTACTGGGGAAAGCTTTAGGAACTGGATGGAGTTTTATGAATGTCACTGCTTTGGACACTCCATAGAACTCTTACTGGACTCTGCACAGGATGGGACTTTCTGCATCATAGTTGGCCTTATAAAGAATTCTGAGCTGATCCCCAGGAAGCACATCTTATCGGGCACTTCCATGACCCCATAATGGGTATGGATGGACAACCGATGAGTTTGATTCTTGCATCCCAGGCTCTTTCAGTGGACACTTTTCAGGAACAGAGCCTGTGCTACCAAGGAAAATGAGTTACAAGCCTACCAGGGCAACCATGTCCTCTCTGCTAGGGCTCCCTGAGCTGACTGGTGATA
>NW_011889088.1:1976220-1979136 GCF_000151845.1 Pteropus vampyrus | reverse complement strand
AAATGAACAGTGGCTAATTCCAGAAAGAAAGATTAATGGGAGATGAGAAGGAGCAGGGAATTTCACTTGTTAATTAATCGACTTCTATACTATTTGCTTGTGTTGTTTTGTTTTACAAGTATTTATTGCATGTTATTTTAAAAACAGTGTAAAAAATCTCAAAATAAAAGCTTATTTCCTGGGTATTTGAGATTTTATATTTTCTTTGCTGTCTTTAGGTTTGGAACAAGTTGCTTGTTTTGATAAAATGATATTATGTGGCTTTTAAAAGACCTCTAGAGCCTGTGGAGAGGCTGGCAGTGAGATTGGAGTCATCAAAAGGCCGGAAGGGCAGTCCTATGGGACAGCCTAGGGGTTGTGAACATGAGAGAATCTTCCTAGGTGCATCGCTCCCTGGGGTTTGAAGGCCATTCATTGGCCATGCAGGCCATCAGATGGACACTTTTTAGGCACTAGGCATCATACCTAGCACCATGTTGGACCTCTCATGGGGCATAGCTCAGAGCACTTCAAGGGGAATTCTGCTGAGCATGCCACAGAACTTTGACCAGGTTTTCCATTTGAGATGGCTGAAGTCACCTGCAGCTTTGTCCAGGCTGCAGGATATTATACCTTACTGGGCTCAGGGCAGTCACTACATGGAGCATCTTACTGGGGAAAGCTTTAGGAACTGGATGGAGTTTTATGAATGTCACTGCTTTGGACACTCCATAGAACTCTTACTGGACTCTGTACAGGATGGGACTTTCTGCATCATAGTTGGCCTTATAAAGAATTCTGAGCTGATCCCCAGGAAGCACATTTTATCGGGCACTTCCATGACCCCATAATGGGTATGGATGGACAACCGATGAGTTTGATTCTTGCATCCCAGGCTCTTTCAGTGGACACTTTTCAGGAACAGAGCCTGTGCTACCAAGGAAAATGAGTTACAAGCCTACCAGGGCAACCATGTCCTCTCTGCTAGGGCTCCCTGAGCTGACTGGTGATAAAGAAGGAGACCAGAAACTGGTGAAAAGCAACGGAACAGTGGAGCACGCTTATACTTACCACCTCCTTCTTACTTCCAGAAAGACTGCAAGGGTTTGAAAGGGTCATTTTGCTATGTGAAACTCCCAATAAACGGAAGCCACTGTCACTAGTTACAGATACTTCTGAGAGTAGTATGAAGTGAGGGCAAACACTTCCCAAAGAGCCTGAAAGGAGAATGGAGCTCTGAGATAAAGTCTGTGCCCAGATTTACTGCTGCTTAGTGGCACACGCTTGCTTGGGGTTATGTCCTGAGGCCTTGGTAAATCTCCATTTTCATGTTGCTTATAATTTCCCACATAAAAGGCAGTACAACCAAATCGAATACCTCAAGTGACCCTTCACACCTTTCATTAGAGTTTCTAGACCCCCAGTGCTGAAAACAAAGCCCAGCTGGGTGGCTGGCTAGGTGCCCTCATTAGCTAAGAGATTATTCTATATATTCCAGCCACAGAGGTTCAGATATGCTCCTAAGCAAAAAAAAAAAAAAAAGGCATTTTATGGACCTGTAGAGTCATTTGAGAATGATCAAACAGAATTTTGTGTCTTTTGAATTCAGGGGACCCACGACAGGGGTGGCCTTCACCCCTCATACATGCTCTCGGAAACATTTTGGACCATCCTGGGGCAGCTCCTTCTACTGTGATTAAGAATATCTGTGCTGGGGATCTCTTACTGTCAACTAAGGAGAGATACTCACACCTTTATCCAGATTCACTTGAATCAGGAAGAAATGTTGGCTCATCACGCTGTTTCACTTGACTCAAATATCACTGTCCCCAAAGATGCTAAAGGAATACTCCTGAAATTCTCCTCTCCCCCAGCCCTTGGCAACCACCAGGTTTCTTTCTCAATAGATTTACTATTCCGGATATGTCATGTAAATGGAGTCACATAGTATGCGACCTTTTGCATCTGGCTTTTTTCACTTAGCATAAAATTTTTGAGGTTCATCTGCATTGTCTTAATAGCTTTTTAGGGACACTTTGTGGTAGGAAAAGAATTTGGTCTGTGGAGTCACATAGACCTGGATTTTAGTTTTGGCTCAGCCACTTAATAGCCATGGGTCTTTGGAAAGTTATTTACTCTTCTAGAGCATCAGTCCTCATTCACGAAATGAGAAAAATTCCTACCTCACATGTAATTGTGAGGATTACTAGAGAATATATATAAAATCACTTGGTTTAGTATCTGGCACATAGTAGGTACTTCCTAATTGTTAGAGGAAAATAAATGAAGTAAATGTGAGAGCGTGTGATGCATAGCATGCTAATTTCTTGCTTTTGCCCCCTCTTTCATGCCCCTTCTATGCACATAGCAGAAGCTCTTTTCTCTGAATTCCTATAACTTCTCTTCCCCTATCTAAATAATTTATTAACCTTATGGTGAGCACATACTTTCTTGTCCCTTTGTCAAGTAGATTCTTTTTTCTATGTGTGTCTTATCTCTCCAGCTAGACTGCATACTTTCCAGATTCTCCAGTCTACTTTTAAATACTGTCATGTAGTCCTCATAAACCACTGGGATATCACAGAAAATCCAGTCGTTTGGCATCTAAACCATGACTCCCAGACTGCCCTCACATGCAGAAGTGGCACAAAATTCTTCTTCAGCCTGGGTTTGGACAACATATCCTTTTCAATGTTTGGTGAAAGTGTCAGTCACCTCTAAATACCACATCTGTCCCTTACCACCCACATAGAAATGGAATGGGCAGCAGGTGAGCCCCCATCCTGGTTGTAATCAAAAGGTGCAAGTTGGCATTCTCAGGAAGGTGCTTCTTCAGAAGCATTTGCTGCAGAAGCTGAAGTCCAAATTCAAATTAATTCACCTTCTCATGGAAGCATCCGCTATTAGAGAGTAGGTTCTGAAAAGCTGTGCGTCACC
>NW_011889088.1:1970088-1974870 GCF_000151845.1 Pteropus vampyrus | reverse complement strand
GTGGCAGTGGAATCCTTTGGAGGGTCTCCCTGAGAAAGGCAAAGCCTCTTGGAGTCACTAAAAATACATTTTGTTAAAAGAGAAGGTATAGTATGATTAAAGAAAAAGGGCATGTGTGTGAGGGTTCAAAATAATAAAAAAAATAAAAAAGCTGCTCAGTTCTTGAAGACAAGTCTTAAGAGGGAAGAGGGCGGGATTCTGGGTCCAAAATGAGGGACCCCAGAACCAATCCCAGACAAGCTCATTCCCAAGCTGGGCTTCAAACAGACATTCTGCGTGAGGACTGTGGCTGGGCTGGGTTGACATGGGAACAGAAGACCCACCTCTGCCACCAAGCCCTAGCCTGCCTTTCAAGGGAGGGGCACTTTATCAGCATGGATAGCACTTTGCCTCTTTGGAGGTTCTCCTCTGCCATGCCTCCAGTCTCCCTCCATGCCCAGAGAATAGAGCTTTCTTCCGTCATGGCTTCCACAGCTATGCAGTGCCAGGAGATGGGAAAAGATTAGCATGAGGGTCCTGTGGGGCCCTTTAAGTTAGCTTCTGGTGGAGAGAGCACACCTTAAAATGCAGAACTGCTACTGGAGCTGAGGACTTGAAGCTGCTTTTGTGGTTTGAGGGCATCTCTTCAATAGGAATTTTTGCTCAGCCACCTCTCCTGAAGTCAGAACAGTATGGTAGAGCCAAGGTGGTCTGGACTTCTCTTAAACTCTAGGGAATGCTAGGCACTTTACCAGGAGGCTATTGTTGTGCAATTTATGTTATTGTTGTCAGAGTGCAACCTGGGACATTCTAGTTCAACCCCAAACAGGGTGGAGGACTCTCCTGTTACATCTGAATCTCCAGGCTTGTCCACAGTGGGGCACAATGAATGCTCGCAGAATTGAAATCAAACTGCTTCTTAGCTGGCTCTGAATACTGATTCTGCTATGCAAACGTTTCTTCCCATCCTCCGCAATACCAAATGCCACCGTTTTGGTCCCTCTCCAAGGTCTCTGTCTCTAAGCTCTTAATTAGAAAAAGGAAGCAGTAATTATTAAAGTTATTAAAATATGGAATATTGCAGAGGAGCGGATTAGAAGTCTTCATGCTAATCCAAACAAATAGTGCTAATGTTACTTTGATTCTAGCAAACCCAAATCCGCAGAGGAAGATAAAAGCTAGGGCTTTGTTTTCTAAGTGGAAGTTTTAGCTTATTCGCTAAGCCAGGATTCGTCAAGCATTCGCTAGCATCTACAAAGGAGAAGCAAGAGGAAATGAAAGCAAGAAAGATGTGAACACTATAGAAAAGATGAGGTGGGTAGGGAGGAGACCTGTGCCAAGAGAGTCAACCCAGTAGCTATACCACAAGCTCATACGACAAGCTTCTTTCTCTGCTGGGAACTACAGGATACAAGGAGTGTCTTTTCCACCCTATGACTTCAGCAGTTGCATTCATGAAAATGACTGCTCAGATCCTCAGTCTGATCCAAACACGTCTGTAGGTCCAATTGACTACTGGACATGGCCACTTACCATATCCAGAAAGAAGGATATGCATTTCAATCAGCATGGTCCCTGGAGCTCCAACAGAGTTACATGTTGGACATATCTTCATCGGGGAACCTACCTTGGCCTGAAAAGTCCCCATGTGCACCTCAGATTTAACACATGCCAGGCTGAGCTGAAACCTTATGGCCCACACTCCTTGTCAGTCAATGGAGTTAGCACCCACGAAGTCTTCTAGGTCGAACGGTTGAGAGACCTCATAGGCGCTCCTCCTCATCTTTCTGCCTCATCTTTGGTTGCTAAGAACTGATGATGTAACCTTAAAAATGTCTCTTATATTCTTTACTTTCTCTTTACCTTAGCACCACTGCTCTAGTTCAGATCTTTATTATCTTTTCCTCTACTGCTTCTCCAATCTCTTCTCCTACCACTTTTCCAACATTCCATGTTTCAGTTAACCCAAACTTTTCTGTCTCCATGCCTTTGCACATGTCATTCTTTTCGCTCCCTTGACTACCTGTCAAACTCTTCTCCATCCTTCAAGGCCCAGCCTAAAGGTCAGCCTTCTCTGGCTGTCCAGTGTTGATTCTCACATGGTTTTGGGCCTTGTGCCATCAGATCCCTGGTACATGGTACTGCTGCTGTGGGCGCATCTGCCTCCCCAAGGGTTAGGCACTCTGCACTCCACAATTACCTATCCCAGATGCCTTACAAAGTGTTTGTGTGCACACCATAGCACACAGTACACCTTTATTGACAGAACGCTGCTTCTGGAGAGTGATTAATTCTGTAGGTACATGCTGCTGGGAAGGGCAAAACCTCTAGTTTGGAAGCAAGAAGCTTGGGAGATGCCACAAAGGGCTATTATGTGTGATCTAGTGATTCGATGAATTTTAACGTGATGTCTAAGGAGGCAAGATGCATAGGACTGTCAGTTGTTTAGGACTTTACTGTATTTCATAAAACGATTTTGGTAGTGCTAAAAAAATCATTACCGTGGTTAGGACTTGAAAGACTTCAATTTAGAATAACTACCTCTGTTGAACCCTTTATCTGTTTAGATACTATGTTTTATCTATTTTATGTTTAAACCTAACAACTGTACATGTTAAGTATATTTTATAGATGAAGAAACTGAGGCTTAGGCAGGTTAAATAATTCACTCATGGTCAACTTTTCTTTCATCAGAAATATTACTTTTGGTACCAAACACAGACAAGAAAATAGCCCCAAAAGGAGTGGACCAAATGAGGAAAGGAAGAGAAGAAAAATGCCCAAGTCACCCGCAAATGACTAACAACATTTCCTTTTGCACCTTCAATGTGCTTTTCAAACACATTATTTTATTTACTCCTCATAGCAATACTGGGATATATACTACTATTCCCATTTTCTAGTTGAGGAAACTGAGGCTCAAGAAGCTTAAGGAATTTTACTAAGTTGGAATAACTAATAAAGGGAAGAGCCAGAATTGAAACTCAAGTGTTTATTTTCCCAAACCCACTTTTTGTTCTATCACATGAGGTGTGCACATACCTTAGCTCCCAGCACAGCACATGGCAACAAATTATGTTTGAGTATATGAACGGTAATAAGAATAACCAAGTTTTATTGCACTGACAATGTGATAGGTTCTCTACAAAATGCTCTGAATAAATTATCCCTTAATTCTCATTACAACCCCATGATGCAGGAACTGTTGCTAGTCTCACTTTACAGAGAAGGAAACTGAGATATTAAGTCACTTGCTTAAGTGACAGAGCTAGAATTTAAACCTGGTTCCGATGTCTGCTGAGGCTTTGCTCTTGAAAGTGGACAAGACACTGTTCTGTGTGTATTACTCATGGATCATCTTCCACTTATCTCCACTTTCAGAGAAGGCCAGTGCTGTCTTCCTTTAGGGTTAGGTTCAGTCGAGTGCAATCTTACCTGGCAGTCCTTCTCAAAGTCTTTCCTCCGGATTTGGAAAAGAGCTAAAAGCAGCCCCCTTGGAAGATTGAGGAGAAAGATAGCTGGTGGCTGGCTTTTCTTTAGTCAATATTAATTAATATTACCTCTTGAAAGCCCTGGGGCTAAGTGATGGATATTTCCTTGTATTTCATTTGAATTGTTTGCTGAACAGAATTCTGAGATGAACTATGCAAGCAGTGATCCATGCAGAAACTGCGGGTATTATTTTCATTCTGTTAATGGGTTTTACTAGCTGAAGATAATCCTTTTAGGGTTTTTATCACTGTCTTTAGAAAAGATCCTGGAAAGGAATTTGGAGAGATGGTGCTGAATGTGGTAAGGACTATGCCCCAGACTCCCCAGGTCATGGGACCTCTTGATTTTGACCAACTGCCACCCTGCCCCACCCTCATTTTTTAGCTTTTCATGGCCAAACAGGTCCTTGAACTTTTAATCTCCTTGTCTGCCTAGCTTTTATTAGTTTTCTCATCCGCCAATTTGGGCTGGGGCAGGGTGATGATGATGATGATGATGATGATGATGATGATAACAACAACAACAACAACAACAACAACAACAACAACAGTAATAATAATAATAATAATAATAATAATAATAGCTGCTCTAATCCTGACATCTGTTGAGTCTCTTACCTTAAGATAAGATTGCCTCCAGCCTCCATTCTGCCTCAGTAGATATCCAATAGACTCTGACATATTCCCCGGGTGAGGCGGGGGTTCTCAATATTCTAGTCGCCTTGTACTCTAAGCTCCTGTGTTTGCAGAATCAGTCTAGTCTCACCTGTCCCTGGCTGCTTCTGAGAGACAAGTCATTTTACTTAATTCTGCCATGTAGCCGCACTGGCATCTGTCTTTTTAAGTAAGTGTAGCAGCGCAAATAGTCAAATCAGTCAAAAATTGATATGTACCAAATAGTTTATAATCTCACATTACCTTTTACCTGTCTAGGTTTTGAGCCTGCTGCTCCTCCCTTCAAAATAACAAATTACATCATTTATTGAGGCCTTATGTGTAAAGCACTGGGCCGATTGCTTACCTATATTATCACATTTAATCTTCAAAACGGTTTGACAAGATAAGAGTTTTTATTCCCATTTTGCTGATGAGGAAACAGTAACAAATCTCATTGCGAAAAAGTATAGGAACTGGGATGGGAAATTGTCTGATTCCAAAGTCTTAACCTTTGCCTCCCCTATACTGCTCTGAGGGCTGAAAGTTTGCTGCACCCTGGTTTAGCTCCTGGGGCAGGAGAGGGGTTGAGACAGATGCTCTTGTTTAGTTCCATCTCTTCATATGTCTGAGTATTCTGGTAGGTGCTGGGTCACGT
>NW_011889088.1:1966476-1967798 GCF_000151845.1 Pteropus vampyrus | reverse complement strand
GTGCAATTCCTGAGGTTTGCAGCACCTCTGGGCAATCTCCCATGTCATTTGCTTTGAGCTGTGGACAGCAGAGATTGTCAGCAGCCACTTCTCTGCTCTGGTCACTTTTTTAAAAAATGTTTTTATTAATTTCATGAATTCCAGCAGCTGCTTACCTGATCTAGGCTTCTCAAGCCCTTCTAATGGTTGTACATGTGTCTAATTCCCTATATTAAAACCTTCCATATTTGGAAAACCTGAAGTCTCTTTTTCTGATTGAACTCTGACTGATACAATGGGTATAGAATATAATCTTAAAAAACTCACAGTTGTATGATGGTGGGAGAAGAGAAGGATGAGAGATTTTGTGTCCTTTTTTAGACTTCAGTTGGCCACAGGAGGCACATTCATTATTAATCACTGGACGCCTTGGATCTTGAATGAGAGAGTCTTCTTTCCTCTTCTTATTCTGACCTCTGTCTGTCTTCTCTTTCTCCTACCCTCTGTGTTGTGGTTATTGTGAGTACTTTCTTTCCTTTTTACTCTTCTCGCCAACTCCCAGAAGCCACCAACATACCTTTCCCTAGAGCACTGCTTTGTGAAACTTGGCCAGCTTTCTTGCTTTTGCAGTCTTGATAAAATCATTCAGTTGCCTGGTTACACCGAGGGAGCATAGCCAACAATGGGCAAGATTTGATTCTCCGAAGCAAGACACATCCAGCCTACTCGCCAACCTTCCCAAACATTGTACCAGACACTTAAGGAGTTGAGAACTTAGATTTGCTGCCTAGAAAAAGATATTGTGCAACCTGCTTTGTTCCTTCGAATAAAAGAAATCAGGCTGAGAAAATCTTTTAATAATTATTCTGCCAGAATGTACTGTTTTGGTTCAATTCAAACCTGAGCTACCATGTTTCTGAACCCTCAGTAGAAACTGGTCAGGGCGGGCCCTCAGGTTTTTCGCTGCTTGTATCCCGTCCTCACTCAGCTTCTTAGAAATCCCCTTGCCATACTAGGGCACAGCTTACATCAGTAGCCTGATGCCCATCACTGGGGGGCCTGGAGTTAAGTTGCACACCTTAACATCAGACTTGATGTTTGAGTGGCAAGGATGAGCTCTGCTTGTTTGAGGCCATACAATCCTGGTACTCCCTGATTCAGTATTAGACTTTGCCAGACTGGGCACTTATCTCGGCCTCTGTCTTATAGTAACTCGGATATTATGCTTTGTATTATAATCTCTCTCCATGACTGGGGTCAGATTTAAACTCTGTCTCTGAGGCTAGGACTTACACCCAATTCAGTGTCTTCCCTCCCTATTGAGGATGGTGATAGAGAGGAGC
>NW_011889088.1:1951486-1966426 GCF_000151845.1 Pteropus vampyrus | reverse complement strand
GAGAACTTAGATTTGCTGCCTAGAAAAAGATATTGTGCAACCTGCTTTGTTCCTTCGAATAAAAGAAATCAGGCTGAGAAAATCTTTTAATAATTATTCTGCCAGAATGTACTGTTTTGGTTCAATTCAAACCTGAGCTACCATGTTTCTGAACCCTCAGTAGAAACTGGTCAGGGCGGGCCCTCAGGTTTTTCGCTGCTTGTATCCCGTCCTCACTCAGCTTCTTAGAAATCCCCTTGCCATACTAGGGCACAGCTTACATCAGTAGCCTGATGCCCATCACTGGGGGGCCTGGAGTTAAGTTGCACACCTTAACATCAGACTTGATGTTTGAGTGGCAAGGATGAGCTCTGCTTGTTTGAGGCCATACAATCCTGGTACTCCCTGATTCAGTATTAGACTTTGCCAGACTGGGCACTTATCTCGGCCTCTGTCTTATAGTAACTCGGATATTATGCTTTGTATTATAATCTCTCTCCATGACTGGGGTCAGATTTAAACTCTGTCTCTGAGGCTAGGACTTACACCCAATTCAGTGTCTTCCCTCCCTATTGAGGATGGTGATAGAGAGGAGCAGAAATCTTCTTCCTAAAACTCCCCTTCCCAAGTTACTGGCTGAAGTCCTGCTAGGAATGGATGGATCACTAGAATTACCGTCCCCAGTCGGTATGCCTCTCCTCCAATATTGCATTCTTTTGTTTCAGTACTTCATCACCCTCTCTGCTGTCTTCTTCACCCATCACACCCCACCAATAGTCTTGCCTTACCTAAGTCAGTGCAGAACAAATTATACTTGTCATACCCTGGGTCTTGGATCATCTAGTTGCCTTTGCTGGAATCAGTCTCTTCAGTTGAGATGGCTGAGATTCAACAAGCATTCAGTGATCCTTTACTAGGTGCTGGAGGATAGATAATAAGTAAGCCCTACCTCCAGATACTCATAGTACTACCCATAATGGCCCTTTTCCCTCTACTGGCTGGCCCACATTACAGAGAGCCTACCATGCATTACATCTAAATCTCCCTACCAGTATGATAGAATTTCACACAGCTGGAGAGAAGACTGAAGGCAATGTAGAATTAAATCTTCTTGTTAGCTCAGGCAAAAGCAACACCTAGGGTCTGAATTCTCCAGGTAATAATATTTTCATTTGTCTGGGGAAAATCTATGAAGCCTGAAATGCTTTTCTGTTCACAAAGATGAAGGGAGTTTTTCAGATTTCTGGAGAGTCTTAGTTTGATAGAAATAATAATGCAAAATGATAATATAAGATCAATCATAGATGTACTGATAACTTAGGGAGAGCCTTGAAGGCTGTGAGTTTTTGATGGTTTGTTACTTTAGGCAAAACTAGTGCCTAACCTAACAGTGATGGCAATAATAATGATAATGCTGGAAAGAAATCTAGACGAAAGGCATTCACTGTTTCTGAAATGTGCCAGTCACTGTGGAAATGTAATCGTCAAGTACTAGGAGGATTTTCTGCTAGAAATCTCAAAGACCCTGGACATGGATAGGATAGTTCATTTCATGTAAGGGATATGGGAAATATTTTTAACCATCTCTAGCTTTAATTCTTTTTTTTTTTCTATGAAAAGCTATAAGCTTTTCATGCTATAAGCTGCCTTTCTTTACAGAACTATGAAGATCTCCTTCAGATGTAGTCAAATTTTACTGCCAAAAGGCAGAGGATAAATGGGGAGGGGTGTAGTGGTAAATACATCTCTGTATTCATTAAAACTTGCACTCCATAAAATGGATTTTATTCTTTATAAACATTTATTACGCCAGCACTGAAAATGGGTGAAAGTGTAGGGTATATATTAGGAGATGCCACCACATGGAAACAAAACAAGGAGTTGATATGTCCAGTCCTTATTCTCTGGTACTGAACTCCCTTAGTTTCCCTAGAGGGACTGATCAGCATAATGATGGGTTAGAATGACTGATGGACATATGCACAAAGTCTTCTGGATCCCTCTGAAGGAAGGCATGCTAATTTGGACTGAGTCTGTCATCATTAAGCTTAAACAGTGGCAGAAAGTACTGGGTTCAGTGGACTCAGTTATTTTAAACCAGCAGTATGTCATCAGCATATCTTGCAGACAGTAACTTTCAGTCTCATAGGTTCCCACAGGCATTGCTAAGATGTTTTATTAGTAGTAATCCTCTGATTCATCTTCACTCTGAATTCCAATTTCATACTTAAGGTCTGTCTGCAGCAAGGAGGGTCTTCCCCATGGAATATCTTCTATGCACCTAATAATTCAAGACTGTCTGTAAATTAACAATGTAATTCTCAGACCAGAGATGTGATGGGCTAGCATCTGGTCAGATAGGACTTTAGAGACCAGGAATAAAAGGAATCTATTCAGTTATTCTAAGGAAATCTATCACTTTGGAAAATTACTGATATTTTCCTAGTTACATACCCTTAGTGCCAAGAAGCTAAAAGAATTTCTTAAACACGAAATAGTCATATTCTTCAGAGAAACTCAATTGCTATTTGGAATTTTATTATTATCCTGTCCAATCTTTTATCATTTATTGATGAATGCTTTTGGCAGCAGGAACAATCCTTATAATACAAGAATTTAGATTTTAATCTAAAGAATACATATGAGTCTGGAAAACAGCTTAGGAATCTCCTATTGGAGACCCCAAGATGCTATTTTCTGTATGGAGATGGGGCATTTTCCTAGAGTCTTCTGAGATAGAAGTTGAGCCTAAGACCTGCTTGAATGGCGCCCCTGTTGACTTGCTCTAAAACATAGAACGAACTCTTAGCTGTGAGGAAGAGATTCTAAAAAGGCACTAAATCCATCCAACAGAAAAGAGGAATGTTCTAAAAGCAAACCTACTTTCAGATTCAGTACAGAAAATCCTTGTGCTTCGTGTCCATCTCCTTGCTTGTGACCTGTTCTGTACGCCTGCATGTCTCCTGTGTCTTCCATCAGGAATGAGAATCTGGCCATATACTAGTCCCATTCTGCTCCTTCCATTTTGCTCCTGATTTTGGTTTCAGCATTCTGACTTAATCTCCCATAACTATTCTCCTGCTTTTTTCTCTGATCTCCCGCCCTTTACAGCACATGATCATCCAGAGTTTCCAGTACTCCAACCATTTAAAAATCCTTTTGCTTAAGTCAGGCCTCTGAAGCCCACAGAGTATTAGGAAGAGCCTTGAGCTGGGAGTCAGAAGATCTGTGTTCTGGTCTTGGCTCTGCTATTTACTGCTAAGTTTCTCAGCCTCTTTGGGACTTGGTTTCCCCACATCAGACTTTAAGGAAGTAAGGATGAGTGAGTGGATAAAACTTCCCTCGTCTCAGAATTCTGGTATTTGGTGAGCAGGAGTGAATTCTGAACTTATTAGAGAAAGAATCTTATAAGAAATCAACAGGCATGGAGAGAAGGTGAGGGTGAGCCAGTGTGGGGCTGGAACTTTGCCATACTCCAACACTGAGTAAGTTTGCAGCAATACGAGAGAGTGGAAAATCTCCCTCTAAACCCCGCTAAGTGAGAAGTCACCTCCCTGACTTCCCACACAGGGCTGTAACTCATTCAAAATTGTATTGAGGTTATAAACTGCACAGAGCTTCCCATGAAGAATTTATGAGGGGTCTGAAAACTGTATATTTGCTCTAGAGACATTTATTGTTTGTTTATAATGTGTGCATGTTTAATTTGCAGTAAAACCGGGAGGCACTACTGTACAAATAAAGAACTCATCCACCCTCAAGTGCTATCTTGGAAGAAGGAGGATGGGAGAGGGGGAAGTCAGGGAAAACTGATTACTTTGGCCTGTCAGCGGAAGGGTTTTGAGTTGTTGCCTCATTGCTAAGAGTTGTCCTTTTATGCTTGTGGGATGGGTGACATTGTTCCTGGGGGTTTATGAATGTCTCCTTATCTCCAGTATTTCCTTTTCAGAGTTCTCTGCCCCCTGAATCCTCTCCTGGGGTAAGCGATTGGGGCTCACAGAATTGGGATCCTAAGGAGACTTCAGGTCCTGATGATTATCTAAGAACAGAAACTGGGGGAATGGGAGTTTGGGTGAAACAAGTACTACCCTGGTAAGATAAGGAAGCCTGTAGTTGGTGCCCTAGAGGTCCATATGGAGTCCAGGTCAAGGAGTGAGGTAAGAGAGAGTCAGCACAGGGGAAGTGGGGAAACCACCAAAATTTGCTAAGAGTCTTATATGCCAGGCTTGGTGCAAATGTTTTAAATACGAACTCTCTTTCAATGTGCTTGGAAACTCTGGGAGGTTTAAATTATCATCTTCATTTGACACATGGGGAAACTGAGGCACAGAATAAGTGGTAGAATAAAGCTCTCTGACTCTAAAATCATTGCTTTGAGCCAATATGACATACAACCTTATTGTGATTTGTCTTATAAGAAGACCAGCTTCTTTGTGGACCAGGAAGGAAGACTTGACTTTTCTCCCTAGGGAGGGCTCCTGGGATGCTGATTTGGAAAGACAGATCTTTGGGAGGCATGTGGAGTCTTCATGTCTTCATTATCAGAAAGCCTTGATGCTTAGAG
Source organism: Pteropus vampyrus (assembly GCF_000151845.1). Taxonomy (NCBI): domain Eukaryota; kingdom Metazoa; phylum Chordata; class Mammalia; order Chiroptera; family Pteropodidae; genus Pteropus; species Pteropus vampyrus. The sequence goes on along the minus strand of NW_011889088.1, from coordinate 1,961,883 downwards.
AACGGTGCACTATAACCCTCTTTACAAAAGGGGATGGTGCTCACATTCAGTTTTATTAGTCAAAAGCCTGAAGGGGATTGTGAACCTTCTGTGTAATGGTGTTGGGCATCTGTGTCCCACACTCAGTAGCATTTCAGTAGGAAAATGTGCCCCTACCTGAGAATATAAGCTCTGTGACATCAAGGACCATCTCTAATTTTCACCCTTGTTTTCCTAGCATCTAGCACAATATCTACCACACACTTACTCAATTAATATTGCAGAATGTATTATTGAATGAAATGAAGCTGAGGACTTCCAGTGCCAAGAATGGCTCAATAGTTGATTCCTTAATCTTTGATGCTGGAACTGGAGAGGACACATATTATAGATCACTTGCCACACTAGAATTTCTTATTTCAAAATTGCATTGTAGGCCCTTGGCCTTTCTTTGGGGTCTCCTGGAGTAATCTCCTTCATGGTGGCTGAAGCAGGGGGCACAAACCTCCAAGATGTGTCCTTCACCTTCAGGCTCTGTGTCCTTCACTGGTTCGTTCCTGCAGGAAACCTGTGTAGAGCTCCTGTCTGTTGTCCCTGATGCAGTTTAATTAGGAGGGCATTTGGAAGAGCTGGGGTCCCCAGATGGAGTGGCTTACTCTTATGTGTATCCCAGGAAGGCTGAGCAGAGGAAGAATTAACCAATTTAATTCCTAGAGGGATCTCCTGCCTAGGGTTCCGTGAGGCTGTGGGTGATGATTTATTCTAATGACTGCTCACCGTCATGGGTCTGAATGATAGTACTTATCAAGGAGGCATTTTCTTCCTGATCATCCACTTTCCTATAGGTTACTCTTTCAAGCCACCTAAAGTTGCCTTCCCAACCAAAATGTATCTCCTCAATATACAACAATGGTAGTATCCCCCTTGGTAACCTGCAGTCTCAGTGGTCTACAGCATTAACAGTGTCAGAGTTCTCCTATCTACCTGTTCTCTGCTCTGGGAACTCTATAATCCTCTGGTGACAGAGGTAGCTCACACCTACAAGGTTGACAGGTTTACGTACCCTCTTTGGGTAGCCTTTGCATCATGGCTTCCCCAGACAGCCTTAGTTGCTAAAATAAATTAGCAAGAATGGACACAGAAATATGCTGTGCAGATGTCTTGGAGGTTTTACAGGGAAATATTGTCCAAGAAAAACTACTGAGGCAGAGAAGTTCTTTGCCTGAAAGTCTTAGCAGGAAGTTGTTTGCCTTATGCTCTGAGCCATTCACAAAGAGCTATCTGTTCTGTGAGCAAATGTTGGTTTTCTACTTCTCTAGCCTTATCATATTGGGGACACTGTCAATATTATGGTTGCTTTTTTAAAAGTTGTGGTAAAATACACATAATGTAAAATTTATCATCTTAATCATTTCAAGTGTACATTTTAGTAGTGTTAAGTACATTTGCACTGTTGTGCAATCAATCTCCAGAACACATTTCATCTTGAAACACTGAAACTATATGCTTTAAACAACTCTCTATTGCCACATCTTCTCAGCCCCTGGCAACGACCATCTACTTTTTGTGTTTATGAATTTGACTACTTTAGGTACCTTATATAAGAGGAATCATACAGTATTTGTGTTTTTGTGACTGGCTTATTTCTCTTTGCACAATGTTCTCAAGGTTCATGTATTTTATAGTATGTACCAGAATTTAATTTTTTTTTTAAAGGGTGAGATGATACTCCATTGTGCCACATTTGTTTATCAATTCATCTTCTGATAGACATTCGGGTCGTTCATCTTTTGGCTATTGTGAATAATACTGCTCTGAATATGAGTGTACAACTATCTCTTTTAGATTCTATTTTCAATTCTTTTGGGTATATACTCAGTAATAGAATTGCGGATTGTATGGTAATTCTATTTTTAATTTTTTGAGGACCTGCCATTCTGTTTTCCTTAGCAGCCACATCAATTTACATTCCCACTAACATTATACAAGAGTTCCAGTTTCTCCACATCTTCGACAACACTTGTTATTTTCTATTTTATTATTTTTTTGATATTAGTCGTCTTAATGGATATGAGGTGGGACCTCATTGTGGTTTTGATTTACATTCCCCTAATTAGTCATGTTAAGCACCTTTTCATGTGTCACCGTTGTAGTTTGACTTCACTTATTTCATGCCTTAATCAGTGGCCACTGTAACTTAATAAAGCAGAGCCTTCCTGGTTACAACTGGATCAGTCCCTCCACCCAGACTCACCTGCTTATCTTTTAGGAGGCCAGGGACCTTCTGCACCTTTTCTTTCTGACATTATGCAAGGGTGGGGTTTGCTTGCCCTTGGTGTCACTTCAAACCTCCGTCTGGTCCCCTCACTATATGCCCTTTGTCTGAATGCAACCCGGTGTGCCCAGGAGAGAGCTGGGAGAATTTTCCTTGAATCCCAGTTGGCTGCAGACCCGCATCTAGGAGGAATCTCAGCTTCTCCTGGGAGACTCTCAGGGAGCTGAGAACGAAATTGCATTGTGGTGTGGATGACTGAGAATTGGAAGTTTCCTTAAAATGCTTTAGGAGCAGTAGCTTTGGCTGAATGAATAATTAGATTCTCTGCAGGCCAGTTGGAGCCCTATTACCCCAGGTCAGGCCCAACTTGGAAAGACTTAATGGTTTGAATTAGAGTCCCAGAGGACTGGATTCTTGTCAACACCCTATCAGGTTTTATTACTGCGCATTTCACTCTGCCACGTAACTCTTTCTCTCCCAGTGTCTGGATCCACCTCTGCTTCTGGGTGAGACTGGGCACTGGCTAGCGGGATGAATCTATATCTACTGCTTTTGTAGAGCATGCTGCTCTTACTACTTTTTGTTTTTAGCTGCCGGCCCATTAATTAATTAATCAATCAATGAAATAAAATTTGTTGAATATCAACTCATGCCATATCTCATGTATTACTAAAAGTTTCTCTGATTACAAGTATCATAATTCAGTTCAAGCTATTTTACATAACAAGAGGACGTCTGTCATAAAGATGGAGGGATGTTTCATAGAACCCAAGGACAGGAACGCAACCAGGCCTCAGGCAGGAACTGGAAAAATCATCAGCAGTATCTGAAAACCATCATGGACCCAGATGTACTCTCTTCTGGTCCTTAGTCACTGCTTGAACATCTGTTTCATTCTTATTTCTTGGAAGATTGGCTTTTTCTGTTCATGTGATAGGTGCAAGAGGCTGCTCATCACTCCCAACTCATCTATGCAAAAGATCAGCTCATGCTAATGTAGTCTTTTAGTCTATTAGTCTCAGTTCCAACAGGAGAGAGAATCTGATTCATTGAGTTTGAATTAGGTATCCACCATTTGTCTAATAAACTATGACCAAGGGACCAGGACTGTAAAGTACAAACCCTTAGAGGATCACTGGGAGTGACAGGTCAGTTTAAGTGGTCATTGAATTGAAAGGTCTCTACTGTGTCTGCCAGATTTGGGGATTAGAGGAATGAGTACAGCATAGCCTCTGCCTTCAAGTAGCCCACAGTTAAGGGGAGACAAATAAGAGTAAATACAATGAAAGAGAGCAGTAGTTGTTAAGTGGAGAAGGATGATTTTGTTCCCCTGGGGACGTTTGGGAATATCTGGAGACAGTTGTGGCTCTCACAACTAGGAGAGAAGGGCTACTACTGGCATTCATGGATTGAAGACAGAGCACTGCCAAACATCCTACAATACACAGGATAGTTGTCACAATAAAGACTTATCTAGCCTTAGATGTCAATGTGCAGAGGTTGAGAAACTCTGACATAAAATAAATGTATAATATGCAAAGACAGTCTTAAATTTGTGGCTATGGTCTGACTACCTCTCTCTAAAACCCTTTCACTGTTTCTCATTTGAGCCTAAGATACTTAAGAATGGGGGACTCACTCTTATTACTTTGACTTTTCAGAATTCTTGAAGTATATATGCAGATTAGATAACTCCTCCCATCCTCTCCCCCAACATAGACACACACTCACCCCACACACTCATACACACAACCTCCAGCCTGTTCCTTTGTGGAAAGGCATTACTTCCGTTCTCATCCCTGAGCACAGGGCCAGAGTCTAGAGGAGGGCTGTATGGGGGACTGCAGCTGTTCTCAGGAAACTGTGAGCATAGCCAAGGTACACCTAGGTCTGGGATCCAGTTTCTTTTAGTCTAATTGGTAATGGTTTTTAGTCTAATAGGTAATGGTTTTTATTTGACAGCGGAAAAAGCCTGGAATATCTACTTAGGAGAACCAGGTTAGGCTATTATCAATAGAGTTCTCTGACCATTGTCCTCACTAGCCATCATTTTCTGATCTGGAAAGTGGGAAAAGAGGTAGCGAATGTGAAAGTGGTCTGCAAATCTAAAGGTCTAGATAGATATTGCCACTGATATTAGAGCTGGCTTTTGACAACACACTTTCAGGGTTTTCATTGAGTGTAAGAGATGGTAGCCTGAAAACTCACTCCAGAGGATGATGTCTGCTGACTCTGAGCACACTTAAGGAAGAGGAGAGAACTCTAGTCCCAGGGATCTTAATTAAGTAGACACTCGATGGAGCTATAATGATTCCCCCCTTTTACTGCAAAGTACTTACTTTTGGAAAAATTAAGGAGAATGTTTAGGAAAGGGATCTCTTAAATAGCATGTGAATGAGGGCAGCTGTGGAGACCTTGGAAATGAAAGAAATCCATGGAGTTCTATTTTTAAAGCACATAGGGCCATGACTACATTTCATTAACAAAACAGGGCTGATAAAAGGCCAGGACCCACATGGGCAGCGTGACGACTCGTGCTTCCCCTTGGGAAATGACTGTCAGAAGCATTCATTTTATTCTGCAGATGTGTCTTTGAAAGTAAAAGAGGATTTCGCACAAATGAAAACAAAGTATATTTCTGACAGACAGGTAAATGCCCCTTTGCAAAGGCAGTAATAACATGTTTGTCAGAGGGGAGAGGAATCTCAAATTTATTTTTGAAACAGATTCAATTGCTCCTTTAATCCCAAATAACCACTCTATAGCTGTATGAAACAGAGCAGCCAAAGGATAATTACTGAAATGGGGAAGAGGCAAACCCACCACTTTCTATCTTGAAAGGATTTAGCCTGCCTTTCAAATGTAAGAGCTGCTCACAGCTAGCATAGTGCCCCCTCAGCTTTTCCCTACTTCAGACAAGCTTGGAAACCAGCCATCTATCACATACCCAGGAGAACGGAAAGTACTCTTTTGTAATCACGACTATTCTTCCCAAAGTACGCAGATTGAAACATCAAAAATTCATAGAATAATATATGTCGAAGATGGAAGAGATTCACTGGGGTCATGGATTCTGTCTCCAGTGGTCCAGACAGCAGAAATAATGATCATCCTTGACCCAGACAGCATCTTGTACTTGCCTCACAGCTGAGGCAGCAAGAGTGCTTGCACATCATTTTTAGATGGAGAATGTTTATTCTTCCACAGCTTGTCTCTGATGGTTGTTCAGGCTGTACTTACACAAATACTTTGCTTTTGCTCTCAGGATATTTCTTCTAGGGTTTGGAGACTCGTGGCTGTGCAGAAACAAGTCCAGGTCAATACTAGAACCATGTGAATATACGGGAGGTTTAGTTCATGGTCAGGGTAATAAGTAAAGGCCAAGAGCAGGAAATTGCTAGGAGATTTTGACAGCTATACCAGCAACATCCCCAAAGTCATGGTCCAGATTTTTGGATTAGGATCAGTGACACTACAATTACTTTCAAGTGTGCTTTGACCACCCCTATAGATTTCTGAAGTCTAGGCTGCTCCTGGGGGTACAGAGGTGAATTGAGCTAGAGAAGGGACAAAATGACTTAGTCCGGGAGTTCACAGTTCAGTAAGGCTTATAGACATGGAGTATTAAAATAACTAAAGGTATAGTGACAGAAAGCTGCATGATGCATTATGGAGCACTGGGAAGGGGCATCTGACCCAGCCTGGGAGTCAGGATGTGTGGTCATTAGACCCACGTTGGGAAAAGTGGACAAGGACTTAAGGACTAATTTGGGGAGAAGAGAAAAAGAAGGAAGAACCTCAATTACTTATCAGAGGGTGGCTTGGAAGGGGAAAGGGGTTCATATTGTATCTTTTTATGTGTTGGACCTTGTAAGCTTGGATGTGGCTTTGTTTCTATCTTTTGTCATATTGATGTAGGACAGATAACTACATTAACATCTGAAATATTTGATTCTAATAAGCAAAATGCTCAAAATATCAGGGTGGCTTTGTTAAAGGGTTGAATCACTGCAGGGAAGGGACTTATTCAGATGAGAGTGGTGGTACAGCAATATTTGTACCTATAACTACGTGACCAAAGCATCTCTAAGACATATAAACATGGCAAAACTAAGAAAAGTACTGAGAACTGGTTCATATTCCATCTAGGGGAGAAAAGCAGATCCTTTCCATACTCCTTAGGTAGTGGTTTATGAACATGGCTGCATTAAGAAAGAAAAAGTGTGTTCACAGCACAGTTGAGGCATGAGCATGTCAAAATAGGAAGCCATGGCCATAGTGTTATCCCTGTGGCCTGCCTCTGCACATGCACAATTAACCTCACTCTCAATTTGCCTTCCTCTGAATCCTACACCTCTGCCATAGCATGGATCTTTCTATTTTCTTCTTTTACTTGGCTCTTTTTCTTGACATCTCTATGGCTTGAGGTTGCTTTATCCTACTTCGGTGTCTATGACTTGATATTCCTTCTGAGGTCCTGTTTTGGCTTGATACTTCAAGTGACTTCTGTATTCGCCTGAACCTGTCTGTGATTTTGCACTTATTCATTTGATGTACAAATGAATAAATGGGGTAGTAACAGATTTCTGTTGGCATTGTTGATGTTGCTGCCTCAGTTTCCTTGTTTGTTCTATTAGCTTTCTCATCATTCAACTAGACGTTGGCCTTCAGGGAAGGGATGCTATAGCAGAAATGTAAAGAAAAACAAAAACAGAAGGAATTATCTTGACATAGAAATTGGTTTGGAAGAATACTTGGTTAATCAGTTTCCTTTTATCCTTATTTCTGCTAATAGAGAAAAAAGAAAAATCTCTGTACTTGAAGAGAGAAAAGAATTGGGACTGAAGGAAGAGGGCGTATGCAGGTGAGTGTCACTGAGAAAGGGGTCCCCAAGATTAGCTCCAAATTGGTTTTGAAGGGGCTAGAAAATATGGGGGATCTGAGAATCAGTGGAATCCTGGGAGATGGCAACTTTTTGGTAATTCCCATGCTGCCATGGTGTGGGAGCAGGACAATAAAATATGGGCATCAGGGAGCAGAGAGGACCTTAGACAACCATACTGAGTTCTTACTGCCCTAAGAAGTATGGGAAAACACTTACATTTTCTTATATTTCTGAGATGAAGGTGGGAGTTAGCTGAGAGAGTGGCAGAAGATCCTCTTAGCCAAGACCAGAAAAAGCTCTTTTCAAACATTTGTTCATTCATGCCCACTCACATTCACTTTGGCAAAGCAAGTTACATGATAGTACCCAAGTTGGGGGCGGAGTGGTGGTGGGGGCAGAGTGGAGGTGGGCACAGGAATATTCTTTGCCTTTTTAGTAGGAGGAATTGAAACATCACAATGAAAGAGAATGAATTCAGGAAGGATGAAGAATTGGAACTATTGATACAATCTACTACAGCAGGTAAGTGAGAAGATGAGCTAGGATTGAGCTTTGGGGGAGCCATCTTAAAGTGACTGCTACATTAAGCTATGTTAGATTGCTTTGAAGCTAGGCTTAAAGCTCATTGTGAGGAAGAAATGTTTTAGGAAAAGGATGGAGTGAATATAAAGGTGATAATGGATGTACACATGGCCAAAACATATGGCTTCCTTTTGAGTTGCTTCATACCTGAGATACATACAAGCATGATGCTCCTAGTTTGAAGTGTTGCATAAAATTTCTTTAAAAGTGGATTGCTGTTTTCCTCTTTGGGTAATTTAAAAAATACTAGCTATAATTAATTGTCCCAAACCCATTTTTCTTGTATGGTGGAAAATTGTTTAGCCTATCTATTGAAAACCACATTAAGATACATTAAGGTACTTTGTGGTATACACGTACGCACGCACGCACGCACACACACACACACACACACACACACACACACACACACACACTATACTATTGGTTAAATTTCTTCCTGGAAAATGCCCTCTTTGGATCAACTCACTCAGTAGAATCAGTCTAGTGGTCAGCATGAATTAGGAGCCTGCAATTTTATAGTAGCCTTCTATTAAGCTTCATCTCTTTCATCTTTCTTTCCCAGCTCCTTCTGTGGTCTTAGGCCCACTCCATTAATTAGCCAATCCTGACAGCTGGGATGAAATTTGTGTTGTATCATTCCCACTCTGGATGAAGTTTATTAGTAACTTTCCATTCCAGGGTGATTGGTGTCTGGAGAGTACATAAGCCATAGCATTTCTTGCCCCAACCCTCTAAACATTTGTCTAGTGAGAACCTTTCATTTTGATACCTGTTTACTATCTGTGCAGTAGGGTGTCAAACAGCAAGTAAAAGGATTAGAAGTTGTATTTTCAAGACAGTTCTAAGCTGCCCCACTCCATATCCACACCTCTTTTCTCTTTGCCTATTTATTGTCCAACCTCTTACATGACTGCAATATCTTTTCCTTCCACCCCATTTTGTCCAGCATTTGGCCAAGTATGTCTTCTCCTGGCTTTTGGTTAGTCTCCTCCTGATTGATTCAAGCATGGCTTGGATGAAATTAGCATATTGGCCTTTTTTCTAGGACCGTCACTCATGAAATACTCTATGAGCTGCCCCATATTGATCGAGCCCTTGTGAATGTACATGTGTCTATGCACGTGTGTGTGTGAGTGTGTGTGTGTGTGTGTGTGTGTGTGTGTGTGTGTGTGTGTTGCTTTGACTCGAGCCATTGAAAGACTGTGGTTAGAAGATACTCAGGCTCCCAGCTCAGCCTGGAGCTCTGATATGAGCACCAGCCCAGTTAGCTAAGTTGATGAGAACATATTGAGTCCTTGTCAGTTCCTTTCCCCTGGGAATTGGATAGATCTGTTTCTTGGGTCACAACTTGATGCTACTGCTACCAGGGCGTCAAGGGTTACTTGTCATCAAAGCTTCCTCTCATCTATTTTCTCAGTTCTCCAACTAGATTCTCTTTGAGTTCTGTGTTTTGGATAATCTAGATATCTCAACTAGATCAACCACCATAGCCAGGTCACTTTTGCAGTGTCTAGCCAAACTAGTCCCAGTTTTGTCTGCCTCTGCTCTGCTTGTGTTGCCAGTATGCCTCACTCTGCCCCTGCTAGAGAGATGACACTAGTAGGAGGACAGTCAGGCTGAGATCATAAAGGATAACAGTGTCCCTTTCTAGATTCATACTCATAATTCTATCAATAACAGCAGTGCAAAGCTGAGAAGATGCCTCAGGAAAAGAATCAGAGCTGCAGGTGGAGAGGAAATCTGAAAATAAAAGATGGCAAAATATTTTCTTAAAAGCCCCGATCTACAGAGACAATCACTCTTTAACATTTACTGAAATGTCAATGTTCTCTAAAGCTCTCAAATACCTATCCTGGTGATTAAGAAATCAATAATTAACATGCAAATCTGAAAGCTCTAGGCAAATTGAATATTAATTACTGAGTTCATAAGTGGAGGCTGCTCAGTGGTATGAAAATAGTTCAGGATAATTAGGATTTAACAACCTTCAGACATAAAGAAAATAAATACAGGGTTCTTGATGAATGACTTTATTTTTATTTCATTATTGTGTTATAAACATTCTTGCTTTTTCAAAGACCAAGGGGAGACAGAAAAAGGGTGGTTTTGAATATTTATTATATATCATGGTGACAACTCCCTTCCCCTTCCTCCACTGAAATCCTTTGGGAATTGCCAGATAGAAGTTAAGTTCTATAGTCTAAGATTGCAAGGTGACCTGTGTCAGTTGGGAACCAAAACTGTACTGCAAGACTAAAAATGACTGAGCTAAATGGTGAAAATAAGTGACTATTTCAGATCATCTTATTACTCTATAATGCCTTTATTAAATGTTCACCTGGGTACCATTTCCTTCCTTCTCAGCTTCTGATCTCATATTTTAGTCACTGTATTTCCAGAATCTTTTCACTTTACCTCTTCTTGGTCTGGTATCTTGGCTTTCTTTCTTGGGTTCACCTGCTCTTAGTTTCTGGCACTCCTGATAAGGTCCTCATTTCCAGGTATCTGGCCCCTGTATGGTTATTTCCTGACATCTTCCCTGGGCAATCTATATCTAAATTTATGCCCTTTTTGTGTCTAGTATTTGCTGATTATTACTATTTCAAATTTAATTTTTTATGGCCTGCATTGTTGGTATTTTATTTTATTTTTTAATTTTTTTATTAATTTTAT
>NW_011889088.1:1947680-1950411 GCF_000151845.1 Pteropus vampyrus | reverse complement strand
ATGGTTGTCTCTTTATCTTGTTGACGGTTTCTTTTGCTGAGCAGAAGCTTTTTAGTTTGATGTAGTCCCATTCATTTATTTTAGCTTTTACTTCCCTTGCCTTTGAGGTCAAATTCATAAAATCCTCTTTAAGTCCAAGGTCCTTGAGTTTATTTCCTATGTTTTCTTGTATGCATTTTATTGTTTCAGGTCTCATATTCAGGTCCTTAATCCATTTTGAGTTAATTTTGGTGTGTGATAATAGACAACAGTCTAGTTTCATTCTTTTGCAGGTGGCCTTCCAGTTTTCCCAGAACCATATTGAAGAGGCTTTCCTTTCTCCACTGTATGTTTTTGTTGAAAATTATTTGCCGATATAAATATGGGTTTACTTCTGGACTCTCGATTCTGTTCCACTGGTCTATGTGTCTATTTTGCTGCCAATACCATGCCGTTTTGATTACTGTCACTTTGTAGTATAATTTGAAGTTGTACAACGTGATGCATCCAGCCTCGTTCTTTTTTCTCAGGATGGCTTTGGCAATTCTGTGTCTCTTGTGCTTCCGTACAAATCTGATGATATTTTGTTCTATTTCTTTAAAAAATGCCAATGAGATTTTGATGGGGATTGCATTAAATCTGTGTAATGCTTTAGGTAATAAGGTCATTTTAATTATGGTGATTCTTCCAATCCAAGAACACGCAATATCTTTCCATTTCTTTGTATCTTCTTCGATTTCTTTTAATAGGGTCTTTAGTTTTCATTATATAGGTCCTTCACTAGTTTCGTTAAATTTATTCCTAGGTATTTTATTCTTTTTGTTGCAATCGCAAAAGGAATTATTTTTTTCACTTCTTTTTCAGACACTTCATTATTAGAGTATAGGAATGCTATGGATTTTTGAACATTGATTTTGTATGCAGAGATTTTACTGTATTTATTTATTGTTTCTAGTAGTGTTCTTGTAGACTCTTTAGAGTTTTCTATATAGAGAATAATGTCATCTGCAAATAGTGACAGTTTGACTTCTTTGTTTCCTATTTGGATGCCTTTTATATCTTTCCCTTGTCTGATTGCATTCACTAGGCCTCCAATGTTATATTGAATAACAGTGGCGATAGTGAACAGCCTTGCCTTGTTCCCGATCTTAGAGGGAAGGTTTTTAGTTTTTCACCATTAGGTATAATGTTGGCTGAGAGTTTGTCATAGATGGCCTTTATTATGTTAAGGTACTTTCCTTCTATATCAATTTTGTTAAGTGTTTTGATCATAAGTTGATGCTGTATCTTGTCAAAGACTTTTTCTGCACCTATTGATATGATCATATGATTCTTATTTTTTAATGTGTTATGTTATTTATCACATTAATTGATTTGCATATGTTGAACCATCCTTGTGCCCCTGGGATGAAGCCCACTTGATCATGGTGTATAATCTTTTTAATATGTTGCTGTATTTGGTTTGCTGGTATCTTATTTAGGATTTTTGCATATATGTTCATGAGAGATATTGGTCTTACCAGGTTTTCCTTACCAGGTTTTGCTATCAGAGTAATATTGGCCTCATAAAATGAATTGGGAAGTATTGCCTCCTCTTTGATTTTTTGGAAGAGTTTGAGGAGATTAGGTTTTAAATCTTTGAATGTTTGGTAGAATTCTCTGGTGAAGCCATCTGGTCCTGGACTTTTACTTCTTGGTGGGTTTTTGATGATTGTTTCAATTTCCATACTGCTGATTGGTCTATTTAGATTTTCCAGTTCTTCTTCAGTCAGTCTAGGATAGTTGTATTTTTCTAAGTACTGGTCCATTTCTTCTAGGTTATTAAATTTGGTGTTGTGTACTTTTTCACAGTATTCTTGTATGATCCTTTATATTTCTGCGATATCAGTCATGATTTCATGCCTGATTTTGTTTTTTCTCTTTTTTCTTTAGTGAGTCTAGTCAGGAGTTTGTCAATTTTATTAACCTTCTCAAAGAACCAGCTCTTTGTAGCATTTATTTTTTCTATTTTTTTTGTTTGTTTTCAATTTTATTTATTTCTCCTCTAATTTTGATTACTTCTTGCCTTCTACTGACTTTAGGTTTTGTTCTTTCTTTCTTTTCTATTTTTTTAAGATGAAGCATTAGGTTGTTTATTTGGGCTTGTTTTTGTTTTTGGAGATAGGCCTATAATGATATGAACATTCCTCTTATGACCGCTTTTGCCATGTTCCAAAAAGTTTTGATATATTGTACTATCATTATCATTCATTTCTATGTATCTCTTGGTCTCTCTTTTTATTTCTTCTCTGACCCAGTTATTCTTCAGTAACATGTTGTTTAATCTCCGTGTATTTGTGGTTCTTCCTGCTTTCTTTTTGCAGTTGATTGCTAGTTTCAAAGCATTATGATCAGAGAATATTGTTGGTATGATTTCAACTCTCTTATATTTGTCGAGGCTATCTCTGTGTCCCAGTATGTGGTTGATTCTTGAGAATGTTCCATGTGCACTGGAGAAGAATGTATAAGCAGCTGTTTTGGGATGGAAAGCACTGTAAATGTTAATTATGTCTAGTTGGTCTAATATGTCATTTAAGGATATTATTTCCTTACTGATTTTCTGTTTGGATGATCTGTCTATATCCGACAGTGGGGTATTTACGATAGTGTTTTGGTCTGTTTCTCCCTTTAGTTCTGTTAGTAATTGCTTTACATATTTCAGGGCTCCCTGATTGGGAGCATAGATATTAATAAGTGTTATGTCTTCTTGGTG
>NW_011889088.1:1947256-1947630 GCF_000151845.1 Pteropus vampyrus | reverse complement strand
ATGATTCTCTTTATCATTATGAAGTGTCCCTCAGTATCTTTCTTTATCTTTTTTATTTTGAAGTCTATTAAATCTGATATTAATACCACTACTCTCACTTTTCTTTGAATGCCATTTGCTTGAAATATCATTTCCTACCCTTTCACTTTGAGTCTATATTTGTCTTTGGAGCTGAGATGTGTCTCCTAGAGGCAGCATATGGTTGGGTTTTGTTTTTTGATCCATTCTGCAACTCTATGCCTTTTTATAGGTGAGTTCAGTCCATTTACATTTAGGGTGATTATTGAAATATGAAGTCTTCTTATAGCCATTTTATCTTTTGCTTTCTGGTAGCTCAGTGTTTCCATTGCTTCCTTGTCCTTGTGTTTCTGTTT
>NW_011889088.1:1943609-1946653 GCF_000151845.1 Pteropus vampyrus | reverse complement strand
TTCTGTCTTTGATATCACTGATCCTTTTCTCCATTTGGTTGACTCTATTTCCCAAGCTTGCTTTTTCATTTTTCAACTCTTGCAGTGTGTTCTTCATCTCCAGAAGTTCTATTTGGTTCTTTTTGAGGGTTTCAATCTCCTTGCTCTGCTCATCTAGTTGTTTTTTCACTTCCTGAAATTGTTAATATGGCTCGTTTCAGAATTCACTGAGTTTTTTCAGAAGTACCATCCTGAATTCTCTGTCATTTAAATTGCATATTTCTGTGTCTGTAAGCTTATTTTCTGGAGATTTTTCTCTTTTTTTCTGAGATGCTTTGTCATTTTGGTTGTTCATGGTGTTTAATGGACTATTTCTCCGCCTGAGCATTAATGGAAGTCTGTTCTTTATTCCAGGAAGAAGATTTATTATATAAAGGTTTCTCTTTAGCCTGCTGCAAAGAAGGCGCTTTTCTTTTGGTTTCCAGTAGGTGGCTTCTAAGCCTCTTAGATCCCTACTTTATATAAAGCCTCAAGAATGCCTTTTTATTTTCTGATAGATATTTAATCACACTCGCTACCCTCAATTTCAGTCCCCGTCAGTGTTAGCAACAGTTTCGGTAGCATTTGCTCAGATTCTCCTGGGGTTCCACAGTGTTCCATCTCGAAAGGTATGGTGGGAGGGGGCCTCTGGCTTGGAAGTTAGGAACTGCAGCTCAGCTTCGGTTTTGCAACTGCAGCTGGTAAATTCAACTGTTGTTTTTCTGCTATCTTGCTTCTCTGCCTTCTGCCTTCTGCTTCACTGCCACCGGTTGTGGAGAGCTCACAGCTTTGCCAGGCAGGGCTGTTCAGGGAACTCACCACTCCTTTTTCCCTCCCCCTACTCCTGTTTAAGAAATATTTGGCAACCTCAGGGTCATAAAGAGATTTCTTTATGTTATCTTCTAGAAGATGTATTGCTTTGCCTTTTACATTTAGATATATAATACATTCAGAATTGATTTTTTGTGTGGTGTGTGGTATGATGAGGTATTATGTCAACATAAATTTCTCTCTATATTATTATATATTTTTTCTCTATCTTTATCTACCTCTATCTCTATCTTTATCTCTATATCTGTAATGACTTTTGATGTAATGACTTGACTAGCCTGAAATATTGTTTCCTAGAATTCTCTTTCTAGTATGTTTCCAGTTAGGGTAGGCTACAAAAGACATTGTCTCATGAAAGTTGGAGCACAGAAGGGAGGTAATGGCCATTTTGTAGTATTCTTTCAGTTATAGTCTCCCAGTTATTTAATTGTATGTAAAACTAAAAAAAAAATTTAGAAAAACATAGATCCTGAAGATTTTCTCCTATGTTTTATTCTAAAAGTTTTATAGTTTTACATTTTACTTTCCAATTTGTGATCCATTCAGAATTGTTTTCTATATAAGGTGTGAGGTTTAAGTGGAAGTGTTTTGTTTGTTTGTTTTGCCTTTGGATATCCAGTGGTTCCAGCATGATTTGTTGAAAGACCATTCTTCCTACACTGAATTGCTTTTACCTTTGTCAGAATCAATTGAGTATATTTCTGTGGGTCTATTTCTGGGTTTTTATTTTGTTCCATTGATCTATGTGTTTTTTTCTCTATCGATACTACATAGTCTTGATTACTGTCACTACATAGTAAATATTAAAATTGGGTAGAGTGATTCTTTCTCCTTTATTCATCTGTTTCAAAAATATTTCAGCCATTCAAGTTTCTTTGTCCTTCCATATAAATTTTAGAATGACCTTGTCTATGTGCTCAAAAATCTTGCTGGGATTTTAATAGGAATTGCATTAAACATATATATCATCTTATGGAGAATTGACCTCTTCACTATGTTGAGCTTTAAAATAAGTGAGCACAGTAGCTCCATTTATTTAGATCTCTTTTTCAAAGTATTGTAGTCTTCCGCATACACATCCTATACATGTTTTATACTTAAATATTTTATTTTACTTATTAATGATTGTAAATAGTATTTCATTTTTAATTTCATGTTCAATGCTTTCATTTCTAGTATAGAGATACAATTGATTTTTTGATTGTTCATTTAATTTGCATTTCAGATTCTACATATAAGTGAAATCATGTGATGTTTGTCTTTCTCTGTCTGACTTATTTCAATTAGCATAATACCCCATAGGTCCATCTTTGTTGCAAATGGTAAGATTTCATTATTTTTTTATGGTGAGTAACATTCCATTGTATATATGTACCATATCTTTTTTTATTCAATCTTAGATCGATTGACACTTAGGTTCCTTCCATATCTTGGCTATTGTATCTGAAATGCCCTTCTTTATCTCTTGTTATAGTCTTTGTTTCAAACTCTATTTTGTCTGATATAAGCATTACTACCCAAGGATTCTTTTCATTTCTATTTGCATGAAATATCTTTCTTAATCCCTTTACTTTCAGTCTGAAGTGGGTCTCTTGTAGATAGCATATGTATGGGTCTTGTTTTCTTCTCCATTCAGCCACCCTATGTCTTTTGAATGGAACATTTAATCCATTTACATTTAAAGTACTTATTGATAGGTATGTAGGTATTGCCATTTTATTATTCATATTTTTAATTTTTTCCTTTTTTCTTCTTAAAGAAGCTCCTTTAATATTTCTTGTAATACCAGTTTGGTGGTGATGAACTCCTTTAGCTTTTTCTTGTCTAGGAGAAATACAATTGATTTTTGTATTTTGATCTTGTATCCTGTGACCTTGCTGAACTTATTTATTAGTTCTAGGGTATTTTTTTGTAGATTATTTGAGATTTTTCTATACAAACCATCATGACATCTGAAAATAAGGAAACATTTATTTTTTTCTTTCCAGTTTATGTACTTTTACTTATCTTTCCTTTTTTATCTTCTTTTCTTACCTTATTGTGCCAGATAAGACGTATAGTACTTTGTTGAATAAGAATGGTGAGAAAAGGAGTGATGTCAGCAAGACGGTAGAATAGCAGATTCCAGCTCTAGTCTCCCTACAAAAACACTGGTTTAACAATCATCAACAGTAAAACAAACAAACAAACAAACA
>NW_011889088.1:1940985-1943359 GCF_000151845.1 Pteropus vampyrus | reverse complement strand
CATGAACAAAATGAGAACTTCAATAAAGTGATAGAAATCATAAAAAGGAACCAGCTCTTCTGGAGCTGAAGAACACAATGACTGCACTGAAAAATTTAGTACAGAACTTCAATAACAGACTTAATTAAGCTGGACAAAGCATCATGGAACTAGAAGACAGGTCACTCACAATTATTCAGTCAGAGGAGCAAAAAGAAAAAAGAAAGAAAAAGAGCAAAGGAATCCTACAGGACATATGGGACATCAGAAACTGAGCAAATATATGCATTATGTAAGTCCCAGAAGATGAAAAGAAATGAGCAGAAAGCTTATGTAAAGAAATGTGACTGAAAACTGCTAAAATCTGAGGAGGGAAATGGACATTCAGATTCATGAAGCCCAAAGAACAAATTGAAACTAAAATCTAAAGAGGTCTACATTGAAAGGTACTATAATTAAATCACCAAAAGTCAAAGAAAAAGAGAGAATTTGGGGGGAAAAAAAACAAGACAAAAGTGACTCATCACGTACAAGGGAAACTCCATTAGGCTATTGGTATATTTCTAATCTTGCAATCCTGGTAAAGAGTGCAAAGATACATTCAAAGTGCTAAAGGAAAATAAAACTGCCAACAAGGAATATTATAGCTGACAAAGCTGTCCTTTAAAAATGAAGTAGAAATAAAGTATTTCCTGGACAAACAAAAACTGAGGGAGTTCATCATCACTAGACCTGCCTTACAAGAAATGTTAAAGGGAGTTCTTCAAGTTGAAATGAAAATGTGCTAAACAGCAACAAGAAAATATATGAAAGTATAAATCACATTGGGAAAGGTAAACATGACGATAATCAGAAAAATTTGTTAACGGATACACAATATAGACAAATATAGAATAATGTAATATTTAATGGTGGTGCATAAATCACTTTGATCCCCAGGATAAAAGTTAAAGGAAAAAGTATTAAAAATAATGATAACCATAAAATTTGTTAATGGATACACAATATATAAGAAGTAAGTTCTGACTTTAGTAACATAAAGTGTGTGTAGTGGGGAAGGAAAAGTGTAGAATTTTTGTATGTGATTGAAGTTAAGTTGTTATTAGTTTAAAATAGACTGCTATAACTAGAAGAAGTTTTATGTAAGTCTCATGGTAAGCACAAAAAACCTATACAAAAATGATAGAGAAAATAATCAAAGTATATCACTATATATATATCAAACATCAAATGACAACATAAAATGTATATAAAAACATCAAATCACAAAAGAAGACAGAGAGAGAGAGGAAGAGAAAAACAAAAGAACTACAAAACAAACACCAAACTCACAGAAAAAGAATGATTTGTGGTTACCAGAGGTGGAGATGGGGGGAGGGGAAATTGGAGGACGGTAGTCAAAAGATAAAACTTCCAGTTATATGATAAATAAGTAGTAGGGATGTAATGTACAATATGGTTACTATAGTTAACATTGCTGCATGGTATATAGCAAAGTTGTTAAGAGAGTATATCCTAAGAGTTCTCAATATAAGAAGGAATTTTTTCTTCTTAAATTTAACTAAGGAGGTAAAAGACCTGTATATTGAAGGCTACGAAACATTAATAAAAGAAATTGTAGAAGACAGAAATAAATGGAAAGGTATTTCATGCTCATGGATTGGAAGAACTGATATTGTTAAAATGTTCATACTGCCCAAAGCAATATATAGATTTAATGTAGTCTTTATCTATTTTTCATCGAAATAAAACAAACAGCCTAAATTTGTATAAAATCACAAAAGACCTTGGATAGCCAAAGCCATCTTGAGAAAAGAAGAACAGAGCTGGAGGCATCACACTCCCTGATTTTAAACCATGTTACAAAGATAAAACAATTAAAACAGTATGGTATTGGCGTAACAACAGACACAAAGATCAATGGAACAGAATAGAGAGCCTTAATAGAATTAAGTCTACACATATACGGTCAATTAATTAATGACAAAGGAGCCAAGAATATACAATAGGTGAAGGACATATGCTTTAATAAAAGGTGTTGGGAAAATTAAACAGGCACATGTAAAACGATAAAACTGGACCACCGTCTTACACCATACACAAAAATTAACTCAAATTGAATTAAAGATGAATGTAAGACCTGAAACAATAAAATTCCTAGAAGAAAAGATGCAGGAATCTTCTTGACATAGGTCTTGGGAATGATTTTTTGAATCTGACAGCAAAAGCAAAAGCTACAAAAGAAAAAATAAACAAGTGGACTTGTGTCAAACTAAAAGCTCTGCACAGCAAAGGAAACCCTTAACAAAATGAAAAGGCAACCAACTAAATGGGAGAAAATAATTGCAAATTATATATCTGATAAGGGGCTAATATCCAAAATATACAAAGAACT
>NW_011889088.1:1938415-1940935 GCF_000151845.1 Pteropus vampyrus | reverse complement strand
CATGTGATGTTTGTCTTTCTCTGTCTGACTTATTTCAATTAGCATAATACCCCATAGGTCCATCTTTGTTGCAAATGGTAAGATTTCATTATTTTTTTATGGTGAGTAACATTCCATTGTATATATGTACCATATCTTTTTTTATTCAATCTTAGATCGATTGACACTTAGGTTCCTTCCATATCTTGGCTATTGTATCTGAAATGCCCTTCTTTATCTCTTGTTATAGTCTTTGTTTCAAACTCTATTTTGTCTGATATAAGCATTGCTACCCAAGGATTCTTTTCATTTCTATTTGCATGAAATATCTTTCTTAATCCCTTTACTTTCAGTCTGAAGTGGGTCTCTTGTAGATAGCATATGTATGGGTCTTGTTTTCTTCTCCATTCAGCCACCCTATGTCTTTTGAATGGAACATTTAATCCATTTACATTTAAAGTACTTATTGATAGGTATGTAGGTATTGCCATTTTATTATTCATATTTTTAATTTTTTCCTTTTTTCTTCTTAAAGAAGCTCCTTTAATATTTCTTGTAATACCAGTTTGGTGGTGATGAACTCCTTTAGCTTTTTCTTGTCTAGGAGAAATACAATTGATTTTTGTATTTTGATCTTGTATCCTGTGACCTTGCTGAACTTATTTATTAGTTCTAGGGTATTTTTTTGTAGATTATTTGAGATTTTTCTATACAAACCATCATGACATCTGAAAATAAGGAAACATTTATTTTTTTCTTTCCAGTTTATGTACTTTTACTTATCTTTCCTTTTTTATCTTCTTTTCTTACCTTATTGTGCCAGATAAGACGTATAGTACTTTGTTGAATAAGAATGGTGAGAAAAGGAGTGATGTCAGCAAGACGGTAGAATAGCAGATTCCAGCTCTAGTCTCCCTACAAAAACACTGGTTTAACAATCATCAACAGTAAAACAAACAAACAAACAAACAAACACACATCTTTATGAAAACTTCAGAATCCAGGTTAGAGGTTACAGCACTCTTGTGCAGCACAGAAATGAAATAAAATACATTGAAAAAGGGAAGAAGTACAGTTTTATTATACCCATCTTAATTCTCCCCCAAGCTAGCACAGTGCAGCGTTGAGAGATCTCCTCAGTCCCTAAGTTCTCTTATGGGAGAAAGAGAGAGCAAAGTGAATGTCCAACTTCCTCAGCCCTTTGAGGTGCTACCCAAGAGTCTCACCTCTTTCATACCTCACCCAAAACATAGAAGGAATCAAAACAAAGAAAAGGGGTGTGGTGGGGACTCTCAACAACCAGCATGCACAGATCTTAGTAGCCAGCCTGTAGCCTCTGGTAGTGGACTCATCTGTGGTAAACCCTGGCACCTAGCCTTCCCAGAATTTTTGCCCAGGATGAATGGTGAAGGGTGTTACCTGCCAAAGATAGTCTGTAAAGACTGAATGATGTGACTGCTTCTTCAAATGTGCAGACACCAATGCAAGGCTACAAAGATCATAAAGAATCAAGGAAACATGATACCACAAGATAGGTCAAAAGGAAGAAAAAAATGAAACAAAATAAGCTCCTATCTGAAAGAGATGGATAACTATGAGCTGCCTGAGAAAGAATTCAAAATAATTATCTTAAAGAAACGCAGTGACCTACAATAAAACACCTATAGTCAACTAACTTAAATCAAGGGAACAATGCATGAACAAAATGAGAACTTCAATAAAGTGATAGAAATCATAAAAAGGAACCAGCTCTTCTGGAGCTGAAGAACACAATGACTGCACTGAAAAATTTAGTACAGAACTTCAATAACAGACTTAATTAAGCTGGACAAAGCATCATGGAACTAGAAGACAGGTCACTCACAATTATTCAGTCAGAGGAGCAAAAAGAAAAAAGAAAGAAAAAGAGCAAAGGAATCCTACAGGACATATGGGACATCAGAAACTGAGCAAATATATGCATTATGTAAGTCCCAGAAGATGAAAAGAAATGAGCAGAAAGCTTATGTAAAGAAATGTGACTGAAAACTGCTAAAATCTGAGGAGGGAAATGGACATTCAGATTCATGAAGCCCAAAGAACAAATTGAAACTAAAATCTAAAGAGGTCTACATTGAAAGGTACTATAATTAAATCACCAAAAGTCAAAGAAAAAGAGAGAATTTGGGGGGAAAAAAAACAAGACAAAAGTGACTCATCACGTACAAGGGAAACTCCATTAGGCTATTGGTATATTTCTAATCTTGCAATCCTGGTAAAGAGTGCAAAGATACATTCAAAGTGCTAAAGGAAAATAAAACTGCCAACAAGGAATATTATAGCTGACAAAGCTGTCCTTTAAAAATGAAGTAGAAATAAAGTATTTCCTGGACAAACAAAAACTGAGGGAGTTCATCATCACTAGACCTGCCTTACAAGAAATGTTAAAGGGAGTTCTTCAAGTTGAAATGAAAATGTGCTAAACAGCAACAAGAAAATATATGAAAGTATAAATCACATTGGGAAAGGTAAACATGACGATAATCAGAAAAATTTGTTAAC
>NW_011889088.1:1933098-1935260 GCF_000151845.1 Pteropus vampyrus | reverse complement strand
AAGAGTCAGTGAATCCCAATAAAAATCTCAGCAAGCTATTTTGTAGATATTGACAAACTTGTTTAAAACATTGAGTAGTCTAGACAGTACTGATAAAGAACAAGTTGGTGAACTCATACTTCCCAATTTCAAGATTTATTATAAAGCTACAATAATCAAGAGAGCATGATATTTTAAAATGAATAGACACATAGATAAATGGCACAAATAGAATTATGCAAATACAAACAACTTGATCTTGGTCGAAGGAATAAAGACACATTAACACAGAAAAGATAGTCTTTTTAGTCTTTAGTCATCATCAACAAATGATGAAGATACAAATGGACAACTATAAGGAAATAAATGAACAAAGATACAAATGTTGCACCTTAGACATAGATTAATTCAAAATCTTTCATTGCCTTAAATATAAAATGCAAAACTATAAAAATTATAGTGGGAGACTTATTTCTAGATTCTTGTGAAGCTAAGCATGGTGTCACCATATGGTGCAGCAGTTATGTCCCAGTGTATTTATCCAATTGGCATGAAACTGTACTACTTAAAAAACTCTAAGAACTCATATAAAGCATATTTATTAACAATGAGCAAAACCTGGAAGGAACCAAAATGTCTTAATAGATGAATGACAACAAAATGAGGCACAGTAGATAGAGATACTTGAGGTACACATTGGCTGTAGGCACAGGGTAAGGAAACAGAAGTTCAAACAGAGGGACAGTACAAGAAAACACTGGTTATCTAGGAGGACTGGAGGCACACACAATGTAGACAAACATGAGCTGGTATAGGCTGAAGCATAGAGGATAGACACACTCAAGGGGTGGAATGGGATGCAGGTACATGGTGTCTGGTATCAGCTGCAGGCACAGGAGATAGAGACAGTCAAGGAAAGATATGTGCTCCAGGCCCAGGGGAGGGTGACACTAGTTGCCTGACATGGGTTTTAGGAATAGGAAATGGAAACTCATATGGGTTGGCATGAGCTGCAGGAACAATGAAAACAAACAAACATCATTCTGCTGCATCCCAGGAGGAGGTGCCAAGAATAAACAGTAGGGAAGGGATAGTTTCTTCAATAAATGATCTTGGGAAAACTAAATATCCACTTGCAAAAGAATGAAATTGGGCTCTTATCTTATACCATACACAAAAATCAACTCAAAATGGATTAAAGACTTGAGTGTAAGACCTGAAACTGTAAAACTCCTAGAAGGAAACTTAGGGAAAAACCTCCTTGACATTAGCCTTAGTAATGATTTCTTGTTTATGCACTGAACACATAGGTAACCCAAATTGGAAAATAGGATTACATCAAACTGAAAGGTTTCTGTAGAACAAAGGAAATGATCAGCAAAATGAAAAGGCATCTTATGGAATGGGAAAAAATATTTGCAAACCACATATCTGACAAGGGGTTAATATTCAAAATATATAAGGAACTTCTGCAACTCAATGGCAAAAATAAAAATAAAAAAACTGATTAAAAAATAGGGAGGAAACTGAATGGACATTTCTCCAAAGAAGACATACAAATGGCTGACAGGTATATGAAAATGTGCTCAACATCACTAGCCATCAAGAAAATGCAAATCAAAATCACAATAGGATATCACCTCAAACCTGTTAGGAAGGCTATTATTACCAAAAAAAAAAAAAAAAAAAAAAAAAGCATTGCAAGGATATGAAGAAAAGGAGACCATCGTGAATTGTTAGTTGGAATTTAAATTGATGTAGCCACTAAACAAAACGAAATGAAGGTTCCTCAAAAAATTAGAAAGGAAATACCATATAATCTAGCAATCCTACTTTCGTGTATGTATTCAAAGGAATTGTGATCAGAATCTCAGAGATATCTGAACTCTCATGTTCATTACAGAATTATTTACAATAGCCAAGACATTGAAGCAACTTAAATGTCCATCAGTGGATGAATGGATAAAGAAAATGTGGTTTATATATACAATGGAATATGATTCAGGCTCAAAAAAGAAAGAAATCTTGTTATCTGCAAGGTGCGTGAACCTGGAGGACATTGTGCTAAGTGAAATAAGCTAGACACAGGACAAACACTACATGATACCTCTTATATAGGGAACATAAAATAGTCAAATTCACAGGAGCAAAGAGTAGCATGGTAGTGTTATGGTTTTATAATC
>NW_011889088.1:1920805-1933048 GCF_000151845.1 Pteropus vampyrus | reverse complement strand
CAGGCACAGGAGATAGAGACAGTCAAGGAAAGATATGTGCTCCAGGCCCAGGGGAGGGTGACACTAGTTGCCTGACATGGGTTTTAGGAATAGGAAATGGAAACTCATATGGGTTGGCATGAGCTGCAGGAACAATGAAAACAAACAAACATCATTCTGCTGCATCCCAGGAGGAGGTGCCAAGAATAAACAGTAGGGAAGGGATAGTTTCTTCAATAAATGATCTTGGGAAAACTAAATATCCACTTGCAAAAGAATGAAATTGGGCTCTTATCTTATACCATACACAAAAATCAACTCAAAATGGATTAAAGACTTGAGTGTAAGACCTGAAACTGTAAAACTCCTAGAAGGAAACTTAGGGAAAAACCTCCTTGACATTAGCCTTAGTAATGATTTCTTGTTTATGCACTGAACACATAGGTAACCCAAATTGGAAAATAGGATTACATCAAACTGAAAGGTTTCTGTAGAACAAAGGAAATGATCAGCAAAATGAAAAGGCATCTTATGGAATGGGAAAAAATATTTGCAAACCACATATCTGACAAGGGGTTAATATTCAAAATATATAAGGAACTTCTGCAACTCAATGGCAAAAATAAAAATAAAAAAACTGATTAAAAAATAGGGAGGAAACTGAATGGACATTTCTCCAAAGAAGACATACAAATGGCTGACAGGTATATGAAAATGTGCTCAACATCACTAGCCATCAAGAAAATGCAAATCAAAATCACAATAGGATATCACCTCAAACCTGTTAGGAAGGCTATTATTACCAAAAAAAAAAAAAAAAAAAAAAAAAGCATTGCAAGGATATGAAGAAAAGGAGACCATCGTGAATTGTTAGTTGGAATTTAAATTGATGTAGCCACTAAACAAAACGAAATGAAGGTTCCTCAAAAAATTAGAAAGGAAATACCATATAATCTAGCAATCCTACTTTCGTGTATATATTCAAAGGAATTGTGATCAGAATCTCAGAGATATCTGAACTCTCATGTTCATTACAGAATTATTTACAATAGCCAAGACATTGAAGCAACTTAAATGTCCATCAGTGGATGAATGGATAAAGAAAATGTGGTTTATATATACAATGGAATATGATTCAGGCTCAAAAAAGAAAGAAATCTTGTTATCTGCAAGGTGCGTGAACCTGGAGGACATTGTGCTAAGTGAAATAAGCTAGACACAGGACAAACACTACATGATACCTCTTATATAGGGAACATAAAATAGTCAAATTCACAGGAGCAAAGAGTAGCATGGTAGTGTTATGGTTTTATAATCTTCAGATTGTAAAAACTGAGGGGAGGGGGATACATGGGTATTAGTCAAAGTGTAGTATTAGTCAAAGGGTACAAAGTTGCAGATATTCAAGATGAATAAGATCTAGAGATCAACCGTATAGTTGAGTGCCTATAGTTAACAATACTGTATTGTATACTTAAACATTTGCTAAGGAAGTAGATCTTAAGTATTCTTATCATCCACACACAAAAAACTTTTGCAAGTGGTGGATGTGTTGATGGCATAGAGTGTGGTGATGGTTTCATGGATATATATTTATTTCTAAACTGATCGAGTTGTATACATTAAATATGTACAGCTTTTTATATGTCAATTATACCTCAATAAAGTGTGTGTTTGTTTTTTTTTTAAGAATGGTGAAAGTGGACATCTTTGCCTTCTTCCCAATCTTAGGGAGAAAGCATTCAGTCTTTCACCATCTAGTATAAGTGGTTTAGTAGGTTCTAGGCACTGTTGTGAGTGCTGAGTATAAAGAGAACTGAGTATCTGGGTTTGCTAAACCACAAAATCATTGCAGCCCTAACTTCCTCCTCCCTGTCTTCTTCCTGACACTGTGCCCAGGGAGGATTCTTATGTGTGGCTAATCAGGGTTTTAATACTAGAAATGCAGAACTCACCAAGCCTTCATTAATAGAAGAAATAACGGGAGGCCACCCTGTCTGCACACTCAGGTTTGGGGCTGGACATTTCGGCCTTCCTTTGACCCTGTAGACAGAAGATACACTACAGGGAAAAGGCTGGTATCACTTTGGTTCAACTTGAGTGTCACTCTGAACAAGTGAGTCTTTGATCCATGGGGCGAGTAGAGAATGATGCATAGGATGTTGAGTCTTACAAACTCATAACCACCTGTCTACACTGGCCAGCCAAAGAAACTCTCTTCGCAGCCAAAGAAAGGAATGAAAGAAAGTAACAGACATGAGAACCTGAAGAACTGGTTCTTTTGTGCACCTTATGTTTTCTAATTGTTAGTACAACTGAGCAAGCCAGTATTTAAAAAAAAAAAAAAAATCTTTCCATTCTTTAAAAAAAATTAACTTTAAAACATGAGGCAACCAAGCTTTTGGGGGTGGAGGAAGGGTGGTAAGTAACTTGTCCAAGGCCACGCAGCTAAGGAGCGTCAGAGTCAAGACTCGGACTCAACTTTGAATACCTAAAAGCCTAAGGCCTTCTCGCCATTTCAAGCTGCCTAAATTAACTCTAGTGGGGTGTATTGTAAGCTGGAAGCTAAACTAGAATAGGCTTTATTTCGTTTTTCTTATTCTTCAGATTGTAAAAATCTTAAGAATTTGGGAAGAGCAGTGTCTCCCTGTAAGTCGGGGAGCCTGCTGAATCAGTCACTGGGGCAGAGACAACAGTCCCATCACATCTGCCTGAAACACACACCTGTTCTGTGTCTGAAGGGAAAAATGTTGCAGGAGAAGGAGAGGGTGCTATGTCGCCCCCTCTCGCAGTTTTCTTATCTGATGAATGATTTAGGGAGAGACATCTCAGAGAGGCCCACTTTAATTACAAGCATGAAAGAGGAGCTGCTGAAAGTGGCTCTCCTGGATTATTTATGAAGATGGAGAGGAAAGAGGCTTGGAAATAAGGAATAGGGTAATGAAAAGGCAAAGAGAAAGAGATTGGAGAGGGGAGAGGTGAAGAGAAAGAGGCCAGGACTGTTGCTTCTTGGGTATGGGGTGGGGGCATCAATAAGGTATGGGGAGAAGGCAACTGGGAGGTGCAGAGCGAATGGCATAGGCTGCTTTCTGTCATCATTATAAACCGTTGCAGCTGGAGTCTCAGCTTCTGCTGAGAAAAGATACATTTCTGTTGATGCTCATGTTCAAATTGAGCTCAGCTGGTAATGAAGTGCCTTTCTACCTGCCCTTACGGTAGAAATTCTACAAGGTGAAACCAACACCACTTTTTTCCATGATGTATAAAATACATCTATCCTGTGGGATTTTGTCCTTCTTAAGTGACCTTCCACATACCTCCTCCAGAACCTTCTGCTCATCACTTTCTCTTCTTCTTTTTTTTTTTTAAATTATCTTAGCTGTCCCCTCTCTTCAGACACCTTCTCTTTCAACTTAAAAACAAAATTCCCTTTTCTTTAAGCTCGCTTAACTTCTTTAAGCTTCAGTTTGCTTAAATGTCAAAATGGAGCTAGAGCTGCCTCCCTCGCAGGACTTTGGTGAGGTGGAATAAGGTAGTATTGGGTAGCATGGCCAGCATGCAGGAGGTTTCAATTAGTGGGTGTGTCTTTTTTTCCTTTCTTTCTGGTCTTTTTTTCTAAAATTGTGCTGTTCAATATGATAGCCATTACCCACAGATGGCTACTGACACTTGAAATGTCAGTCCAATTTGAGATGGGCTGCCTATGTGAGAAGCATGATCACATCCTAACCCCTTACTTGTTCTTGAAACTCTTGCTTTGGGCTTATGTTCGAATTCAGTTTCTTTTTTCCATTTCCATCATCTTGATTCATAATACATGTATCTCCTTCTGAGATATTTCCAAAGTGAATTTTATATGTGCCACATGGCACACACACATATTTTTAAAATAACAACTTTATTGAGATATAATTCACATGCCATAAACTTCATCCCTTTAAAGTATACAACTCTGTGGTTTTGAGAGTATTCAGAGAGTTGTACAGACATCTCCATGATCTAACTCCAGAACATTTTCATCACCTCCCAAAGAAACCTTGTACCCATTCCAGTTACTTCCCATTCCCTGCTCCCTTCAGCCCCTGGCAACCACTAGTCTGCCTTCTGTCTCTATGGATTTACCCACTCTGTGGATATTTCATTTAATGGAATCATACAATATGTGGCCTTTTCACATGACATATTTTATATGAGACCATCACAATTATA
Organism: Pteropus vampyrus; assembly: GCF_000151845.1. Classification (NCBI taxonomy): domain Eukaryota; kingdom Metazoa; phylum Chordata; class Mammalia; order Chiroptera; family Pteropodidae; genus Pteropus; species Pteropus vampyrus. Next base: position 1,928,860 of record NW_011889088.1, on the reverse strand, counting down.
ATCTCCACATCTGGTGATGATCCATGGAGTATTTTGTATGATGCAGTGACAAGGAAGTGCATGGAAACTTAATTCTATTCATATATGTGTACCCTTATGACCACTTTGGAAAACAGGTATTGTTTCCATTGCACAGGTGAGGAACCTAAAGCACAGAGAGGTTACATAGCTGGACTAGGGTCACATATCTGTTAAACGGAAGAGCTGGGACTTACATTCAGATTTTTTTTTTTCTCATCTCCAGTGTTAAGGTATGTGGGGATCTTTTTCATCTTTCCTTTTCCTCTGAGCCAAGGAGAGTATCTGACACTCATGGATATGTTTGTGAAATGGGTGAATGATCCAGGCAATTAATCAACTGAGATATCAGGTGCTAAGAAGAGGGGTGTGGCCTCTGAACCCCAGGTATTAGCCTGCCAGACTTCAGGCTGGCTGATGCTGTGGCTGATGCTGAGCAGTAACACAGGCCCAGCAGGCCTTGTCATCCAGGTTATGTAGTTGGTGCTTCCTGCCTGCCCTGGGGACGGTCTGCTGTCAATCCTGGCTGTCCTCCTCACTGGGCCATTAGTGTGCCACTGGGGTGCAGCAGCGAAATCTCCCAGGGCCCTCCTGGGGGCTGCATGCTCCAGGAGGACAACTTTCTATAAATCAGGATAGATGGAAATAGAAACCCAGTGGTGACTTGGGTCACCCAGAGTAATTTAAAATATGAATTGATTTCTCAGCTGGAGACAGTGTCAACGTCCTGCTTCTCATTTGTGCTTCATTGTGCATGTTACCTCATGTGGAAAATTAACAGGAAAATTAACCCCTTCACTGGAGGAATGGGCAAGGCTCCTCTTTAGAATACAAAATCTTAGGGTAAGAAGGAGGCTGACTACAGGGTCAGGGCAAGAGGGAGACCCATATCTTAGGTACCTGAGAACATCTCCAGCCTGCACATGGACCTCATCAACCCTAAGGGCACCAGAAAGAGAGCACTAATATCTTTGGCTTTATGCTGACTGTGCTGTGACGGCTGGTTGGGAAGGTGAATTAGACAAAAATAAACAGATTAATAGGACACCACTGGCAAGGATGTCCCCTTTTCCCCTGAATTCTGGAAACAGCTTATTTGCCTTTTGTTTCTGGACGTCTATTCCCCATTGCTTGTAGTGTTATCTTCAGGCTTGCCATTTGCTTAAACCTCTACTGCCAAGGCCCTCTGGTCTACTCCCGTTTACAGTCCCCTTTGCCCCTGTTCCCCCCAACTTGTCTTGTCCATTTACTCTTTACTTTCTCTATTCCAGACACACTGACTTTTAGTCTTTCTTTGTTTCATTCAGCCTCAGGGTCTTTATACACAGTTTCCTCTGCCTTCCATACATGTCCCTTACTTTTTCTCTGAGCTAAACTTCATTCAGTTAAATGTTGCTTCCTTGGGGAAGCATTTTCTAAATTCACACCTTTCACCTCAAACCATTATATGGTCTTAATCTCCTATATTTCTCTATTAACAGCATTTGTCAAAACTGTAATTATATAATTAGTCTGTAATTAGTTGTTTAATGATTGCTTTTCCTGCTACACTGTTAGCTCTGAGAGAGCAGAGACTGTCAATTTCATTCACCTTTGTATCTCCAGTGTCAAGCACATTGCCTTGGATAGAGTAAGTCCTCAAAAATGAATTGGATGAATGAATAGTTAGTTTTTTCTTTCTTTCTTTTTTTTTTTTGCCTTGGCAGGTGGTTCTTTCTGAGATTTAAACTTGGCATTTCCAGGAGAAACTAATTACTAAGTACATTTAGTTCTGAGAATCACATTATAACCCATATAGAAGCCAAAGTACCACACAGTCTAATCTTGGTGCTGTGTCACATGCAAAGAAGCACAGTTTAACACCCAAATAAATGTTCCTTCCATTTCTAGCTCATTCTTCTCTCCATACTCAGACCCCTAATTTCTACATTTTATTAAGCAAATTGACTTAACTCTCTGGCTCCTTGATTGAGTTGGATATGAAATGACAGTCGTTACCCACCAGGAACTTGTAGATTGATTAGTTAGGAGGCTCCTGCTATAGTTCAGGCAAGAGGTTGTGTTAACTTAGAAACCAATGAGGTGGACATATGTAAGATATATTTTAGAAGGTAAAATTGATAAGGGGTATCAAGGACGTTAGTGTTGACACCTCACATCAGCCACAATCCAGATAATTAGTCCAAGTTGTTCATGGTAAATTCATCATCATATGTTTGGGGGATTAATTTTAAAATGGTCATGTGATTGTCATGTGATTCAGTCCTGTCTGGTTTTGAGACATGAGAAGTCCAGTCGGGGTTTTGGAGGAAAAATAACTTCCCTCTTAAAGAGAGAATCACAAAGGGCAGCAATCACTCCTTTGCTGGATGTGAACCAAGAACTTGTTCTCTAACTATGGCCTCTGACTCCTTGTATCTCTATTCCTGCTACAAGATTGGAAGGGGCAGCCACAGGAAGGCAGAGATGTGGAAAGAACCTGAGCCCTTGCTGACATCGTTGAGTTGCTGATTGTGGGGCACTGGAGTCCACTGGAATTCTGGATAGGTAAGATAATGAATTTTTTCCAGTCTTTAAGCCATTTGGTTGGATTTTCTATTACTTGTAGCAGAAATCATTTTGAATGATACAGGGAAGACATTGGTAGTTCAGTGGGTACAAAGGTGTCTTTGTCTTGGCAGGAGGCTTTCTGGAAACAGGGACCGTGGGCAGCAGCATCATGTCTCTTAGTTACCTTCTAGGGCTGAGCCTCCCAATTTCCCTTCTGACTGGCTCAGGGACGGAGCTGAAGCAGCTGGTGGGGGCCTCAATATATCTAGTTGAGAAAAGATGGAAAATGACCCAGATCAAACAGTAAATAGCGAATTCCTCTTTTGGGCTTTCAATCCGCACTGAAATGGGAAGGTAGTTACTTACTGGTTTATTTTTAATCAGCTTATGTTCTACTCTTACTCTTCTTAGGTAATTTATTTTGAGGAATTCTCTCCCTCCAAATACTGTATTATAGTAATAGAAATCAACTTGTAGTAAAGGGCAAAAAGAATCTTATATTATCCCACAAGCAACACCAATTATTTTCTTTGCCTATGCTTCCTTGAAATTCTTGTTTGTCTTCATGCAGAAATGTACAAAATGGTAATCATAGCCCAGGCGTTATTAATTTTTTGTTGAAGTATGACATTCATACTGCAAAGTGCCCATATCTACACAGCTTGATGATTTTTCCCATGCGTTCACCTTTGTAACTTCCCCCCAGTTCGAGATATAAAACACTTGATTGGATATCATTTTGTAGTTTGATCTTTTAATTTAATGTCATAACAGAATCATGTTACCCTGCTGTTAATCCTAAGAATTTTTTAGTATGCTACATGGTCTTCATACTGCTGACTATTAAAGGCTTTAAAAATTCAATCTGCATCACAGATATCTGAGCCAATCCACATCATTGGATGTTAAGATTGTTTAAAATTCTTCTAAATCATAAATAATGCTTCAGTGATTGGTAGAGTAGAGGTCAGAACCTGGCAACCTGTAGGCTGGATTCTGCCCACATGCCCATTTTGTTAGGCTTGCATGGTGTTGACACAGGATTTTTTTTTTTTTTAAGAATAATTGAGTTTTATTATAATCTTTTAAAACCTAAGAGCTCACATAGAAATCTGGATTTCTTGCTTCCTTGATAAAGCGAAAGATCTGGTCACATGGGCCAGATACCCAGCAGTGGAGTCATGTGGGGATGTAAAGGGGCTGCCTTCTTGGGAAGGGGCATGTGCTCCCCAGTTTGCTACAGTCCCTATGGCTCCAATTTTTCCTTCTATTAGGCCTGTCTGCTAAATGACAGCACTTGTCTGGGTCCAGCAGGCTCTTGAGTTTGCTAACCTTGGAATATGGCTCCTTTTTCCTGATGCTTATAAAGATGTCATTTATGTATGAGGTTGCTGATAACCATGAGGAAATCATAAATAGAAACACATTTGAAAGAGCATAGTGAAGAAGAGTATGACTGTTGTGTCCGTAGTACCCTAGTAGCAGTCACTACTCATGGCTTTGGCCCAGTCACATCCTCTGTGGGCCTCAATTTTCTCCGGCTTCAAGTAAGAACAAAGTTGTCTACTTCATGGAGCAATTGCAAAGATCTAATAGAGCTTAGCACGCAGTAAGCAATCAATAAATGGTGGCTAAGTAAAATAATATGTTGAAAATTGTTCTTTATAGTTAAATTTATTCAATTCTAATTCTTGAATAGCAACATTTATTTTCATAAAAATAAGATTTAATTTTCTCTGAATTTACAGTTTATTCAAAAGGCCTCGAGAGACACCTATAAAGTTTTAATAACAATGACAATATAATAATGATAAGTCGATAGGATTTAATAATGTTGTGTCTAAGTGTCTAAAGAGTGACCTTCATATAATGATTTAATCGAGATGGTAAGTTAAAACTGTACTACATTGCTTCACTATACTAAGGAGGTTAAAGTGGGAGAAAATTGGTCTTTAACATCATTGTTTGAGCTGATGTTTCTTTAGGAGGATAATGGTTACCAGCTACTCCATTTGACCTTTACCAGTTGATTTTAACAGGTCCAGAGATTCTTCGGGGAGAGTTTCTAGTAACATACAGAGGCTTGCCTCCAAATTTTTAAGAGCATAAAGTATTGACCTCTGTAGAAGAGACCTTTCCTAGAAGATAATTTGTCTTTCTCTTATTCATGGTCCCACCACCTACTGCAAGACTAGGAGTCATACTTATCTTTTTTTCCTCCTTCACATCCAGTCCATTAGTAAGTCTATCAACTCTCCTTCCTAAAGTTCAGTTCAATTTACTTCTCTTCAAACATCACCTTTACTTAAGCCACAATGCATTCTCTATGTAGCAGATAGGGTGATCTTTTAAGTAAGTACTCAAAACATGTCACATTGCCCTGCTTCTTAAAATTCTTTTATGACCCCTATTTCACTTCAAATAAAATCCAAACTCTTTATCGTAGCACACAAGGCTTTGCACTATGTACCTAACTTTTTTTCCAACTTCATTTCATATAGCACTCCCCCTGCCCCTGCTCCCCTTTCTCATTAAACTCCAGCAATATTGATCATCTTTCACACCAATTCTTACCTAGCTCAGAGGCTTTGCATATGCCTTACCTCTGCCTGGAATCCTGACCCCTACTCCACATCCTTCATCTCTCTTCATAAGATTGGCTTCTTCAGGTCTCTGGTTAAAAGTCACCTTTGACCCTAAGGAAGCCCTTCATTATTCTTTCTTGTAGCATCCTATGCCTTCATACCTCTCATGCACTCTGTAGTGATTTTGTTTCCCCGTTGGTAGTCTGTTTCCCCACACTAATGTAAGTTTCACAAGAACCGAGACCACGCCTCTCTCACTTACCAGTTATATCCCCAGCTTATAGCACATTGCTGGGAATATAGTAGGCATCAATAAGTATTAATTGAACAAAAGAAAGAATGAATGGATGTAACTGCTGTGAGAATTCAAAGTAGTCTCAGGAAGGTTTTTCTAGAATGTGATTGCTAGAAAGGGCTTTAACATAAACAGCTGGACCACTGTCATGTAGTGTGTGTTTGGTATTGCTCACAAAGGGAAATATTTCAAAGGATCTAGAAAAATTGAGAGCCAGAGACCAAGATATTGTCAGCGTATCTCCAGTACTGTCCAGGAGAGGTCCTGGGTTCCAGACTAATTATCGCTTACATTTTTCTCTGAAAATTAATGGCTCAGCATTTGGTTTATTAGTCAGTGTTCCGTAAGTTTGGTTAGCATGCATCAGAGCTCTTGAATTTGATCAGTTCTGAGAGACTGACAAATCTAATCAGCTGAGGGTCTGATTCACTTTGGTCTCTCACTGGCACTCAGTTCTGGTGACTGACACATCATTTGGCCCTGACCCAGCTCTCACTCTACTCAAGATATTCAGCTCTGGTCCTGCCTATTCTCTCACTACTTTCTGACCTTGAGACTTCTTCCTCTTAGCTTCTACTATCTCCCTCTTCTCATTGTATGCTTTGATATCATAAACTCAATGGACAGATTTCAAACTTAATCGTTAAGTCAGGATACATCTTCATATCAATAAACTGAAATTAACTTACATTTAGTTTTGACCACATCGTGGACATTATGCCAACATAGTTGGCTGCCCCTACTGGTGAAGTATGATATTACAGCTCAGCTCTATTGCATGTTATTAAATGTCCAGGTGAAAAAGTAGGAAGAAAGCAACATTCTGGGAGCTATGAAGTGAGACTTGAGGACTGCTCAGATGTAGAAGAATACTGAGTTCTGGAGAATAGGAACAAGACAGAATTAATAAAATGAGAAGATCTGCAAAAGAAAAGTAAATTTCTAAATGTAGGAGTTATCTGTCTTAGGGTCAAGGCCGGCTAGTTTCCTTTCATTGTTCTGGAAAATATGGAAGAATATTTTACAATTCCTGATCTTTATTTTCAACTCCCTAGTCTGGGTTTCGTTATTACTTTAAGACCACAGAGACCTTCTACGGGGAGCTTTTCCTGTGATCTGATAACTCGTAGTTTCTGAGAATGAGAGTGCTCAGAATCCCATATCAGACTAGTCTGGCTCTGATTGTTGCTGGCAACTTTACTATCCAGGCCTACACTAATGTGTAATCTTAGAAAAGTTGTGAATTTTAACATGTTTATTATCTATGAACTTGTTCTATCTTGTCTGCACCATACACACCTCTCAGAATCTCTACCTCTTTCTCTTCCCCTAAGCCCACTGCTCTCATATTTGTAAAAGGAAAACAATAGAAGTAGGGTTACTAACAATAATGATGATGGTATCAGTCGGGATTCACTCAAAAAAAAAAAAGAAATTACTAAGACCTGGGTTCATATCCCAGCTTCAGCACTTATTAACTATGCTTCGGTTTCCTTTTAACAATATTAAAATCACAAGGTTATTGTAAGGATTCCATAAAAGGATGCAGAGTGCCTTATACATTGTTTGCACCCATGACTTTTCCCTTTCTCGAGTATATTAATACGATTTAAAGTTATCTGGAGAGGCAAGGTTTAAAACCAAGAAATGCTGCCTTACTTTCATAATTTCAGGTACTAAGTGGCATAGATAGTTTTGGATTGTGACTCCTCAGTGTGCTCCTGACATTATAACATGAAGATGATGTCTTACTCTGCCTACATGTAATGGCAATATGACGAACCTTCCTGGTCCTTGGCTCCTGCCTATATAATTGATCCTGTTCAAAGACATGATGGAAAAGAGATTATTTGATAGGTTTTGTTCAGTTTTATTAAATATTTCTCGAATCCATTCCTTCCTCTCCAGTTCCTCACCACTGTCATGGTTCAGAAACTCATCATTTCCTACATGCATCACTGCATCATCCTTCTAATGGGTTTCCCTGCTACGGGGTTCTTCCTCTCCTGTTCATCCTTCACACAGTAGGCAGAGTGATCTTTCAAAAACATGCATATGACCCTGTTAGCCCTTTATGTAAGATCCTTCAATAGCAGTGTGCTTTCTAACCATAGTCATTCTCAGCCTCTGGTGTCATAACACGCTGGTTTGTCACATTAGTTATAGACAGATTCGGTCATTTATCCAGTCAACAAATACTTATTGAACATCTATTACATGTCAGTTACTGTTGTGGGTGTTTGAGGGGTACATCAGTTAAAAAAAAAAGACAAAAATCTCTGTACGTTGCCAGAAACTTCTTAATAATAAACGTTAAAGTCTTGAAGATTGTGAATGATTTATCTGCCTGAATATAAAGTGGATACATGTTTATTTCTATAGTAACATTGCCCTAAATCACTAGCATGGTGAGGTACTCTTTGATGGGGAGTGGAAGGGGAGATTTATAGCTAGTAGTCAGAGAATTGTGTATAAATCTGTGTATGCCTTTGGCAGTGTGCATCTGAACAGTGTCATCATTTGTCTACAGAAAAAATGTTAAATGTTGCTACTTTTCTATAAGATAGGGTATAAAGCTTTTAGCCTTCATTATTTGACCTCTGCTTA
>NW_011889088.1:1904469-1920755 GCF_000151845.1 Pteropus vampyrus | reverse complement strand
AAAAAAAAAAGACAAAAATCTCTGTACGTTGCCAGAAACTTCTTAATAATAAACGTTAAAGTCTTGAAGATTGTGAATGATTTATCTGCCTGAATATAAAGTGGATACATGTTTATTTCTATAGTAACATTGCCCTAAATCACTAGCATGGTGAGATACTCTTTGATGGGGAGTGGAAGGGGAGATTTATAGCTAGTAGTCAGAGAATTGTGTATAAATCTGTGTATGCCTTTGGCAGTGTGCATCTGAACAGTGTCATCATTTGTCTACAGAAAAAATGTTAAATGTTGCTACTTTTCTATAAGATAGGGTATAAAGCTTTTAGCCTTCATTATTTGACCTCTGCTTATCTCCTTATCTTGTGCTGTACACTTGCTGGTCCTTATCCTTTAAAACTGTTTTATATTGAATTAATTTCAAATAAAAGGGTTTGAGTAATAGAGAAATGAAATGTGTAAATAATTTTCTTATCATGCCAGATGCCATATCCTTGTGGGAGAAAGGGCTAAGTCCACATAGTAAACTGAAAATGAGGACTGGAAGAATGATTTAGTGGGACCATCAGATTCTGGCTAATAGAGTATGTTTCTAGTATTTTAAAAAAGTACAATCATGGCATTTGATGAAAATGGATATAGTCTTATAATAAATCTGAAAATATTTATTGGGTGTGTTATTATTCAATCACAAGTATAGAAAACACATTGGAGAATGGGATATTTTTGGAGGATAAGAAAGAAAAAACTTTGTGTAGGAATTAGTTTCATTTTGTCCATGTGTGAGAGGGGAACGGACAAAAATGAACTGGAGAAGAAGACTTTTACTATCTATAAGACATACGAAAACTCTCAAGAGATACAAATAGGAGTCAAAGCCTGACAGATTTCCTGCAAATGTCAGAATTGCTCCCCATTTCAAAGTGGACTTCCAAGTGATTCATATTGTTTACAGCCTTAACTCTGAACCACATGCCCAGTTTATCTCATGCTCAGGGTAGAGGTTTTCTCCTAATTCTTTCAACTCCTGATGTTAGGACTTGTCTTCCCATTTATAACAAAAATGATGCTCGACATAACTTGTGGCAGCTTGAAGGAGAAAGTAAAATGTCAAAAACGCTGCTCTTTCTTGTTTTTTATAGAAAGGTGTGAAAGAGAAAACTTTCAGATAACATAGATATGGCTCGTTGAAAATGATTGAGCTAGGAGTCCACAGATGGTGTTGGATAGATTTTCCTACATTGTTTTTTTTTTTTTCCTAGGACTTTCAGTATGACTAGTTAGTGGTTCACTGAGGCATGATTCACTAAGAAATGTGGGAGAATTGAACATCAGAGATACCCCTAGAATATATTTCAGTATCTTGAAGCAGGAAACAGAAGTAGAGACTCAAAGCCATGAGTCATTCAGGGTGACATAAGTAGGAAGAGTATAGTAAGCAGATCAAGGGGACTAGAGGCTATTGTTTTCTGCTCTTAGGGTAACTCTGGGGGATTATGCCACAAGGGTCTCAGAGATGGGGCATATTAGAGAGCTGGGCCCCCTCCCTACCCCTTTCTGCCCCCACAAACAGGGCTGGGTAATTCTCTCTCCAAAAGGGTCACCATACAGTTATTTTGGCCCTTGCAGCCAAGGCTTGGGTGCCTGTCCTCTCTCCAGAAGTGGGTGAAATGCAGTGAGGAGCTATTCTGGGATGACCCTCATTTTGTAAATAACTCTACTTATTAGCATTTCACTCGCTTCTGATGGGGCAGTGCACACATTTATGGTTCTGTAACTGCCAAACAGGGCTGGGCCACCTGTTTGTTGGCATCTTAATTGTCTCTAATCACAGGGAAATGAATTTCAGTGAAAAGAGTAATGAGGAATGGAGCACCCTGGCATCTAGCCAAGGTTTCCACACTCTCATCTGCAAAGCCAGGGAATCTGCCACCAAAGCAAGGCTCTGGAGGTCAGATTGGGGGCAGAGAAGCTAGAAGCCAGGTGCCAATCTGCTTAAGGTGGGCTGTGGGGGTGGGGGGAGGGTATTGATACCCATGGAGAAGAGAGCACTCAAGTGGCGGAGAGAGGAGGAGAGATTCAAGCACTTTCTCTTCTTTGTGACTGCTGTTTATTCTTTTTGTCTTCTTTTTCTTTTTGTCCTCTTCTATCTTCTGATCCCCAGCAGCCCCCAAAGCCGTCTTAGCAGTGATCTTGAGAGCACAGGGAAGTAAAGAGAAGGTAGAGCTGGGCACAAGGAGGAGGGAAGTTAATAAAAGGGATCTGCATGGATTTTAATGATGAAGAAGAACAAAATATTCTCAAAGAACAGTTATTCTCCACCCCACCTCGAATTTGCTGTTGCAACTGCCACATGGTGATAGGGCTGCATGGTGGTTGTGGCTGGCTCTGCCGCTGCTGCTGCTGCTGCTGCTGGTGTAGTTATTTCAATGATAGGGATACCAATGATGAGTGACAACAGGCATGGAAACCCTAAAGCTTTAAAGCTTTAAATCAAGATTACCTTCTATGAATGAAATTAGGAATAGAAATGTCATTGAATAAGACCAGCGCTCTGTAGAAACATCCCAAGAGTTCATAAAATGGGCCGTTAATAAAAGGCAACCAGTAAAAAGGAGTTTAGGAGAACCAAATCTATCAAGCTTCAGTCAAGCTGGAGAATCTCACATATTCATGTGCATGAATTTGGCTGTACTTGAAATCTAATTGCGGGTCGATGCTTGAAGATTTGCAGCAGAGGAGGGTGGTCTGCAATGAGCTTGTAGTGGAAGTCACTTATGGCCAGATTTATCACTGAGTTTCTAACATTGTCCGGGGAAGGGCGTCTGAAAATCAAGAAGACAGAGTATTCTTGACCTAGAGAAGCACTCTTATTGCAGGCAGAGATGTTTCACAGGTGCTCACATTGGTTGGGTGTAAATTTCCTCAGGACTATTCAGTTTCCGTCAATGGACTGGCTCATGAATTTATTCCATCTATACTTATTGGGTACCAACTGTATGACAGACACTTTGCTAATCCCTGGGAATAAAGAAGTGAACAAAACAGAACCCTTATCATCACTGAGCTTCTAGTTGAGCAGAAAATACAGAGTTATGTAAGAAAGTCCCGAAGAGAGAGCAAGAATGGTGTGTTCTGGACACTGAAACAAGGAGAATGGCAGGAATGCCACTGGTGAGGAAGGTGGGGCCCAGGTTGGGTAGAGCCTTTGCTCTCTGCTAAGGAGCCAGGTAGGGCCTTTGCTCTCTGCTAAGGAGCTCAGGCCCTATTCTGAGGGGAACTGTGTTAATCAGAACGTTTTGGGGTTATAAGTGAAAGAAATTCAACTTGGATAATCTGTGGTCAAAAGGGAAATTTACTGACCTGGAATCCAAGGAAGAGATGAACACTATATGCTGAGAGGGGGATCTGAGATGAGGTTTAACTGAGGACACTAGGGTATCAGGAGCTTGAACATGGCTAGGACTTTCCCTGCCGCTCCCATATTGCTGGCTTCTGCCTCTCTTCCTATACACTTGCTCTAAATGGTAGAGAAAATGAATACCTATAGCTTCTGAATATTACCATATAACCTTCTCCACTGGAGAAGGCCTTACTTTCCTTTCTCCTATCCCAGGTCACAATTCCTAGAGAGGAGGCTTATGATTCACTTGGATCAAGTGTCCACCCAGGATCAATCAAGTGTGTCTAGAAGGTGAAGTAAATGAAAGAACTTGGAAGCTACTCTAGGAACTATGTAAATTACGTAGGGTGAGGAGGGGTACTAGATATCCCATGGGTATCCACTATAGCCATCAGTGCCCACCAAGCAACCTTTGGACTTCTGAAGCAGGTTTCCAAGATACCCTGATTCTGGAACAGATGCAAATACTAGTGTTAGGTCCCTGGGAAATGCTATCATATTTGGGAAGTAATTGTTTAGTAAGTTATATACATATGACTGGTGGCTTAGAGTAGTGCCTGGCATATAGTAATACTAAGTGTTGGTGATTCTTATTGTGATAACAATGATGATGATGATCTATCTTCTTTGGATATATGGGCATAATTCAGTTCTGGACCCAGACAGCTAACAATCCAGTGTTATGGTGACCCCATCAAGGCAGGACAACCTAACTACCACCCAGGATCCTCTCCATATCTCCAGCTCATCTCCCTATAGGTTCACTCCTATAGTGATAACAATTTTGGGATTCTGTTTCTAGGAAGCAATGACAAGTCTCCTGTGGGAACCACCATTTCCTTTTGCCATTCACTACCAAACACATGGTGTGTGCTCAATAAACAGTTGATAAAGGTAAGTGATAAATTAATCTGACTAGACAGTTCTTCTTATTGTTTGTGTTCCTCCATTTGAATAAGCTAGAGTTTTCCACTAAACTTTTTGTTACCAGCAGAATCTCTATGGATCCTTTAATAACAACCTTGACAGGCAAATCTCCAAACAAACATTAATTAAGTCTCCTAACACCCTTGTAAATCAATGAGCCATATGGCAATTTTTTTAAAAAAGGATAATTTTAAGGAGCAAGGAATTTAAAAATGATTGTTTACTTTATCATAACAGAGAAATAATTTACATACACACAAAAATGAATATTCAGAGCCATAGGTAAGACAGAAATGCTTGGCTAATTTCTGATGAGCCATAATCAGCTAGGTTAAATTTTGATCTGAGAGCAAAGGTGTATGTATTCTTTGTTTTATATCCCCAATTCATATGCCTTATCCTAGATCCGCATGGTCTAATGGAACTTTCCGTGATGATAGAAATGTTCTATATCTGCAGTGTCCAATATGATAGCCATTAGTGGCTACTATGACTGAGAACTAAAATTTTAATTTACTTAATTTAATATAACTTAAATACCACATGAGACTAGCAGTCACTGTATTGGACAGTACAAACTTAGACCATGGTTCATGGGTTTAAAAACATTGTTATTTGGAAGGGAATAGGCGAGAAACATTAATATAGTGTTAATCAGATCATGTTCTATATGCAGGGTGCAGGAATTGTCATAATGGTGAAATCATTCATTATCTCAGTCATCATAGGTCATTCATTCATTCATTCATTAAAAAAACCATATATTAAGCACCTATTATGGGTCAGGCTCTGCACTAACTGGAGGACTAGTTATTGTCCTGGCTTAGACTTGAGGGGGTAGAAATAGGCGGATTAGAAGACAGATACAGAAGTTTGTGATACGTTGCTTACATTAGGGACAGGCATATGAGCTATGAGAATATGGAGGAGAGGCGACTAATTCAGCCTGGGAGTGTGGAGTTGGGTGGGCAGGTCGCAGAATAATTCCTAAAAAGGTGGAGTAGATTCTTAAAGGACCAGTAAGGATTATTCCAGGTGATGAGGGTGGGGAGTAGAGGAGGAAGGCCTTCCCAAGCAGAGGAATGGGCACAGGCAAGGGTTAAACAGTCCCAGGGAGTGTGGACCCTTGGGGAACTTCCAGATGTGTGGGATGTGGGAATATAGGGTACATGAGGTGAGTTGTCAGCTATGATCCCAGGAAGAGGGGGCAATACAAAGGAGTTTGATAAAGGAGTTTGGATTTTACCCTAAAGGCAGTGGGCATTTGAAGGGCTTTAAGCAGGGGAGCCACAAGATCAGGTTTGTGTTTTAGAAAGACCCCTTTCACAGCAGCGTGGAGAATGATTTAGAAGGAGTGATTTAGAGGGAGATTGGAGCCCCTGGGGAAGACAAGTTTTCTTCCATGAAAGATCCTCAAGTTGCATCTAAAGTAGTAAGTGCACTTGACCATATGTAAAAGTAACTGGTCTCTTGTGAGAAACTGGTCTCTCATGAGGAACAGTGGGGACGTTTCAAGTGCACCATGTTGGAAGGTCTGAAGTTGTCTTCAGTGAGGGCAAAGAGCCTGGTGTGGCACCAAAGGAACCATCCTTTGGAGAGAGAAATGTGTTTACTTGAGCAGCCTGGGTGTATGAGGGTGGATAACCTGAGCCCAGTGAGACTTGAGGTGAGAGAGCTGACTGGATTAATCTGCTGCTTTCCTTCCTATCTTTCCTTTGTATGCATGAACTTCTTTCTGGGATGCCTGCGATATTAGTCAGCTCTGGTTGCTATAACAAAATACCATAGCCTGGGTGACTTAAACAACAGATATTTGTTTCTCACAGTTCTGGAGGCTGCTAAGTCCATGATCAAGGTGCCAGCCAACTTGGTTCTTAGTGAGAGCTCTCTTCCTGGTTTGCAGATGACCTTCTCACTATGTCCTCATGTGTTCTTTTCTCAGTGTATGAAAAGATACCTCTCCTTTTCCTTTTCTTATAAGGCCACTGTTCCCATCATGATATCTCTACCTTCATGACTTATTCTAACCCTCATTATCTCCCAAAGGCCCCATTTCCAAATCATCATGTTGGGGGGCGGGGCTTTACCATACACATTTGTTTGTTACAAACATTCAGTCCATAATACCTGCACTGGGCAAATGACCAGGTTTGAGACTTGTTATATATATACAGTCGGGCTTGCCAAAGGTACATGAAGAATTTGCCTCCACTTGGTATCTCAAGAGCATTTATAAAACCCAAGTAGGAGCAGGGGGATTTCTGATTCCAGATGTTGCGTAGTTGATACCCTGCTCTCTGCTGAGCTTGGGCAAGGACCCAGACCCAGATCCAACCTCGTAGGCTGGGCCCAGAAAAGATTTATTCATTCCTCCTGTGGTTTCCCTTTCTCATCACTCATCTCTCATTCAGAAAACAAGAGTCTGTATTCCTTGAATAAGCACAACTGACTGGCCAAAGAGATTGGGTGGTTAGCAAAGGCCAGCTTGGGTTGAGACTGTTAAACAATTCTGAGCTGCTTACATCTACTTGTCATTCTGACAGTGGTGGCCCCCAGGGATCAAGTCAGGGCCAAGAAGAGATTATAATAAGAAAGTTTGGGAGTTTCTATGAGAACAGACTTTTAACTTTCCAGCCATAAGATGGAGGTCTTGAAAAGTAGTGGGTTTTCCCACATTATCGAAGATGTAAAGGTAGAGGCTTGATGACAGTTTGATAAAGTTGCTGTAGGGGTACAAAAGCAACAAAGGAGGAATTAGGTAGAGAAAGCAACAAATAAAACAGACTGTGGCTCAGAACATTATGTAAATTCTTTGCCGCATCATCTAAGTGAACAGACCATTACAACATAATACTCAGCGGGGGAAGTTCAGGGTGTCTTGGGAGCACATATGTTATCCTGACTTCAGGAAGGCTGGGAATACCACCCAGAAGAAGTGATGTTTAAGCAGAAACCTGAAGGATAAATAGGAGTTAGCTAGGAGAAAGGGGAAGAACAAAGACCACTCCACTTTGTAATCTTTATTACTTTAGCTTTTAAATCTTGATAATTATTTTATTTTATTATATTTTTAAATGACATTTATTGAGGTGACATTGGCTACTAAAATTGTATAGGTTTTAAGTGTACAGTTCAATAATACATAACTTTGCTCACCACCCAAAGTCAAATCTTCTGTCACCATATATTTGACCCCTTTTACCCTTATCTACCTCTCCCCGCCCCTTTCTCTCCGGTAACCACTAAACTATTGTCTGTGTCTATGAATTTTTATTTGTTCATCTTGTTCGTTTGTTGCTTTCAGTTTTATATCCTTCATATGAGTGGGATCGCATGGTTCTCAACTTTTCTTGTCTGTCTTATTTCACTTAGCATGATTATCTCAAGATCCATCCATGTTGTCACAAATGGCAATATTTCATCTTTTCTTAGAGCTGAGTAATGCTCTACTTTGTAATTCTTACAAAGAATTATCTGGCTCAAAATGTCAATAGTGCAAGGTTAAGAAATCTTGGTCTAGAGTCAATTCTGAATTTCTGTCTTGTGAGAGATGGCAGGCCTCTACGAGTACTACGAGCTGTTTGAATGAGTTTTTTTTTTTTCTCATTTAAAATATGTTCTTTATTCATTAAAGGTAATAAATTTTGACAGTATCTAAGACACGGTAGTGTAGAAAAAAGAGTAGGGCAATTCCTTGCAATCCTGAATTCTTTGTAGTACTCTTAAGTCCTGGAAAGGCAGTGGTGCAAGTGTGGACAATGCAATGAAATGTAGCCATGGCCAATAAACCACAGACATCCTGCTTCTCCTACCCCTTTGCATCATCTTGGGGATGATACTACTTAGTGACGACTCTTTGCAAATCTCCTTCTCATTTTTTCCTGTGATACCTCTAGACTTCCAGGCTGTCAGAACTCTGAAGGGCACAGACTGAGCGTGTGCTGTTTATGGGGGAAAGGAATGGAAAATGAGAAACAGACTTATGGGAGGCATTAAAGACCTCTGGACATCTTGGGGAAAAAAATGGAATCTTGATCTGGTTTCCACGGCCAAATTCCAAGAATATGCTTACAAGTTTGGACTTTCTCTCAAGAGTATTGTACTCATAAATGTTCAGTTAAATGTTGGGAGAATTGAAGCTCAATTTTATGATTAACTAAACCTGACTTTATTTGTCATAATCTTTTATACTGCTCACACGCAGATTTTATGGTCATGACTAACACCCTCTTCTCTGAGGTTATTTGAAAACATCCTGCTTTAACGTGCTGGAGAGACAGCATGGTATAAAAAAATTAGCATGGAATTTAGAGACAGATTATGAATCTCAACAACCTGGGTCACTTATACAACATCCCTGAGTGTGTTTAGTCATTCGTAATTTAGTGTCTGATACGTAATATCAGCAGATGCTCAGTAGATATTCCTCTTTTTTTAAGGCATAGCCTTTCCTTCTCTTTTCTATGCTGCTTTGTCTTAGGTTCTGTGAAAATTTGTTACATTTGATGGCTACAAATCATATTTAAAATAAAGAAGAAAAAACATTCAGCCATATGGCTTAGAGTTTCAAGAAGTGTATTATACCTCACAAGACAGGAATTCCAAGCTGACTCCAGAAAGAATAGACTGTCAGTTTTCAGCACCCACTTCCTTTTAAAGATTTGTGTAAGAGTGAATGGAAGACATGTTTAAGCAATCATGTGTTTGACCAACCCTGATGATTGTCAGTTATGCAAACTTTTCATTTTGAATAATTTTGATTTAACAAATTGTGGCATAGTTTCTTTTTCATGCTTAATTCAGAGCTACCTCCATAAAATGTTGTAGACTCTTTGAGCTGGAAGACCTTAATGATTATTTGTACTAAATGCAAGTGACAGTGCTGTGGGCTGTTTTCAGGGATGTTAGTTGTCCCATAAACTGTTCTGATAAGGAAACTCAGACTCAATGAGCAGAAATGGTTTGATTAAGATGTGGTGACAGAGTTAATGACAAGAACATTGTATTGGTTTGCTCAGGGATTATTTCTCTTTTGGCACTTGGGAATCACCTGCTTCCCTCTTGACAACTGGCAGCAGCAGGACATGCAGGGAGACTGGATTCTCTGGCCTCCAACTTTACCTGCCCAGTGCAGCTAGAATGTTACATTGAGAGTTGAGTATATTTACCGAGCTGCCATATTTTTCTCTTGAACTACTAGAAAAGAGTCTAAAAGTCAAAGCAAAGGAATATCTTGGTGTGGCTCACGCATGGCTGGAGATGGGTTGTGTGGGACAACACAGAGAGGGCAGCGGGAGTTGGGGGTGCATAGATCAGAGCTGTAGGTGGTCTCTTGAAACAGGCTCAGAAAAGAGGGAATTTAGGGTCCATACAGCAGCTGCTGAAACTTGTCACTCAGCAGCACTGCAATATCTTGACAAAGCATCACTAATTAGAATTTAAAAATGCATGGGATTGTGTGGGGAGTGTTTTTAAAAGGAAATAGAAACAACTTAGTGGCACCATTGAGGCTCTTACAGCCAAACACCAGATGCAAGAATTTTTCAAGGAAACCACAAAGCTCTCTTCTTTCCTGGAGCAGAAAGTTCAGTACTTAGGTTGGTTAGAGAAAAAGCTATTTTAGGAGATGTTGCCAAAGCCTGAGCAAGAAGGTGTCAGAAAGCTGTGTCAGAAGCCATGCAGACCCAGCACTGGGAGCAGTTTGGACAAGTGGCCCTCTGATTCTATCCAGATCTGTTTGCCTGACTCACAGGTCATCCTGCTGTCCCAAATCAAATATCTAATGTGCTGTGGGGCCCAGGGGACTTGTGTGTCCAGTGAGTCACTACGTTTTTTTTTTTCTTTCTAACCCTGCTGTGTTGGGCTAGATCAGTTTTTCTTGACCATATTGCAGACATGAGACCAACCTCCCTGTGACCCTTGTTTCTTGGGCAGGAGGCTCAGCCAGATTCCCTTTTCCTGAGCTCAGATTTTTTCCATTAAAGAAGTATATGTATGGAAATATAGTTTATGTCTAATGTGCTATGAAGGCAAATGTACTGTTAATCAGTATACATTATATATGTATAGAAAATGACCACATCCTAATCCCTGGATTTTACATGGCAAAAAAGACTTTGCAGATACGATTCATTTAAGGATCTTGAAGTAAGGAGATTATCTTGGATTATCTGGGTGAGCTCAATGTGATGACAAAATTCTTACAAGAGGGACACAGGAGGAGTCAGAGTCAGAAAAAGAAGATGTGGTGACAGAGCCAGAGGTTGGAATGATACACTTTGATAAAGGAAGAAATGACCCCAAGCCAAGGAATGTAGGCAGCATCTAGAAACTGGAAGGGGCAAGGAAATGGACTCTCCTCTTAAGCTTCCAGAAGAAATGCAGCCCTGCCACCACCTTGTTTAGACTTCTGACCTCCATAACTATAACATAATTTTTATTGTTTTAAGCACTAAGTTTGTGGCAATTTGTTATAGCAGCAATAGGAAACTAATATTACATATATGTGTATTACATACATATACATATATGTGTATATGCATGCATACTCTAAGTTAAAAAGATCAAGGAATATAAAACTTACATTTTTTTCCCCATATTATATAGAGTATAGAGTAAAAATAGCAATAACTTACACTTGGATCACTGGGTATGACATCATTGTGGTCTCTGGAGCCAGCTCTGCTATATTTAGCATTGCGAACTGGGCAAGTCACTGAACCTTTTTGCATCTCTTAAATGGAAGTATGATCCTACGTCATAGAGTTGAAATGAAGATTAAATGAGGTAATATACATAAAGTACTTATAAGAGTACCTGGCACACAGTAAATACCATATTAGATAATAGTGTTATCCTGAGTTTTCAGATGAAGAAACTGCGGTTGACTTTCCCATGGTTATGTGGTTCAGAAGTGGCACTGCCATGGTCAGAACCTAGCCAATCCAGCTGCAGTATGGTTTCCACACCACACTTTCTCATCAGTATAAGGAAAGTATCTGTTATAGACTGAATGTTTGTGTTCTCTCAAAATTCATATGTTGAAGCTCCAACCCCCAGTGTAGCTGTATTCAGTGATGGGCCTTCAAGGTTAATTAAGGTTAAATGAGGTCATAATGCTGGGGCCCTAACCATATAGGAATAGTGTCCACAGAGGTCACTCTACTTGCAACTGCCCCCCATCCCTACCCCCACCCTATGCATACATTGAGGAAAAGGCCAGTGAGAATATAGCAAGAAGATGGCTATCTACAAGCCAGAGAGGGAGACGTCACCAGAAACCAAATTTGCCAGTACCTGGATCTTTGACTTCCAACCTCCAGAACTAAAAGTGTTGTTTAAGTCACTCAGTCCACGGTATTTAGTTTCGGTGGCCTGAGCAGACTTATATTATTTCCCCCCGGGTCCCGATCCCCATTCCACAACCATACACTCCTGTTAACTATTTGGTATAAACCTTTTCAGACAGACAGACAGACAGGCAGACAGACAGACAGACACACACACACACACACACACACACACTGAAACTTACACAAAAACAATATTTAATAATTTTAAAGTAAAATGCCATCGTACAATATATGTGGTTTTATAACATGGTTATTTATTTAATATATCATAAAAACCTTTTCAATTAAATTTATTTTAATTATAGAATAATACACAGATACATTCTTTTTAAAAAGAACATTATGGATAAAGCTAAAGTTTCCTTTGGCCACCATTTTTAATCCTGGTCTTCTCCCCTGTGCTTTGAGATAACTACTGTTTGAGTTCAGTACATATCCTTCCACATCTTTGTTTAAATACCTTTCACACATGCACACGTACTCATAGTAAATATATAGTGTTTGTTATTTGTGTCCATGTTCTTATATAATGTGTGCCATACTGTTAAAATTGTTTTGAAACTTGGCATTATATTTCTAAGATCTTTCTATACCTATGAACATAGATTGCTTTATTCTTTTTAACTTCTGAATTGCATTCTGTCCCATGAATGTATTGAATATATTTGCCCATTTCATTATTGATGGACCTTTAGGTCATTTTCAATTTCGTGCTATTATAACGCTTCAATTGGTTTCCTTATCCAGTCTTCTTGCACACACGTGAAAATGGTTCCCTGGGGTAGAGACCTAGAAGAGGAAATGCTGGGTCATAGGATATGCACATTAACTCTTTTAATAGACTGCCAGAGAACCCCTCAAAGTGATTATCCTCATTATATTTTTTTCCAACAGTGTATGAGAGTACACTTTACTCTTCAGTACACAAAATTAAATCAAAAAACACTTGATTTTATCAGTGTTTTAAATTATGCATATAATGAGTAAAAATAGAATCTTGTTTTAGTTTGCCTTTAGAAAAGTTAGTCAATTTAGATAGTTGAACAACTTTTCAAACTGGCTATTTGAATTTCCTCTCTTGTGGATTTCCTGTTATATCCTTTCCCCAATTTTATTGTGGTGTTTACATTTTTTTGTGTGATTTGTAGGAGTCCTCATGGATATCTTTCTGTCTAAATACATGCATGTCTACTTTATTTTTTTAATGGTTGCATAGTATTTAACCATCGGGTCAGCAAACCATGAGGCCAAATCTGGCCCTCCATGTGTTTTTGTAAATAAAGTTTATTTTTAGACATAGCCATGTCCATTCTTTTACATACAGTCTATGGCTGATTTTGTGCTACAGCAACAGAGCTGAGTAGTTGTGACATAGGCTGTACAGCCCACAAAGGCTAAAATATTTTTTATCTGTCTCTTTATAGAAAAAGTTTGTCCTGATAAATCATAATTGATTTCACATTTCCTTTTTTGATGCATATATGTTGTTTTCCACTTACCATTATTATAAGTTATCTTTAATTAATATCTTCCTCTGCAGAGGTGAACATTTCCTTGGGCTGGACTCCTAGAAGAGAAATTGCTGACTTATCAGAAGGCTGTGTTTAGTAAAAATTGCTTCTTTGAACTAGTTATATGTTTGAATTGGGGAATATTTTACAAAAGTATAGTTATTTCCTAGGAATAATGATAGCTTCTCATTATTTAGTACTTGATAGATATCAGGCACTGTACTGCGTGCCTTACATATATTATCTCAGTTAATCCTCCTGGTAACCTTGAAATTGGCATTAATGACTGCCTTTTACATATGAAGAAATTGAGGTTCAGTGATGTGGAGCTTGTCCAAGGTTATAGAACTGGTGCATGGTAGAACCAGAATTCGAACCCATTTCTCTTGACTTCAAAACTCCCGTAATTTCTGCTACACAGTGATGTCTCTCAGTGAAAAACTAGGTGATGCACACAACTGGCATAACATTGTATTACAAATAGCAATTTTGCATATTAGTTTATTAAATAAACAGGTAGCAACATTTTTAATTAATGCGATATGTTTCTGTAGACAGATGGGTTAAATTAAAGTAATTTTATAGACTCCTAAAAACTGTTGGCTTTCTCAAGCAAGGTAAACAGTTTCTTTGCAATCTTATTTATGCTTCTATAAATAAAGGCACAGCTGCGATGTAGTGGAAAGAATACTGGATTTAGAAATCTAAATTTAGAAAAATCATAGTTTCTGTCTCCTTCCAAGTTTGCTGTGTGACTGTGAGCAAATTTCTTACCCTCTCTATTCCTCGGTTTGTTCACAGAGTTGTGAGATGTCAGTGTGAGTAGCTGTGAAGTACTTGACACAGTGCCTGTCATGGAACAAGGGATGTTCCTCATGCCCTGAGGATATTTTCAGAAGGAGGGTTCAAGGTAGTAATCCTTGGGTACACTTCAGGGAGCTTTTTTATTTATTTATTTATTTTTTATTTTTATTTTTTAAGCTCTTCCCTGCTCTGAAGCTCTAATGTCACATCCTTGGCATAATAGTAACAGAGATGCCACACACTGTCCATTGCCAATAATGCATCTAATGTCTACAATAATCAAAGGAGAGGCCAGGTTGTGACCTTTCCTGGCATTTAAATATTGCTATACTTGGTCCGCGCTCTTTTGCATGCTGCAAACCTTATACTAATGACTAACACTCAACACTTACTATATACTGGAGGTTTTACCTGTTATCTTATTTAATTCTCACCACAATGCTGATAGACCAGTACCCCTTCTGTTCCTGTGAGGGATAGAATGAATGACGAAATAGAGACCTAGACAGAGGCATATACTGAGTAGGTAGGAAAGCTAGGATTCAAATTCACATTTTTTCTGACATATTTAATCACATGCTATACTTTTTCCCTTAGTTGGGATGTGTTTCATAGGAGGAGCCCTTGCTGGGACTCTATATATGTGTATTTCGGCTTCAGTCTTAGAGTTGGGAGGATTCATTCTCTTGGGCACACAGTGCATCAGACTTGTGCATGCTAAATGGTCATCTCTTAACATCTGGAGGGTAGGCTCGCCTCTCTTTACTGTCTGGCGCCATGAATCAACATATCTGCCTTAGACATATTGATTTTTCTTGCCATCTCAGGAAAGCCTCCCCAAGCATTAAAAAGTGAGATCTAATGGCAGACCATTTTGCTTTTATCATCGTCTTTCTCCTGTCAATGAAGGAGTCTCTTTCACCCCAAATTGCTGCCAAACATCCATGTCAGAACCAGATCAATTTGTCTGTGCCACTCTGTTCAGATTGTTTTCATTTTTTTTTTTTTTTTAAATTTTAGCTGCCTCCCAGACCATCTTGTTCGCAATATAAGCTCCAAATGGCCTGGAACTCGTCTTTTATGGCTTCTGCCAGATTAAACATTTAGAACATAATATACCCAGCTTCAAAAACAATTGTGCAGCCTTCCAACCAAGCAACATATTGATTTTAATTTAGGCAATTGCACACGTTTTCAGGTCTT
This sequence comes from Pteropus vampyrus, assembly GCF_000151845.1. Lineage (NCBI taxonomy): Eukaryota > Metazoa > Chordata > Mammalia > Chiroptera > Pteropodidae > Pteropus > Pteropus vampyrus. The sequence goes on along the minus strand of NW_011889088.1, from coordinate 1,905,559 downwards.
AGGAGGAACTCTAGGCTTCAGACCGCCAATGGCTCATAGCCCTTCTCCCTACTCCTCCACTTGGGACTGGAAGAGCTTGGAGGTCATAGGGTAGGAAGCATAGCCTTCCTTCAATGTACCATGTTTTCTCTTTTGGACCTGAGAATGTCTCAGCCTTAGTTCTAAAACCGCTATGAAGTAGAAAGGCAGCAAGTAACATAGGAATAGTATGGGCAGAACTGGGTTCGGATTCCTACCTTACCATGGAATTGCACATGACCTTGGACAAGTCATTTCAACCTCTGGATCTCAGGCTTCTCACCAATAAAATGAGGGCAATGGGGATATTTAACTCACAGAGCAGATTCTCAATAAAGATTTAATGAAAAAGTAGACTAATCTGTAAAACATATAATGCTTTTTTTGTTGGGTGACTATAACCATTGCAAAATATGTTAATGCCCAAGGCTTTTTTCTCACCCCAAGGAGGCATTGATTCAACAGCCACTGCATGGAAACAATGGGGCTGGTGCATTTTGCATTTTGGTAAAGATAGTGGCATCCTACATACAAGGCTAATGGCACATAGCTTCAAGACAGCCAATTCCAGGAGCTCAATCATTAATACCAGTCCCTAGTGCAGCTTCCACTTGTTCATTCAACATACATTTGCAGAATTCTCACCTTGCTAGGTGCTACAACGTAATTGTGAATAAGTCAAAGTGTTTGCCTTTAAGTAACTCACTATTTAGGGTGGAAGACAGACACACATAATAGTAATTTCAATGCACTGCTCTAGTGGCTGTTCCTAAAGTCTCTGGGCCAAGGCTAAGGAAGGTCATTCTAGGTCTCCTTATTGTCTAAGGGGGATTCACAGTAGTAGAGCTGCTAGGAACTGAAACTCAAATACAGCAGCTTAAACACATTATCAGGTCGTTTTGTGACTTGTAAAAGGAGTCTGGAGGTCAGGGGCTCCAGCTGTTACATCAACATGCCAGCCAGGAGAGAAAGGGTAAAGTGACAAAAGGTTTCACTCTTTGCAGTTAACCCTCTTTAAAATAGTTTCCCCAAAGCCCTGGACACTTATCTCTTTTTGAGGCCATGCGAGTCT
>NW_011889088.1:1897991-1904419 GCF_000151845.1 Pteropus vampyrus | reverse complement strand
CTTTTGGACCTGAGAATGTCTCAGCCTTAGTTCTAAAACCGCTATGAAGTAGAAAGGCAGCAAGTAACATAGGAATAGTATGGGCAGAACTGGGTTCGGATTCCTACCTTACCATGGAATTGCACATGACCTTGGACAAGTCATTTCAACCTCTGGATCTCAGGCTTCTCACCAATAAAATGAGGGCAATGGGGATATTTAACTCTCAGAGCAGATTCTCAATAAAGATTTAATGAAAAAGTAGACTAATCTGTAAAACATATAATGCTTTTTTTGTTGGGTGACTATAACCATTGCAAAATATGTTAATGCCCAAGGCTTTTTTCTCACCCCAAGGAGGCATTGATTCAACAGCCACTGCATGGAAACAATGGGGCTGGTGCATTTTGCATTTTGGTAAAGATAGTGGCATCCTACATACAAGGCTAATGGCACATAGCTTCAAGACAGCCAATTCCAGGAGCTCAATCATTAATACCAGTCCCTAGTGCAGCTTCCACTTGTTCATTCAACATACATTTGCAGAATTCTCACCTTGCTAGGTGCTACAACGTAATTGTGAATAAGTCAAAGTGTTTGCCTTTAAGTAACTCACTATTTAGGGTGGAAGACAGACACACATAATAGTAATTTCAATGCACTGCTCTAGTGGCTGTTCCTAAAGTCTCTGGGCCAAGGCTAAGGAAGGTCATTCTAGGTCTCCTTATTGTCTAAGGGGGATTCACAGTAGTAGAGCTGCTAGGAACTGAAACTCAAATACAGCAGCTTAAACACATTATCAGGTCGTTTTGTGACTTGTAAAAGGAGTCTGGAGGTCAGGGGCTCCAGCTGTTACATCAACATGCCAGCCAGGAGAGAAAGGGTAAAGTGACAAAAGGTTTCACTCTTTGCAGTTAACCCTCTTTAAAATAGTTTCCCCAAAGCCCTGGACACTTATCTCTTTTTGAGGCCATGCGAGTCTTTTAGCTGGACAGTTTGCTGCCCGCTACGGAAGAGGAAGGAAGAATGATTACTGCATAGAAAACCAGTGGTCATTGCATCATCCACCCAATAGAATATTAGCGTTTCCCACCACCTTGAGATTTCTTATATCTATTTAAAAATAAAGATGGACGAGGGACATGTCAGACTGAACCAATGACAAAGTTTTGTGGTACCATGGTCTTCAATGCATGATCAGTGTTGATTTGTATTCCTAGTATGAGTGGAGACTAATAGGGTGAAGGGTGGAGATGAGTTGGAGTGGCTGAGCTGATTGGAGGCTGACTCAGAAGGGAGCGGTTTCCTTGAGGGGGATACTTTGGAAATGGAGTACATGGAAAGCTGTGTCTCCTGCAATCAGAGGAGCCACTTTTCTGGTCTGCACCTGAAATGGGGAAAACTAGAGGGAACAGTAGGAGGTAGTTGGTATTCAGGGCTATTTCTTTGGCTAAGATGTCCTGGCTTGAATCTCTAGCAGCAGTCAAAGGAGTTTTCCTATTCAGCAAACTGCCTGAGAGGACTGAAACCACTGGAATGAGTTTTAACTCTCAGAAATGAGCCTGGAAGTTATGCTATCAGTCTCTTATCTTCCTAAATTGACCTGTCATGATGGTATGAAGCAATTGTGTCTTTCAGATCAGAATAACTTTATGCTTAAAAAAAGCTTCTAACTCTAGTTGCAGAGAAATTAAATTAGAATAATGAATAGAGTTTGATAAGTGAAAATCTAACTTTGCCTACTTTTAGAGAAATAGCTGAATGTCAGCCAAAAATGAATGTTTCAGTGCCTTGGAGAGTTTGATAAATGATAGATACCAATAACCCATTTTGTGGAGAGATGCTCAGAGGTATGGGGATGCATAGGCAATGGGGCTTGTTGTTACATTCATCCTTACCCTACTCCCACATTATGCTCACATAAAGCTATTGTGGAAGTCCACATATCCAAGCGCCTGTCTTCCATCCCCACAGATACCCCAAACTTAGTATGTCCCAGATCATACCTCCTCCTACACTCTGTTTTCCATCCAAATTAGAACTCTGGATGACATTCTCAACTCCACCCTATACATCCAATTCTGATCAGACACAGAGTCCCAGTAATTCAAATGCTAGAATTTTTCTTAAGTCTATTTTCTCCTTTCCACCCTTAGTACAATGGCCCAGTTCAGACTTTTCTTTTTCCTGTTCTACTACCAACTTTCCAACAGCCACTTTCTTCTCAACTCTGTGATGTTCCCACTCTGCATAAAATTCTTCAGTTGCCCCCTTTGCCCTGCATAACATCCATTCTCCTTAAGTCTGGCTTATTCTAGTAATTTGTAACAGAGATAGTGGAGTGTGACAGTTACAAGTATATTTATCCAGAGCTAGGCTGCCTTGGTATAAATCCTGGCTCTGCCAATTGCTATGTGATTTTGGGCAGTTACTTATACTGCCTGTGACTTGGTTTTCTTATCCGTAAAATGGGGATGATGCTCTTATCTTATTAGGTTGCTATGAGAATTGAGAAAATAAAATAAAATAAAATAAAATATGTGTACACACACACACAAATGGTACCAACACATAGTAAGCACTGTATAAGCATCTGCTATTGTGACTTCTTTCCCATACACTGTGCTCCACAACACTTTGTGGTTTCCTCCTCTTAGTGTAGTTCCCTTTCTCAGTGAGGCTATCCCTTATCTTTGTGCAGTTAGCCTTCTTTCACCTTGACCCCTCTTCCTTGAAAGTCCTCCTTACCTGCGTCTGGCCAATGCAGCCATCCTCTGTGAGTTCTGGAATTGCTTCCCAACCTCCCGTGATAGCTCAGGCACAGCCTTGCATTCACATTTTTACTTTTGTCTACAGTGATCCATTTACAAAACTATTTCTCCCACTAGCTCATGGAGAGGAGGGGTTACATTGTCGTCGTCATCTTTTTTTTTAATATCCTGTCCCTAGCTCAGTGATTGGTATTTAGAAGAAATGCAGTAAAAGTTTGTGGACTGGAAGATATTATACTACTAATAAAAACCTACTGTCAGAGCTATCTTTCTAAACATAGATCTGATGACAACTTTTCTCTACTCAGAAATGTTTATTCTGAAACCATGAGGACTATATTTAGAATAAAGCACACTACTGGCAGTCCACTTCCTTGGAGGACCAGAGAGAGCCTGTCTTGAGAGCTGTTTAACCCAGGTGACCTAGGGCAATGTGGCCAGAGAGAGAACAGAAATCATGAGGTGAAGAAGCAAAGTCCCAGCTAGGTGACTGTCATTCTTTGTTAGCCACTTCTTGAGGAAACAACTGCCTTAGCTTCTCTTGTGACAAGTCAGCTCTGCCTACTCAGTCCCATCTACCTGTTGGGAACCTCTTGATGGAGCATCAGAACTTTCTTCTCCCAGTCAGGCGTCAGTAGTGATCTAAGGTGATAGAGCTGTCAGTCGTGGTCCCCAGGAGGCCATTAAAAACCACCGTAAGGCAGTGACACCCAGCCCTGGCTGTATAATAGAATCACCTGGGCAGCATCTGGACCTCACCATGTCTAAGTAATACCCCCAATAATTGAATCAGAATGCCTGGTGATGGGACTCAGGGGTCATTAATGTTTAAAATTGTCCAGGTAATCCCGGTAGGCCACCAGGTAGAGAAACACTACTATAGGAGTGGGAGTGATGTTGAGCTGGGTTGAAGAAAGAACTAAATTCATTAACATGTCTCTTTTCTGGGCCTGATGTGCTTCCTTCGCAAAAAACATTTACAGATTAAGCTACCTTCCCAAATCTAGTCTGTAATAAGAAAATTGTTTATTCTCTAGCTTTTAGTTGTGTCTTTGGTTTGTATGTTTTTCAGGGTAATTTGGGCTGGTCATTACTGTTGTGACCTAGAGCATAAGTTCCATCTTAGATGATGGATCAGGCAGGTTCTTTGTTGCAAGCAACAAAAATCAATTTTGGTTAAGCAGAAAAGGGATTTTTAAAGAAAGTTTTTATAACATAAAAAACACACAAATATCTATATATAACAAAATTAGCAATTTTAGCTATTTTTAAATTTACAATTCAGTGGCATTAATTACATTCACAATGTTGAGCCACTGTTACCACCATCTCTAAAACTTTTCATCATGCCAAACAGAAACTGCATACCCAATTAAGCAATAACTCTCCATTCTCCCCTTCCCCCAACCCTTGGTAACCTGTTTCTATGAATATGCTTATCTAGGTATTTTATATAAGTGGAATTATGAAATATTTGTGGAGTTTTTTTTTTTGGTCTGGGTTATTTCACTTAGCATAATATCCTCAAGTTTCATTCATCTTGTAGCATGCATCAGTACTTTATTCCTTTTAATGGCTGAATAATATTCCATTGTATGAATATATCACATTTGTTTACCCAAGAAAAGAAGTTTTTAAAGGATATTGAGTAGGTTCTGTAGAAGAAAGCCTGAAGCCTATATAGCCAATGTGGAGCTTCAAATTCTATAGGGGCTTTGATTCTGAATTAATACCTGGGTATTGAATTGAAGTCACCACTCTACTGTGTAGTCTTGAGTAAATTACTCTGAGCCAGTCCCTCATATGTAAAACAGGAATGAAGAATCTTGTTTAATCTTTTGAGATAATCTGTGTAAATTACTCAGCATAAATTATGACACAAATAAAAAAATGCTCATGAATGTTATTTATTAGTGTGGCTTATAAAAATCATTATTTCTGCCTCTTCCTGGTACAAAATCAGACAAGTAGAACTTTTTCTAAATCACCTTATTTTAAGGACAAAAATAAAACTAAGTTGCTTTTTTGTACATGTGGGGTTGCTTGGAACTTCTGAGGAAAGAAAGAAGACTCCCTTCCTAAGACGAACACTACTCTGGTCAGTCCAGCCTGATATCCTATTTAGATGGGGGCAGCTTTAGGCCTTTGCTTTCCAAGTACAAGCCCACACCTTAGAAGCATAAAAGGGCCAGGTGGATGAAGGAGATGCCTGATGAAAGGGAATGAGATACAGTTTCTTTTGCACATGAAGTCCTGTTGATGCTAACTGGACTCCCCTGCAATGGGAACCAGTTATAGACTTGAAGGACATTAAGGTCCTTTAGAAGTAAATGGACCCAGATTCAAATCTTGACTCTGTTGTTTACAGGGCAAGTTTCCCACTTTATAGCAAAGAGGAATTTTCCACTCAAATGGCTAACCTTGTAATCAGCTCTTTGTTCTGCTTCTGTAGACATGTTTGACGCACAGGCCAAAGGGCAGGGTGACCTTGAGATCAACTAAAAACTCACCCTCCACTTTGCTTGTTCTGTCTAGATAACAGATGTATCCTTTTTGCTTGTTTAGCCCATAGTAACTTCCGTGCTCTGTAATCACCTGAGGAACTGCGTGGATAAGCCCTAAAAAATAAGGTTACCCGTGAGCTCGGGGCCCAGATCGTCAGAGCACTAGTTCTTCTGGGACCACTGGCATAATAAACCTGAGTTCTCTAACTCTCTGAGTGGTGCTTGGTTTCTTGCTAGTCTGATTTTTCTGCAACATTTCTAGAGGCCCCAGTGAGATTCCAACCATGCCAGCCCTTTGAGCCGCCAGACTGGTGGCTCGGCCGGGCCAGGCTGGAGGGGCTTCGAGACGAATGAGAAGGCACACCACCTGATGGTATTCTGGGTTCTCTTTTGGACCAGCACTTTGATTCTCTGGATGGCTGAGCCCCAACCGGACTCAAAAGAGGGACAGACCAACTCACCAGGAATGGCCACAGGATAAGGTAAGGCCCCAGGGCTCAGCACCCCAGTCAGATCCTGTCTTTGAATGGAAGAAGAGCTTGATCATCTCCTAAAGTCTTCAGTTAGAAGACACAAGATCTTCTCAATGGGGGAAGACATCAGGATCTTCCCAGGGAAGGGGGACAAAGGTGAGGGTCTTCCAAAAGTGAGGAGGCAATGTTTTAACCTCTGGTATGTGAATGTGTGAGTGAATGAGTGGCCTACCTCAGTCACGTATGAATTTGTAGCTCCATGGCTGGGTACCCATAAGGTCCCCTAAAGGCTATGGAGTCTGAGTGGACTCATCTGCGATTCTGTGGTGCATGGCATATGGTCCAGGGTGGCATTGGACTAGTGTCTGATTGTAAGTCAGAAAGCTGAGTCTGCTATGGCTAGGCATCACCTAAGCTCCTTTGGGACACAGCCAGACAAGCACCTGAGTGGTCTCCTCTTTGAAGGAGGCACCCATCCTTATATGTCTTTGCGCCACCGACACAGGGTGGGATACACAGGAAAGGGAAACATTTGATTACTGATTTAGCCTAAGAATTGTCTATCTCCAAATGGCCCTTTTGACATAGGGGCTCTCTGTCAAATTATTTTCTTGAAATTTTGAGGTCTATTTCCCCCCTTCATTAGGAAGCTTCCTAAGGCAATATGGGTGGAGATTCCTCTAAGCCAACTGTCTTAAATC
>NW_011889088.1:1897150-1897941 GCF_000151845.1 Pteropus vampyrus | reverse complement strand
TTTTCTTGAAATTTTGAGGTCTATTTCCCCCCTTCATTAGGAAGCTTCCTAAGGCAATATGGGTGGAGATTCCTCTAAGCCAACTGTCTTAAATCGTATGTTGAAAAATCTTAAGAAAGGTTTCCCAGGGGATTGTGGGGTCAAGCTGACCCCAGGAAAACTTCATACTCTGTGAGCTTGAATGGCCTGCCTTTGGGGTGGGATGGCCTTCAGAAGGGACCCTGGACTTCCCCCCACTGTGCGAGCTGCGTATTGGGTAGTAACAAGGACCTCTGGACATCCAGACTAGTTTCCATACATAGACCCATGGTTGCAAATCACTACTGTAGTGCCCCCTTAGGCCTGATTCTGCGCAAATAGGCAGGGACAGAGTAAGGTACTTGTGGCCTGACCGATTCGGGGACAGGACAAGGAAGAGCCAGCAAGAGTCATCCACTAAGGGGACCCTGAAGAAGAACCTCTCTTCCCACCACCGTACATCTTAACAGCTCCACTAGTCCCTGCATAACTGCTCTACCCCCAATTACTGGACAGCCCTCCACCATCGGTGCCTTTGCCGCCCCAACAAGCCGAAGTCCACGGCATCTTTGCCACACATTCAGCCTAGCAGCCTGCGGCCCTCTAGATGCCTCTCCGAGAGACACAGACCCTTTCGAAATTAGCAAAGACAGCACACTCTAGCCGGACCACCCTGTCCTCTACTATCAACCTTTCAGCACAACCAACCTCTTCAGCTGGGAGCAGCACACCCCATCCTATTCAGAGAAACCCAGGCGATGATTGATTTGCTC
>NW_011889088.1:1890737-1896823 GCF_000151845.1 Pteropus vampyrus | reverse complement strand
GCTGCAAGCTTCAGAAATTAGAGGGCTTTGCTGGGATGAACAATAGCCAGCTACTGGAGGTCGCAAACAAGGTGTTTGTGAAACGCGACTGGGAGGCCCAAAAGATACCTGATAAGCAGATAAAACAAATGGTGTCCCTGCTGGCAACGCGTTAAGGAACCCAGACTCGGTACAATAGACTGATCACTAACAGAAGGGAGAGACCAAAAGGAGACCTCCACTACACCGCGACCAATGCGCCTACTGCAAAGAGACCGGCCATTGGAGAAATGAGTGCCTCCACTGCGGGAAGATGTCTGAAGGGTCAAAAAGTTCAGTCAACCCCGTAAAGGAAAATACCAGCCTGAGCCAGTTATCTAAGACCTTATTGGCCTGGCGGGAGCAGAGTCAGATTAGGAGCGACTGGGCTCCCTGATCCCGGGTCCCCGGGAGTCTAAGGTCACAATAGAAGTAGGGAGCCAATCAATGACCTTTATGGTAGACACTGGGGCTGAACACTCTGTGGTGACCATGCCCATGGCCCCCCTCACAGACTGAACAGCAACTATCATCGGGGCCATGGGAGACCAAGCTGCCCGCTCATTCTGCAAAGCCCACTCATGTCGGTTAGGAGGCCACCTAGTGACTCATGAGTTCCTGTACCTACCAGAGTGTCCCATCCCCCTTTTGGGTAGAGACTTATTAACAAAGCTTGGAGCACATCACCTTTGCCCTTGGGGAGCCCACCAGTCTCATGCTGGGGAGCCAACCTGCTCTAATGATGGCTGTGACTGTACCCAGGGAAGATGAATGGCGCTTCTGTTTTTCAGAAAGAAAACAAACAAATCCAACCAACCTGCTAGAAGAATTCCCTGCTTTCTGGGGAGAAAAGGGGCCTCCAGGTCTAGCCAAAAATCATGCACCTACCGTGGTAGACCAAGAGTCACTCTTATCATACAAAGGCAATATCTAGTGCCACAGGAAACACGCTTGGGAATTCGAGACCACATCTAGCGTTTGCGTGACACCGGATTCTAGCTGAGTGTCAGTCACCTTGAAACACTCCGCTCTTACCAGTCAAGAAGCCTGGAGGGAACGACTGCCACCCCATGAGGACCTCTGTGCCATCACCAATGCTGTGGTCACCATCCATCCAGTGGTCTCGAACCCATACACCCTCCTGAGTCTCTTACCTGCCCAAGCAAGCTGGTTCACCTGCCTCGATCTCAAAGATGCCTTCTTCTGCCTTTGGTTATCACTGGCCAGCAGCCTTTGTTTGCCTTTGAGTGGGAAGACCCACACACTGGGAGAAAGACAAAAATGACTTGGACTTGACTGCCACTGGGCTTCAGAAACTCACTCACCCTGTTTGGCAAAGCTCTGGCCACAGATCTTGCTGCCTTCTCCGGAGAGACTTTGAACTGCACTCTACTGCAGTATGTAGATGACCTATTGCTGGCTAGCCCCACCCAAGAAGACTGCTGGAAAGGTACTAAAGAGCCTTGTTGGCCCTACTCTCTACCATGGGATACAAGGTGTCATGGAGGAAGGCTCAATCTGCAAATAGGAGGTCAGATACCTTGGGTTCATCATCTCGGAAGGACATCAGGCAGTTGGACATGAAAGAAAACTGGCCATCTGTTCAATATCTTGGCTGAAGACTAAGAAAGGGGTCCGTGAATTCCTAGGGGCTGCCGGATTCTGCCGGATCTGCATACCAGGTTTCTCTGAAATTGTCAAGCCACTATACAAGGCCACAGCTGGGTCTGGTGAAGACCCCCTGGAATGAGGCTCTAGACAAGAAAAGGCCTTCAGAGAAATAGAGACTTTTGACCAGTGCCCCAGCATTAGGACTACCGGACATGACACGGGACTTTAACCTTTTTGTACATGAGAGGAATCATACCGCACTGGGGGTCCTTACACAAACAGTCAGGCCATGGCAGTGCCCGACTACATATCTGTCCAAATGGCTAGATCTGGTGGCTGTGGGATGGCTGCCATGCCTCCGGGCCTTAGCTGTCACGGTAATCCTGATCAGAGAAGCAGACAAGCTCACACTGGGACAGAATATAAATGTAGAGGTCCCCCTTGCTGTTATTGCATTAATGAATAATCAGGGACACAAGTGGCTGACCAACCAGGATAACTCATTATCAGGGACTGCTTTACAAAAATCCACATGTCCGCCTCGAGACTGCAGAAGTTGAACCCTGCTACTTTTCTGCCCACTGAGGGGGGCCTCCCGACCATGATTGTGAAGAGGTCACGGATGAAGTCTACTCATGCAGGCCATATCTGACTGATATTCCTCTTCAGAACCTAGAACTGGTATTGTTCACCGATGGGAGCAGCTTCATCCATAAAGGACAGTGCAAAGCCAGCTACGCAATAACAACTACAGATGAGGTCATCGGAGCTGAGGCTCTGCCACAGAGTTGGTCGGCATAGTGGGCCAAGCTACGGGCACTCATCCAGGCGCTGGGGCAGGCTGAAGGGAAACGGGCCAACACCTATAACGACTTGAGGTACGCCTTTGCTACTTTGCATGTACATGGAGCCATTTATAAAGAGAGGAGACTACTGATGGCGGGAGGAAAAGAAATCCAGAACAAAGAAGAAATCCTTCAACTGTTAGAGGCAGTCTGGAAGCCTTCTCAGGTGATAGCCATTCACTGCAAGGGCCACCAGAAAGGAGCCGACCCTGTCAGTAGGGGAAACTGACTGGCAGACCGAGCAGCTAAGGAGGCTGCCAACCAACCAAGTGCCACAACAGGTCCTAAGCCGGTCTCCAAGGTTCTCCTGGCACCAGAATTGCCTCTGTCCCCAGAATACACCAAGGAAGAGGGACAATGGTCCTTAAGTGAAGGGGGAACCAAGAGAAAGGAGGACTGGTGGGAGCTTTCAGATACCCAAGCTGCCAACCCTGTGTGCCCAGATCAGTGCTTGATGTGTAACTTGTGCATGAAACAATGCTGGCCAAAGGCCAAAATCCAATCCAGGGGTGCAAACGATTGGGACTATGCATTTTGAAGACCTAATAGTGGACTTTACTGAGGTCAAGCTCTGCCGAGGCCACTGATACTTGCTTGTGTTAGTTCGCACCTACTCCAGATGGGCTGAAGCTTTCCCTACACGCACTGAATGGGCATGAGAAGTAGCTAGAGCCTTGTTGAGGGAAATCGTTCCAAGTAACACAGGCTGCTCCGTTTAAGAAACCTGTACGGTTCTCACAGAAACCCAACATAAAGACTACATTGTTACTAAACAAAAATTCAGGTTATTGTCAGGAGAGGCCCAATGACTGCTTAAGCATCTTTCCTCAGGAATTCTGCTCCGAACCCTCCTAAGAAGAATGCCTACTCTTACCAGCATATGAAATCCTCACTGAATGGGTCTTTATAGATACTAAGAGAAATTTTTTATATTGGAAAAATAAAACCTCTGGAGCATCTCAGGATAATTCCTGTGGACCCCTCCAACCCCTCACAGGGGCAGTTTTAGCAAGGACACTTTTGACCTGGGAATCTGAAAGCAGCAGAAGGCCGAATGATCACCTTTTCACTATCGAGATGAGTTTTTGCCTTGGAACCCCAGGTATATTCTTTCTTTGTGGCAATTCATTTCTCTGTCTCCTGGCTAACTGGACAGGGACCTGTACCCTGGTTTACTTGGCCCCCTGAAATAAACATTGCTCTAACGCACACAAGAACCAAACGAGCAATACAATTCTGTCCCCTTCTTATAGGCCTTGGCATGACCGCAGGGGTAGGCACTGGCACAGCTGGCCTAATCTCTTCCCTGTCTTATTACCAAAGTTTATCTAAAGACCTATTTGACAGCTCAGAAGACATATGCAAAAGCATTTTCACTTTACAAAGCCAATTAAATTCCTTAGCAGGAGTAGACTTATGAAACCATAGGGGACTTGATCTTCTAAACAGCCGGAAAAGGAGGGTTATGCTTATTTTCAGAAGAATGTCCTTTTTATGTTCATCAATCTAGTATAGTTAGAGATGCAGCCAAGAGGCTTACAGATAGAGCCTCAAAAATCTGCCAACAATTGAATGAGTCATGGAGGTCCTGGTCTAAAAATATGGAGTTGGGGATCCTGGCTTCTCTCACTTGTGGGTCCTCTTCTCATGCTCTTCATAGCTCTCTTATTTGGTCCCCATATCCTGAACTGTCTTGTTAAGTTTGTCTCCTCACACCTAGAATCCATAAAGTTAACAAATGGTTGTGACACCCGGACCACCCTTATACCAGCCCCAAGGCCAGAAAGATCAGGAAGCTGATGCCCTGTAAGAATTTAAAGGGCATCAAAAGGGGGGATTGAAGAGGAATTTTTCACTCAAAGAAGCAGCTCTTTGTTCAGCTTCTGTAGACATGCTTGCCGCATAGGCCAAAGGGCAGGATGATCTCGAGATCAATTGAAGATAACAGATGTATTGCCTTTGCTTGTTCTGTCTAGGTAACAGATGTATCCCTTTTGCTTGTTTAGCCTATAGCAACTCCCGCTCTCTGTAACTGCCTGAGGAACAGCGTGGATAAGCTCTACAAAAGTAAGGCTACCCCTGAGCTCAGGGCCCAGATCATCAGAGCACTAGCTCTTCTGGGACCGCCTGTGTAATAAACCTGAGTTCTTCAATTCTCCTAGTGGTGCTTGGTTTCTTGCCGGTCTGATTTTTCTGCAACAATAGGGCTGAGAGAAGTCACACGTGGGAGCGCACAGGGTGTGTAGCACCCAGGAGATCTAATACCTGAGAGTGCTATGGGCAGGGGTGCCAGGATGGAGCCCCCAGAAGAAGCTGGAACATTGGGCTGAGGAGTCTTGTTGCTTATTAGTCTTTCACTCCCTCTTGCCCCTCTGCTTGAGTTGGCTCAGAGATTTTGGCCCTGAAGAGCCTTTGGTGTGATCTTTCAGTGTCATCCAAAGGAACATGACAATTTTCCATCCATTACCACTTGAGATCCAGTAATTCTGGGTAGAGCCTCAAGCCAACTTGGGCAACCTTGAAGTGTAGCTCTACCCTCTAAATAAACCACAAAAGTGTTTTATTTAGTTGTAAAACTGATTTTTGTGTGTGTGTGAGTGTAAACCTTGTTAGAACAAAATAATCTTCACTCACAATTCAGATGCCCTGAGAAACCAAACTTTTTCAACTTTATTCTTGCCACTGAACGACAAGGCCATGGAAGTGCTGGCAGTACAATTATAAGGTATTTTTTCAGACCTACTATGGGCACTCCTAACAGTGGCTTATAAGACCGCATTGTAATAATGACTGCAATGATGATTCTCTCTCACACAATGCATATCGTTTAATTCCATCACTTAATTTATTCTTTTGTGTCTGGCATGTGATGGAAGACTAGCTTTCTTTTTAAAGATGTGAACTGTAACTCAGACATCAATTGCTAACAGATGGTCCATCTGGAGACAGAATACACACTTCTGACTGCTGGTCCAGTGATTTACTTATTTCCCTCATTATGAGGTGGGAAATGTGGGAAATCCAGATTTTATTGTCATGGTCGTTTATGATGTGGTCTAGGGAGGTCACTTGACATCCCTCTGCCCAGAAAGGGGGCAAATATGTGATCTTTCTCTCTCTCTCCAAATTTCCAAAGATGAAGCAACTCTCAGCCAGAGCAGGAGCCTGAGCCTGTTTTGTAGGCAGTGGGGTGTACAGGTGTCTCATTGCCTGTGCCCCGGGGCAGCAGTAAATTGATATTTGCTGATCTCTAAGCCTCTGGCACAGATATGAAAGGAGGGCTGGGAAAGTGACATTTTTGTAAATAACCACACCTGGTTCTAAGAGCAGAAGGATTGGTATGTCCCTGCAGCCTCATCAATTACCATCAACCTTTGCAAAGGGAACCCCTGGAGAGAGAATCTCTTCACGCTCATGATTATTTATAGACACTTCATCCTGTCCACACTCTAGGGGGAGTATGGTTTGCTCAGTATCAGCATCCTTCCAAATATGTTTATATTCTTCCAGGCCCAGTAGAATGCATCCCTCAGCCCCTTTATTATGTGGAGCAGAGGGAATGCTCAACACTGGGACATAATGAAGATATGGAAGGAAGACATGGCAGGATGT
>NW_011889088.1:1885538-1887917 GCF_000151845.1 Pteropus vampyrus | reverse complement strand
CTCTATGATAAAAGTTGAAAGATTTCTCCCAGTTTGTTATTTGTCTCTTTACTTTCCTTATGGTATTTTATTGCTATGTAAGTTAAAAAAGTTTTTTTCTTATTTGTATGTAATAAAATTCATTAATTTTTTTCCCTTATGGCTTCTAGGTATTGAGTCAGAGGTAAGAAAGTTCTCCCTCACTCCTGGATTATAGAATAATTCTGACTTGTTTTTTCTATACTTGTATGGATTAATTGAAAACATTTAACTTTCTCACCCACTTGGAATTTATCTTGGTATATGGTGTGGAAGATGAATAAAATTTTATCATTATACTTATGGCATATATTATGGTTAGCCCTGTGCCTTTGATTAAAAAAAAATCATTGTTTCTCCTACTAATTTGAGATTCTGCCTTTATAATAAACTAAATTTCCAAATGCACTCAGATCTATTTCTGGATTTTCTATTTTGTTGCTTTGGTCTTTGCATGTAGCACCACCACACTTTTAATTAGAGACATTTTAATATACTTTAATATCAATAGGGCTATCCTTTTCTCATTTCCATTTTTCTCAGGCTATTTTTTTTCAGGTTGTTTCTGTCTTGTCTATTCTTGCTTCTGTTCTTCCAAATAAATTTTATAATAAACCTATCTAACTCTAGAAAGAAACTTAGTAAGATTTTTATTGGATTTTATTAAATTTATGAATTATATTAAATTTTGTGAATTAACTTAGGGAGACTTGAAATCTATGAAATAAAGTCTTCCTATCCAGAAATATGGTATATCTTTCCATTTGAACAAGGTTATTTATTGTATTTTTTTGAATTGTTGTGTAGTTTTTCTTCATGTAGGTTTTGGATATTTCTTGTTAAATTTATGCCTAGATATTTCATTTTACTTGACTTTCACAAAGTCTGTTTTCTCTTCCAATATAAACTGACTTTTGTTTGTATGTATGAAGATTTGATATTTGTATATTGATTTTATAATCTACCTCTTTACTACCATTTTTTCTGTAGAAGTTTTCTATTGATTCCTTTGTGTTTTCTAGATACATACTTAAATAATTCTTAGCTTTATTAACATATTATGGCTAATATTAATGGATTTTAGAATATTGAATCCACTTGATTATGATTATGATGAATATTTTGAATATGATGAATATTTTAATGTGCTGTTAGATGCTATTTGCTAATTATTTATTGATATTTATAAGTGTGATTGGTCTATACTTATCTTTTGTTGGTGCGATTATTTTATTTTCAGGTTGAGATTGATGTTATACTTATTTCATAAAATAAGTTTTAGAAATAGACTTTCCCTAAGAACAATCTGGACCTGGTGCATTTTTGTGGGAAAAATTTTTCTACTGCCTCTATTTCTTCTGTGGTATTTCATGTTTAGACTTTCTGTCTTCACTGGGATTGACTTTGACAAGTTGTATTTGTCTAGAAAATTATCCACTTCATATACTTTTCCAAATTTATTTGTAAATAATTGTACAAAGTAGATTTGTATCATTTTTTAAAAATTGCTGAGTTTTGATGGCTGTTTCCTCCTTGTCCTTTCTAATTTTATGTACATGGTTCCTCTCTTTTATTTTCTCAATGATATTAGTTAATGGTTTTTTAAATTATTTTTTTCAAATAATTAACTTTTGGATGTATTTATTACTTCTATTTTTTTTTCTGTTTCTAACGCATATTTTTTGGAGGTATAATTTGCTTACTATAAAATGCATTACAAGTACAGTCTGATGATTTTGACAAATTAAAATATCAATGCAACAAAACACTAATCAAGATAGAAAACAATTCCATCACTCTAAGAAGTTTCTTCTTCCTTTCCAGACAACCTCCTACCCCATTCCAGAGATAACAATGTTCAATGTCTTACCAGTTTAATTTTGCCAGTTCTCAAACATCATATAAAAGAGGTCATACAGTATATACTATTTTGTGTCTGACTTTTTGTACTAAATACATGTTTTGAGATGCATACATGTTCTTGAGTGTATCAGTAATACATTTCTTTTAATTTCTGAGTAGTATTCCATATTAGCTATACCACAGTTTATGCATTCATTTATTGATGGATTTGGTTTACTCTGGTTTGGAGCTATAAAGAATAAAGCTGCTATAAATATTTTTGCACAAGTCTGTTTGTGGACATATGGTTTCATTTTACTTGGGGGGTGTATACCTAAGAGTGGAATAGTTGGCTTATAATGTAGGTGTATGCTAAACTTTATAAGACACAGGCAATTCCACACCTGTGTATTTATCTGAAGGAAATGAAAACACTCAAAAAGGTATCTGCACCCCCATGTTCACTGCAGCATTATTTACAATAGCCAAAACATGGAAGCAACCTAAATGTCCATCTAT
>NW_011889088.1:1882678-1885488 GCF_000151845.1 Pteropus vampyrus | reverse complement strand
AGGCTTGGCAGCCTCTCCAGATGCAGAGTTCTGTTAGCATGCACACTCTGAGTGGAGCATCTGTTTAACAGCTAATAACAGCCCCAGCAAAAGTGAGGCTGCCTAAAGTGAAAAAAGAAAAGATACATTTTGGGTGAATTAACGGCAGTTAATTTTCCAGTCAATGTTCAAATTTCCACAGTTGTCTCTGCGTTTTTTCCCAATTGAATCAGAATCTAAATAAGATTCACACATTGGAAGTGGTTGATATTTCTCTTCGTCTCCTCAACTGATAGATTCCCCAGCTCCTTTTATTATCTTGCACTTAAGTTGTTGAAGAGAACCGGTCATTTCCTATTTTCTAGATAGGACTGCATCCCTGTGATAAGATCTCCTTTGCTCTTTTGTCCCTAGTATTTCCTATAAAATGGCAGCAAGATAGTGGCTATTTATTTGCAAGACTATCTTGTAGGTATTGTCCTGTGCTTTCATCAGCTGGCACATGTTGACTGGTTGTCTCTTTTTGTGGTGTAACAACCATTGATAATCATTGCTGAGATCGATGATTTCATTTATGTGTTTGCAAAAGGGTGGCATTCTAATTCTATCATTCATTCCTCATTTATTACATGGATTATTTCTATAGAAATAGTCAACTATTTCGTTACTTTATGACATAAATTAATCAGGAAATGCATGTTAAACACTTGATTATTTTCCTATACTTACCAGCATTCAGAATAGTGGGTTGGGTCCATTACATCCTCCAGAGGTGACCAATAAGATTTTTTGTTTTATGGTATCATTAGGAACTCATAAATTTAAACATACTCCACATGTTTCAATCCATTTGATGCTCAGATTTTCCCTTCTCTTCCCAGCCTCTTTCCTGAATTCTGAGTTGCTTCCCGAGTTCTGATAAGACCATGTCCCCAATGGTCATTGATAGTTCCCTTACTTTCTGGAACGGAAAGATATCCAAGCTTGGAAATAGAAATATTTCTTTTTTTTTAACTTCTATTTATTTATATTTTAACATTTTATTTTTAAATTTTTTTCCCCTCCCCCCTCCCCAGAAATATTTCTTAAAGAGAAAATAGATTGTGAGCTTATACTGATATTTTCAATTCAAATTTAGGATTGTAAGATTTTGCTTAACTTCTTTGATTTTATTTTGAATCTTATCCTTTTGTGTTGAAAATCTTGGTTCTTAATGATAATAACATAATTGCATATTTGCTTTATCATATATATCTTTTAGAAAAACAATACCAAAATATGATTATTATTATTGTTTGCAGTTCTGAGGTATATCTCACTAGAGATGCACAATTGAATTACTGTATTCTCAAAGCATTTAAAATATATCTCTGCATCACTAAGCTATCATTTGAATGCACAGTTACACCCATTTATTTTATTTTGCCCTTGACTTAAAGAATTTCTTCTTCCATTCTGATTTAATGTTATTTATAATCACCTAAAGCACTTTCATGGTTCTAAAGTCAAATACAAAAGACAAGGTATTATTCAGTGAAGTCCCGCTTCTATCCCAAACTCATCTTCCTTTTTTCTCCTTGCCCTTTAGCCAACAATTTCATTCACTTTATGTTTTATTCTTGCAAAAATTTTTACGTAAGTAAAACCATACGTGAATATATATTTATATACATCCATCTCTCTGTGTGTATGTAATGTGTATATATACACATTCTCTGAGATAAATGGTAACTTATTATATATACTTTAGTCTATCTTTTTTCCCCATTTAGCATTATATTCTGGAGATCATTCTATAGGAATACATAGAGATATTCCACATTCATTTCTATAGCTGCATAGTATTTCACTTCTTGAATGTAGCACATTGAATTCAGCTAGTCCTCTTTTGATGCACATTTTGCTTTGTGTTTGATGCTATTACATAACCATATGTTTATGTTTTTGTGTTTCTGTCAGTATTTCTTTAGGACAGATTTCTAAAAGTAGACTTCCTGGGTCAAAGGGCCAGAGTGCATATGTGATTTTGCTAGATATTGCCAAATTCCCCTTTATAGGATTTGTACCTATGTACATTCCTTCCAGCAATGATGGGAATGCCTGTTTTTCCAAAGCCTTGCCAAAAGAGTATTTGTCAATCATTTGAATTTTTGCCACTCTAATAAGTGAAAAATGGCATATTAGTGTGTTTTTGACTTTTTTTTATGATGTGCACAAAGTCTTTTCATATAGATAAGAGGCATTCGTATTTAGTTTTCTGTGAATTATCTGTACATATCTCTAGCCTTTTTCAAAATAGGATTACTGTCCTTTCATTCTTTCTTTTCAAAGGTTTTTTTATATATTAGAAATATTAACGTTTTCTCTATGATAAAAGTTGAAAGATTTCTCCCAGTTTGTTATTTGTCTCTTTACTTTCCTTATGGTATTTTATTGCTATGTAAGTTAAAAAAGTTTTTTTCTTATTTGTATGTAATAAAATTCATTAATTTTTTTCCCTTATGGCTTCTAGGTATTGAGTCAGAGGTAAGAAAGTTCTCCCTCACTCCTGGATTATAGAATAATTCTGACTTGTTTTTTCTATACTTGTATGGATTAATTGAAAACATTTAACTTTCTCACCCACTTGGAATTTATCTTGGTATATGGTGTGGAAGATGAATAAAATTTTATCATTATACTTATGGCATATATTATGGTTAGCCCTGTGCCTTTGATTAAAAAAACATCATTGTTTCTCCTACTAATTTGAGATTCTGCCTTTATAATAAACTAAATTTCCAAATGCACTCAGATCTATTTCTGGATTTTCTATTTTGTTGCTTTGGTCT
>NW_011889088.1:1863119-1880503 GCF_000151845.1 Pteropus vampyrus | reverse complement strand
GTCATGGTGACTATAGTTAATAAGACCGCATTGTATATTTGCAAGCTGCTAAGACAGTAGATCTTAAAAGTTCTCATCACAAGAAAAATTATAACCATGCATGGTGATGTATGTTAACTATATGAATAATTATGTTGTACACTAATATAATGTCATTATATGTCAATTCTATCTCAATTAATTTTTTTAAAAAATGAAGCTAAAAATTAAAAAATAAAAGAAACAGGCAATTATTTTCTAAAGCATTGTACCATTTAACAATCCACAAACAATGTATGAATATTACAGTTGTCCTGCGTCCTCATTGACAGATGGTATTTGTCTTCAAAATTTTAGTCATTCTTATAGTTCTGGGCACTGGAAGTCAGGATCGAGGTGCCAGCATACTTAGTTTCTTCTTGGCTTGCAGTTGGCTACCTTCACAGCGTGACTTTACATGGTCTTTCCTCTGTGTGTGGGCATCCCTTGTGTCTCCTTATGTGTCCAATTTTCTTCTTCATATAAGAAAACCAGTTAGATTGGATTAAGGCTCACTGTAACAGCTTTATTTTAACTTAATCACCTCTTTAAAGGCCCTATCTCCAGAGAGTCACTTTCTGAAGTCCTGGGGGTTAGGGCTTTAACAAATAAATCTTGGGGGCACATAATTCAGCTCACAGCAGGACTGTATTGGATCTATAGATTAATGTTGAGATAATTGACATTAACAATATTGAGCCTTCCAATCCAAGAACATGTTATATCTCTCCATATAGCTAGGGCTTCTTTAATTTCCTAGAGATATTTTCTAGTGTTCAGTGTAGAGGGCTTGCATATAGTTTGTTAAATTTACCTCTAGATATTTTCTGGGTTTTGATGCTATTATAAATGGCATTTTTCAATTAATTTTCCAATTGTTTGTGTCTAGTACTTAGAAATGCAGTTACTTTTGGTATATTGACCTCGTATCCTGGAATTTTATTAAAATCCCTTATTAATTAGTAGATTTTTGGAGAGATATCTTGTACATATGATCATTTAATTTTTCTTTTCCAATCTTTATGCCTTTTTCTTGCTCTTTTGCACTGGTTGGGAATCTTCAGTATAATGCAGAATAGAAGTGGAAAGAATGGACAGCCTTGACTTATTCCTGATCTTAGAGGAAAGTGTTCCAGGTTTTACCATTAAGTATGAGATTAGTTTTAGGTTTTTTGTAGGTACTCTTTAACAACTTGGTAGTTATGAAAATGTACTTTTCAGATTTCTTGAAGCAAAGCTTCAAGACTGAGAGCCCCAGCAGCTGCACTCTGAAATCCATCACTTTGTTTGTGCTGAGGCCACACTTCCCAAAGATTTCTTCCACTCAATGCCTGGGAGAAATGGAATTCCACTGGTGGAGGGCTTTGGCTTGAGGACTCTGAATGGCTTTGCCTCTCTAAAGGCTGTACTGGAGTTTCAGATGCTTCTCCACCACCTGCCTTCTACCCCACTTCCTTCACATGGTCAGATTTGTATCATGATCTGACAAGTTTGTCATTCTCTCCCAGGCCTTCTCATTTCTTCTCACAAGCATTTTCTCTAATAAGTTTCTTGCATGTCTAGTCTTGTCTTGGTGTCAGTTTCTCAGAAGACCCATAGTAATCCAGAGATTGATGAATTCCTTTTCTATTCCTAGTTTGCTGAGAAGTGTTTTTTATTTTCTTAATCATGAACATGTATTAAATTTTGTGACAGATTTTTCTACATTTACTGAAATGACTATGATTTTTCTCTTTTTTACTGTCAATATGGTTACATTGATTTCTTTTTGAAAGTTAAGCCAACCTTGCATTCCTGAGATAAACCCAAGTTGGTCATGTAGTTTTATCCTTTCTATGTACTGTTGCAACTTATTTGCAATATTTTCAAGGGTTTTGTATCTATGGGGGATAATGATCTGTAATATCAAACAATTTTATAAAATTTTGGTACCAAGGTTTTTCTGGTCTCATAAAATGAGTTTGGAAATGTTCCCTCCTCCTCTATTTTTAAAGAGTTTTTGTAAGATTGGCATTATTTTTTTAAAATATGTTGATAGAATTCACCAGGGAAGCCATCTGTGCCTGGGGTTTCTTTGTTTTATTCTCTGTATTTTTAGTCTTTATTCCTGGCATACTTCATTGTCTCTGGGGACATTATTCTGCTCATTATTCTTTTTTTTTTTTCTTAAAATAACTGTGTGTGGGATTCAAACACAATTCTTTTTTGTTGTTTATGCTTAAAGGATATTAGTTCTCCTATTCATCTTGGTAGGGAGAGTGAGCCAGTATTGTTTTCCTAGCTTTATAGTTCTAGAGTTAACTATTTTGTTGTTATTACCAAATGTTCAAATATATAACATATATTCTAACATCTGCTGTCTCAGTTAACCTCCTCCAGTTTTTTTTCAGGAACTTTTCTTTCCTTTTCCCCTGATGCTTTGTGCACACAAATTAGATTTTACTCCCAATAATTTCTATTCAGTGCAGACCTTTGTCCTGGAAGGGAGCTCTTATTAGTTCTAAGAGTTCATAGAACCCAGACTGCTCCAGCATGCTCTGATCTTGGACTCACAACCTGAAGCCTACAAGGCCCCTGCTGGTTATGGATGTTTTTCTGATCGTGTTCCCTTTCCTTAGGCACATTTATTGTCAATTTGGGGTTCTCTGGCTTTCAAGTTCAAAATAAATCTTTTGTCTTTTCTTTGCTTGCTGATGCCACATAGTCTGGGTGATATTTGTGTGTGTGTGTGTGTGTTTTTTCAACTGCTCATATTTGGGGGCTGGTATGAATTCCATGTTTTGCTGTAGATTTTGCTACCCTACCTCTCTGTCTGTTTTGTGGAGTGATTCAAAAGGATAAAAATTACACCGCCATTGCTACCACCCTCCTAAAATCCCTGAGTGTCTCTGAAAATTGTATGATGGAGGCAGGGGTGAAGATGTCCAGTTATATGACCATCTTAGGAGCTTAAGAGTCCTATTTGATTTTGAAAGTGTTAGGACTCTTTGAAAAACTACAAAAGACCTTTAGAATTGATGGTGGTAGGTCCAGAATACTTGTGAAATAAAAATGGGAATAAAAATAAGATGCTTCCCATTGAGCTCTACTTGGTACCAGGTATTGTGTGAAGTCTTTTATATGAATTTTCTCAGTTAAGCCTCTCAATAACCTTATAAGGCAGGTACTGTTATCACCCCTACTTCATCACTTTTATCGTAAGGCAGGTAGTATCACTTTTACTTTACAGTATTGAAAATGAGGCATAGAGTGGTCCGTAACTTTTCCACAGTCACACAAACCTCTCAGACATCAAAGCTGATACTTGTAGCCATTCTACCATACCACCTCCCACTTCTTTGTACATATACATCAGTGGGGAAAGGGACTCCAAAGGTCAGGGGATCACTCTAAAGTATGTACCTGAACTCTTGCCTGACTCATGGGGATGGCACCCTGTGCCTAGTCTTCATGACTTGTCCTGAAGGTACAATGTAACACTCTCCCCTCCCCACATAAAAGAAAAACTTTTGAAAGAGTATCATAAGAAAGTGGCAACTCAGTAATCCAATGGTAGTAAGAGAAGGCCCTCCTTAATCAGGCAGAGCAGCCAAAGCGGATGTGTCAATAATGGCAAGGTCAGTAATAGAAGCTTCAGTGGAAGCCACCAAATGACAGGTGAAAGATCAACCTTGGCGGAGCATCAGGAAAGCCTCAACTGCTCTGAGTGAGAAAGTATGAATCAGCCTTCCATGCTGGAGGAAGGTAGAGGGTTCAGTTCTTTGGCTTCCAAGTGATTCTCTTGAGAAACTAAGGTCATTGATGGTAATTACCACCCAGAGGCAATAGGGACTAAGCATAGTGGTTCTAAAGCAAGATACCTGGGTTCATATCTTGGTTTTGTCACTTCTGGCTATGGGACATTTAACAAGTTACTTTACTTCTTTGTGCCTGGGTTGTAAAATGGGATAATAGTAACACCTGCTTCATCGTGGTGCTGGTGGGATTAAATGAGTCAATACATGTAAAGCACTTAGAATGATTCCTTGTGCCCTGTGAATCTCTGTATATGTTTCTTCCAATTACAATCCATCCTCCTTATTTGCAGGTTCTGTATTTGCAAATTTGCATACTAATTAAAATTTATTTGTATCCCCAAATCAATACCCATGGTACTTTTATGTCATTTGTGAACATGTGCAGAGTGGAGAAGAATTTGAGAAGAATTTGGGGAAGAATTTGTACACGCTCCCCGCTGAGGTTAAGTTGTTGCTCTGCCTTCTTGTTTCAGCTCTCGTACTATAAACAAGTGTTCTCTCCACAGTCTATTTAGTGCCACATTTTCTTTTGCATTTTTGTGCTTTTTGTTGGTGATTTCACTGTCTAAAATGCCCCCCAAGTGTAGTGCTAAAGTGCTGTCTACTGTTCCTAAGCATAAAAAGGCTGTCAAAAGTCTTACAGAGAAAATATGCAAGAAAGGCAGCATCACACATACCTCACCACCACCCCACATTGCAAGCTCACAAAGCCAGAACACAGCAGTCACCAGGGCCCTGTAACATCCTGGCGAGCTGGAACCACAACACTGTGACACAGCTGCAACAGTGCATAACCAGAACATTACACCGTGACAGCATGGGACTTGGCACTAACACAGCTCCACACTGTGAGGTTGTAACCAGGCTCTACACCTCACACCACTACCATACCATAACACTAAAATTATAATGTGACTACTTGAATATCATGATATTGCAATGCCTTGACAATATACCAGCATCTCGCACAGCTCTAACTCCATAGAATCTCTTTTAGCTAACTTCCTTGATAAGTCTCAGATCAGAGTCCAGATTCTTTGGGAGTCTTTAAGCCCAGCCCAGAAGCATCACTGATGTAAACATCTAAAGGAATTTCCTCTGGGTGCTCCCTCCCTGTGCTATTGGTTGACATACCTGTCTTTTTCATTGGATATGAGGAGAACAGAGATCACTTTTTCCTCACCTTTGTATCTCTCAGCACTTAACATACACCTGGCTCAGAGTGAGTGTAAATAAGGAAAATGATGTTTGGTGAGCATGGCATTGAGTTAAAGAAATCCATTGACATCGAGGGGATATTGTGTAAATCACAATCACAGGTCCAGAAGATACCTCAGACTAGAATCAATATTTCCCAGAGTTTACTCATCCTTGTATTCATTTTTGCCATATTTGTATATGAACGATTATTAGCTCAATATCTTTTTTCCCCTGACTTTATTGAAATATAATAGACAATTAGTTGCTCGTATTTACTTTGTATAATTCAATAAGTTTTTTCAATTATAGTTGGCATATAATAATATATTAGTTTTAGCTGTACAGCATAGTGATTAGAGATCTATATAATTCATAAAGTGATCACCCCACTAAATCTAGTACCTCTCCTCCTCCTTACATATTTATTATAATATTATTAACTATTTCCTTATGCTACACTTTATAACTACATGTCTATTTTGTAACTATTTGTATTTCTTAACTTATTTGCCCTTTTCGCTGTCCCCCTCAGGCCTCATCCCATCTAGTAGCCCTCAAAATATTATCTGTATCTATGAGTTTATTTCCATTTGTTGTTGTTGTTGTTTATTTTGTTCTTTAGATTACACATGTGCGTGTCTTTCTCTATCTGACTTATTTCATTCAGCGCAATACTCTCTAGATCCATCAAGGCAATGTCTTTTTACATTCCTTTCCTTTTAGTCTGTGAGTGTCTTTTAATCTGAAGTGAGTCTCTTGTAGGCATCATAAGTACGGGTCTTGTTTTCTTACCCATCCAACTGCTCTATCTTTTGGTTGGAGCACTTAATTCTTTCCATTTGAGGTACTTTTTGATAAGAATGTAGTTATTACTATTCTTTATTCATGTTTCTGATATGTATTTTTTCTTCTTCTTAAAGAAGTCTCTCCAATATTTCCTGTAATACTGGCTTAGTGATGATAAATTCCTTTGACTTATTTTGGTCTGGGAAGTTCTTTATCTGTCTTTCAACTCTAAATGATAGCTTTACTGGATAAAGTATTCTTGGTTGTAGATCCTGAGTTTTCATCACGTTGTATATTTTGTGCCAGGCCCTTCTGTCCTGCATAGTTTCTTTTGAGAAATCAGCTGCCAGTCTTATGGGTGCTCCCTTGTAGGTAACTAACTACTTTTCTCTTGCTACTTTTAATATTCTTTCTTTGCATTTAACCTTTGGCATTTTAATTATGATATGCCTTGGTGTGGGTCTCTTTGGGTTCCTCTTCCTTGGGACTCTCTGAAATTCCTGGGGTTGTATGTCTATTTCCTTCATCAGGTTAGGAAAGTTTTCCACCCTTATTTCTTCAAATAGCTTTTCAACTTCTGTTTTTCCTTCAGATACCCCTGTAACATGGATATTTTTTCATTTAATTGTGTCCCACAGGCTCCTTAAATTATTATTATAGTCTTGGCTTCTTTTTTCTTGCTGTTCTTTATCCACTCTGTCGATTCTTCTAATGCGCTCTTCATCTCAGATAATGTATTCATTTCTGACTGGTTCCCTTTTATAATTTCTATTTCCATTTTTTTTTTATCTCTTTGTTAAAGTTCTCACTGAATTAATCTGCACTACCCCTAAATTCATTGAGCATCTTTATAACCACTATTTTGAACTCTGCATCTGTTAGATTGCTTGATTCCATTATTCCTGGATCTCTATTCTCTCATATGATTTCTGCTTCTGTGGCTTCTCATTTTGGCTTTCTGTGTCTGTTTCTATGTACTATGCAAAGCTCCTAAGTCTCCGTGTCTTATTAGAGTGGCTTTGTGTAGTAGGTGTCCAGTGATACAGTCCTGAGAGGGGTTCAGCTGCAGGCCAAGTTTAGCCCCAGCCTGTGTCCCTCCGAGGCCACCTGTTAAGATTCAGCAAGCAATCTGCAGATCCTGTGCTTATAGTTGCCTCAAGAAACCACACCAGAAACCAAGGCCATCTGCTACCAGTGTGAGTCTTGGCTTTGCTTAGCAAGGAGCGTTGGACTCACCTGGATGTGGCTTGGGTGGGGCAGCGAGTTGGGGGAGGCGGAGTTTCAAAGAATCCTCTGAGTGGAGTGACCTTTGTTATCCAGTTCGATGATGTTTCAGCGATGGTGGCACTACCTCCACACACTAGGAGTGGGGAGGACTCCACAGAGGAACAATGGATATCGCCAGCTCTTCTGTCAAGGAGACAGCCTCACCTCTGGCCCTCGCTACGACAAGTCAGTGTCCCCTGGTAAGTCCCTGCTGCCCCCCGTGCAGCCAACCTGATGCTGATGCTCAGAGTGAGCAGGTCCATCATTGCAAAAGTCCGCTCTTGGACACGGCCCCTTTAAGAGGCGTTTGCAGGTGCAGGCTGCTGCTGCCACAGCCTCTGTCCCACTCATCCGCTCGGACAGGCAGCCTCACGTCTTCACCCCCTCCTATCTTCTACCATTGCAGGATGATTTCTTATTTCTATCTCTAGTTGTAGGGCTTTTGTTCATCTAGATCCCAGGCGACTCTGCTTGCCTTTTGTTTTGTGTTTCTGTCACAACTTTGATGTGGTCGCAAGAGGGGTGAACAAAGCTTCCATCATCTATGCCATTTTTTTCCATCTCTCAATTAGCTCAGTATTTCAAAATATACTCATTAAAAACATACAAATTATATTCTTTAAAAAGAAAACAAAAATCCCAAAGAATTGATAGCCCCCTCACCCCATCTCCTTGTGGGTGTTATCCCAATGTTGGTTGGCCTCTGTTCCCTGCTGCATTTAGGTGCTGCAGGTGACCAGGTGACGCCTGAAACAATCTTGCCCCCTGAAGAACAGAGGGCTCCATGGATTTGGAGGCACCAGTCTAAGCCAGGTTGGGTGCTTTGGGGCTGTGTGTGACCAAGGCTGGGGAAGTGGGAGTGTCAGGGAGACTAGGAGACTTAAATCGGCCTTCTTGGGGCCTTTCTAGGAGAAGATGCTGAGATTCTTGCAATTTGTCTGGCAGGGGCTATAATCCTGAACTATTCTTTGTTTCCAATACCACCCTAGCTAACATTTATTGAGCTCTTACACTGTAGTGTCCTATTTTCTGTTTAACTCTCATAGTAATTGGATGAGATTGATACTTTTCACTATCCCCAGTTTGACACTTGGGAAACTGAGGCTCAGAGTGGTTGTAACTTGCACAGGATCACACAGCTTGTAAGAAGTGGAGCTGAATTCAACCGCAGGCTGGCCGCTCAGTGCTCCAGAGCCTGGACTCCTGACCATTATACTCAACTCCCTCTATTTTCCCTAATTTGTATCCCATTGCCCAGGAGACACAAGCAGGGGCTAGATCACTATATTTGGGCTGATGTCCAGCTTACCCTCTTTGCTTGAACAAAGCCATTCTGTAAGGGTTTGGAGAAGCTAGTTGGTGAGCCTCAGAGCATCTGGGAGCTGGTAGTCAGCTGAGCTGTGGCGCTCTGTACCTGAATATGTCTGGGGACCCAGCCAGAGCTGTACTGTGAGGTGCTAGAGAGACACAGTGGGACCTGCTCTCAGGCATATGTAATGAATAACATGAGAGGTAAGATGCGGCTAATTCTGTTGCCAGCATTTTGCTTAATTAAATGACACTCCCAGAGATGTGTAGTAGTAATTACTTTTTCTCTGTCATGTTCTCCTTCTCTCTTGCTAATTTGCTCCTGGAATCTACCTACAATTCAAAGCCTGCACACCCTCTATATGGCAGGCGATGGGGACGCTGTAGGGATAAGACACCTTCCTTGCCTAAAAGCATGATATGCAGTGGGGAAAGCAGACTGTTGAGTGATTGTGAAGACTTGAGCAGTGCCATGAGAGGACCGTGCGTGCTGGGAGCGGTGTGCTGGGCCCAGCCTTGGTATCAGAAGTGGGAGGTGGGGACGGGGAGGCTTCCCATAGAAGGTGACTCCTACACCCACACGCCACAGATGAACTGGAATTAATCTTCTGAGTATTACTGAGGATTTCCCCAGTGGCCACCCTCCTTCTGATTCCACACCCACCACGTAGCCATTTGAGAACAGTTTGGCTTCCAATATCCATAGAGCAACAATGCACTGTGCAGGTCTGTGTGATCCATGCACTTCTCATGGCCACAGCCACGTTAGCATCTGTTCTTCAGTTTGGTTCCAATGAGTCTGTCCCAGGAAATAGGCCTGCCCTTTATTCTGGCCTGGTGAGATTTCTGAGCCTACAAGGCAAAGAATGCCAGAGCCTGAGGCATGATGAATTCACCAGCATGACAGAAGTCCCCCAAGAAGGCTTCTCTATACATATCTTTTCCCCTCCTAACTGTAATTGTAGCTCCCTCTCAAGGGGTTGTGCAGAATAAGCAAGATGATGTGGGCAATGAGCCTAGCTCAGAGCTGGGGCCTGGAAGTCTAATTCTTGTCTTCCTCCCTCGCAGACTCTCCTGCTTCTATTCGGAGGTAACTGATAAGTGGAGATGAGTCACGTAGTTCACTAACACCTTCCAGTTAGTTCTCCCAGTTCCTTAACCAAGCCATCAGTCAATGTGACTAATTGTTACTTTTTGAGATAAATGTTTAAATTATCATCTCCTGTGACAAGCTTCTTTAAAAGCTCAAGGACTTGTTGGGGGTGGTAGGGGAAGATAATACATATGCACGGAGCAGCCAGAAAATAATACTGGAAACTATTTGACTGTGAAGGCTCCCTGTTCTAGGCTCGAGCTGGAATGAACCAGCACAACCTGGCAGGGTGTTTATGGTTAGTGTGGGAGTTAATCAGGCATTGCTCATGTGGTTCCACTTCTCGTCAAGGCCTAGTACAAAGGCTGACTTCTTTCTTGACTCCCCCCTGCTCCCTACTGCTGCTGGCACTGGCAACCTCCCCTCGCTTTATATCTGTGTGGAGAACAGAGGCTCTCCTTTCCTGGACCTTTGTGGCTCAGTGTTAACACCTAGAAACAGTCCTATTGAAAAGCCTGATGTAGGCTCTACCTGGGAACCACAAAAAGCTCTGCTTCCTTTCCTCTTGTGAGCTGAGAGCTCAGTAAGCTTGACTAAGCTTGGTTTCTTAGGTGGTGGGAACAAAGTCACCAAAGAATGGGAGACAGTTGCATTAGGCTGTAGTTAACATAATTTTCATAGGCCTAGATGGAGCTTTTGGGAACTTCCACAGATGCCCAAGGTGGTCTTAGAATTGAACTTGGACCTTTGGATAGCCAAGGGTCAAATCTCATAGACAGGGTTCCAGATGGACAGAGCCAAGCTCACACCTCTAGGATGTCAGAGCTGTCCTGCACGAATCTACAGTCACTCATTCCTTTCACTTCCCTTTCCCTGCCTGCTCTTTCTTCCACCTTCTTTCCAAGCTCTTCTCTGAAAACATTTCATCAGTCAGAGTCCTGGAGTTGCCATGGCTACACAGAAGGGGAGGAGTTAATGCCGATGCACTTGCTCTAATTGGAGTTTGGTGGTGGTCACCTTTGGCTGCACACAGCCTCTCAGCCCTGACAGGGCCACACAGACCCTCAGAGTTCATGAACCTTGACACATCCCATATGCACAATGGATTTGTCCTACCAGTGCTGCCCCTGACCCTGAGTCTATGGGATGCTTGCTAGCCTGTCAACTGGGTGAAAACATCACTCTGAGCTCCATACTTCAGTTTGCATCTGGGTATAAATACTCTTTTTGAGGGATGAAAAAAGCAAGTGATAGTAAATAGACCAACCATCACCTCCCCGCTCCTCCCCACGCCAGCTGACCATTACTTCAAAGGAACTTGAAAAGAAAAAAGCCAATTCTAGCCCTCAGTTCTTAATCTAATGCTCACATCCATCTTCTCTCCCCTCCCACTCCAAATGCTGTTTCAGTTTCCTTTGGAGGTTCTGAGGTCTCAGTTATATGCCCCTGCTGTGAACAAAAGGAGAGGCCTCAATCTAGTTTAAGGGTCAGGAGCAGAGATTCTGGGGCTAGATACTTGTGTTCAAATCCTGGCTCAGCAGAATTCTAGCTGCTTGATATTGGGCTGGTTATTATCTTATCCGTGCCTCAGTTTCCTCGAAGATGATAGTATTACCAACCTCATAGGGTTGCTGTGAGAATTAAATGAGTTACTATACACAAAGCACTTCAAATATAGTGGTGGGAAGATGGTAAGCGCTATGTGTGTGTTTGCAGTTAGAAGGTTCTCGGTGGTCACTGGGCTTCTGGCCAGGGTCGAGCCACCATGCTTCAGACAAGATTCTGCTTTGTGTCTGGGTCTCTCTCACTTGTGCTTTGAGCAAGGGGTCTGCCATTTGCAATAAAAGATGACATTTATTACAAAGGATTTGCTTAGTGGGTCATTGATATTTGACCTAAAACGACTGTAGGATTATAAAATGAAATCTGACTTAGAGAAGGGGTCTCAGCAAGGTAAGCTGAGAGACAATGGGTCTCAGCTGAAAGACAAGAGAGCCAATTTATTTCTTGTAGTAGCAATCAAAGTCTTTGAACCTACCCCTGTGCATTCCTGACTCTTGACCTTGTCTCTTTCCCAGTTTCTAGGTGCAGGCACGTGTCAAGGACAAACTGGGTGTGTGGGGCTCTTGGAAGCCCCAGGCAGTTCCCTGTGCTCTCCACGTGCAGGTTACAGCATTAAAGCCTACCTTCGACCTTCAAAAATAGAAACAGTGCCACTGCAGGACTGTGTTGGCTACTCCGCCACATTAGAACTGAAATCTCTGAAACTGTTGTTGATGTACTTGGAGTTCGTAAAGTGTCCAGGACACTCAGAGAATTTCTGGCCAGTATTTATGAGCTTATTGAGAGAGAGAGACTCTTTGGTAAAATCCTCAACTACCCAAAAAGCTGCCCCTTGACAGTATATTGGCATATGTTAGGAGGGGGTCTCCCGATGCCCTGAAGGCCCAGCGGTGCATCTCCTCTTTGCCAGCGTAGAGTTCTTATTTGCTGAATTATGTCTTTGCTTCTCCTTTCAATGGCACTTACTGAGAGCTTTCATGTCTTATATCACTTAATCCTTAAAACTAAATTGGACACGGGTACCATTAATATCCCCACGAACAGATTCACAGCTAAAGTTCAAAGATGCAAAGTGTCTTGTTCAAGGTCACACAACTGTTAACTGCCAGAGCTGGAATTCAAATCTGTTCTGTCTTTCTAATCCCAAGAGGCTGTACTTTTGCCTGCTGTGTGTGGTGCCTCAATATGTGGTGAGTGGACAGAAAGGTCATAGACTTTGGTGTCAGATAGTCCTGGCTTTGGCTTATGAGCTGTGTAAACTTGGACAGACCATTTAGTCTCTTTAACAACAATGGCGGCGGCAGCAACAGTAATGATAATAGCTAATACTTACTAGGAGCCAGATGTACTTTACTGTATTAATTTGTTTTCTTGCAATAACCCTGTGGGGGAGATGCTATTATTTTGCCAGGGAGATAATAACAGCAATCTCAGTGTGCGCTCATGAAGATTAAATGAGATATTATTTGTTCCAGTACTTCACCTGGCGGAGAGTAAGGGCTAAATATTAGGTAACATGGTTAACTACAGCTCCGAGAAAGACATACAGGCCAGTCTTTTTTGCCAGCATCCTCCATTTGTGAGAAGAGATCTAATCCCGAGCTGGATTAGATATCCATGTTCTCTTTGATTTTCTCTGCTAAATGTAATACTCTGTTTCATGAAGATGCTGGTCCTATTACCTTCTCTAGCACAGCCCAGACATTTCAAAATATTGGTTTAATGAATGAGCCAAGAGGTCATCAGTCACCTGTAGCTGATTTCATTATCCTGTATTTTAGAACAGAAGAAGCCATTTTCTCATAAACAGAGAAAGTGCATCTCAGAGAAAAGGCATAGTGGCTACTCTTGAACCTCTGGTGCATTCGTGTGGTGTTTGGGGGCATTCTGCCTTTATTATCAGAAAAGGAAGACACCTGCCTGGCTCGCCACCATCCCACTCCCCAAGGATGATGTCTTTTTCTCCACACAATTCCTAGGATTTTGTTTCGAGTAATAGGAGGCAAGGGGGCTGACACTGCTTCACCTGGCATCCCAGTAAATGGGCATCTGCTCCTCAGAGCCTTGTCTGGACAGAGGCGTCCCTGTGAGCTTAGGAGACTGGTCCTCCAGGTGTCATGCTGCACCATCTAACGTGTCCACTCAAGATTTTTTAATGGCCCATTTCCACCCTGACGGGAATATTGTTTTCTTTTTACCTAACCTTTTTACCTAACTCCTCCTCTGGAGTGTAAACTCTTTTCTTTTGGTCCTGTGCTCTGAGCAGAGAGGGGCCAACTGGTTACAAATTTCGATATCATAACCCTTCAGATCCTCAAAGACGGTTATTAAATATCTTCCTGGCTCCCTCTTCTCAGACTAAATAATTTCTGCTCCTTTCACCTTTCTCCACAGGCCCGGTTTTTTTTTTTTTCACTCTGTGTAGCATTGTTCAGAGCCCCTCCATCTTCACTGTGTGAAGCTGAGGGGTCAGCCTAATGTTAGAGGCTGCTGCTGGCTGAAGGATAAGGGCAAAAGGGGTGGCCCATGCCACTCTTTGTTGCCCCTGGGTCACACACGCAGAGCTTCAGCTTCTCTCTTTGCTGCTACCACCCATGAATAAAAAGAAGAAAGATGCTTCCCACCAGGGCGCAGCCTTGGCTCCAGATTTTCTCCCCTTTCCCTTCCTTCCAGCTCTGCCCTTCTCCATGCTGACTGCAGCCTTCCAGCACCCTCCACTGGGTTTAGATGCATAAGAGAAGACAAGTAGAGAGCTGAAACAGACAAGCAGCAAAAACAAATAACAGCAATAGCTAACATTGTCTACTAGCTGCCAGCTCAGTTAGAGAGCCTATTAGGCACCTGTCTGAGAGCACACCTAGGAGTTAATACAGCCAGAAATAAAATCTGGGCAGTGGGACTTCAGACATAGTGCCTTTAATGCGTACTATCTCACTTTACTTATTTTGCAGAAGGTGAATCAGGAATGGGAAAAGAGCCCACGATGGGTACACCAGGAGCAGGTTACTACTGTGGACAACTGGGGCTAAAGAAAGGGACTCTGAGAAACAGAGAGGTAGGAGGAGAACCAGAGGGAGCATCTCAAGAAGGAGGATAATCAGTATCAAGTGCACGGAAGCGTCAAATATAATTTTTCCATGTTTGTCTTCTATCCAGGCCCAAGGTAAGCTGTCCCTATGGGATCCATTTTCTGGCCTCTGGAAGAGGCCTGTTTGTGTTCCAGGCCTGTCCTCTGACTGCACGGATGTCACGGACCCTCATCTTCGTAAGGGCTCTCCCTAAGCTACACCGGCCCCAAGACTCCAAACCCCTCCCCTATCTACCTCCTGGTTCCTGAATGGGCTCTCAGCGGCCAGGCCCAGGGGGAGCACCCTGGGAAGGTCTGAGTCCTCTACCTCCTCCCTGTGCCTGGGTCTAGACCCAGCTCTCTTGCTCTCCAGTTCACAGGGTCTGGTCTCTAACTCTACTGCCCGCACACTCTTAATTCCTAATTTCTCTTCCTCCCTCCCTTCCTGCCCTGCCATAACCTGGGTAGAAAAGGGGTCTTTGCTCCTTTCTTTGTTTTCCACCGCAACCAACTGGTATGTGACTGGCTGAAGTGCGACCCTCTAAGAGATACTCACGTCCTAATCCCTGCAACCTGTGAATGTTACTGTATTTGGCAAAAAAAGAGGTCTTTACAGACGTGATTAAGTTAAGGATTTTGATGTGGGGAGATTATCCTGGATTATCTGGGTGGGTACTAAGTGTAATCGCATGTATCCTTATAAGAGCAAGGCAGAGGGAAATTTGACACTGTCTGGTGTCTAAGGCTGAGAAGAAGGGAGGGCAATGGGAAGATGAAACAAAGAAAGATTGGAAATTGCTGGCCTTGAAGATCGAAGTGATGTGTCCATAAGCCAAGGAATGCCAGCAGGCACCAGGAGCTGGAAGAGGCACAGAACAGATTCTTTCCTAGACTCTCTGGAGCAAGCATGGCCCTCTGATTTTGGCCTCATGATACTGATTTCAAAATTCTGACCTCTGGAACTGTAAGAGAATAAATTTCTGTGCTTTCAAGCCACCAAGTTTGTGGTAATTTGTTACAGCAGCCACAAGAAAACAAATATATGGGCTTCACCAGTACACATTTGCAGATTAAAGCCTACTGCCATTTAAAATTGTGTGTACCCCATATTTGCAATTTAGTGCTTAAGGGATAGGATAGGAGTGGGGATATAGTTTAAAATTCAAATTTATAGCTTTAGGAAGACACTATTTTGCTGTCATTCCTTCATGCTCCTCTGTCTCCTTCCTTCCATGCTCAAGGCTCCTAAGGCCAGAAGCTTCTCCTGTGAGAGGCACTTGAACTTGTTAATTTGCGCCTTCCGCAGGGGCTTGCATTTAAAAAAGAGTGCTGTCCCCCGTCCCTCCTCAAAGTGCAGTCTTTAATCTTGTGCCTTCCCTAGTCTTTGCAGGTCCCTGAGATCTGGCCATTGCATTGACCCTTAAAATGCTAGACAGGAAATAGAGAATAATGAAAGGCAGGGTGGGTGAGGGGATGAGGCTACTTACATAGGGTGGTCAGAAAAGGCTTTCTGAGGACATGGCTTTTATGCTTAAAACCTAGGTTATTCCAGGGAGAAAGAGTAATATGAGCAAATGTTTCAAGGTAGGAAAAAAATCAGACGTGTTCCAGAAGAGAAAGGAGGCCAGGGCATCTAAATAGTATAGCTAAGTTGGTCATAAGAGCTTTGTCAGCAACCCTGAGAGTCTGGATTTTTTTTCTTTCAGTAAAATGCAAAGCCGGCTAATTTGTTGGTGCAAAATCCCAGACCCTTCAGTTTCTGACTTAATAATACTGTCTTTTTCCATCACACAGATGAAGAAACTGGGACACAGAAAAATTAAGTTGAATAACTTGCTTAAATTCACACAACTAATAAGTAGAGTCTGGATGGAAACACAGTTCTAGATGCATTCTGACTCCGTGCCCTTAACCCCACAAGCCAGGATCTCCAGTGGGCTTCACTGTGGCGTGCAGCTCGGCATGGCTGTAAGTAGCGATGGGCCTCAATGGGCCTCTTGGAATGTAGTCTCCGATGCTGCAAAGCTTAATTGTCGTGTAGAGAACTGATCACTCATGGCTTGGTAAGGAAGTATGGTTTTCATTCTGGGCT
This sequence comes from Pteropus vampyrus, assembly GCF_000151845.1. Lineage (NCBI taxonomy): Eukaryota > Metazoa > Chordata > Mammalia > Chiroptera > Pteropodidae > Pteropus > Pteropus vampyrus. The sequence goes on along the minus strand of NW_011889088.1, from coordinate 1,864,313 downwards.
TGGACCCATTGGGCCTATGGCTTTAACTTCTAATAGTCAGAAATGCCTTTGTAATGTAATGTGCTCTAGAATGTTAATGATTCAGAAACTGCTGCTTGATGATAGGAGAGAGAAGGAGAGAGAAGAGAGAGGAGAGATATAGAGGGAGGAAGGGGAGAGAGGGAGGGAGGGAGGGAGGGAGGGAGAGAGAGAGAGAGAGAGAGAGAGAGAGATATTGAGAGATTCAGTCAGCCCCTTGAGTGGGATCTATTTTCAAAATGGTCTTCTCATCCTCTTTCTACCACTCTTGTTGCTCAATAAATGTTACTATTACTATATTAGTTCCCCAAAATAGCGGAATTCTGAGGGAACTCCCAGAAGAGAAAGAAAGCTAAGAAGATGGAGGAAGGAAGGGTATGGCTAGGGGGCTTGCCTCATGGTCAGGTTGGGGCCAGTCCTGCAGGGTCTGGGCTGAGCCTTGGAGCCACTGGTGGGGCATAGCCTGGAGTGGAGGGGTCCAGGGAGTCCTGCAGCTGACCTCCTTGGAAATTGTCTGCTTTAGTGGAATTCCAGGTTTTATGGCTCCCTCTGTGCTACCAGGAACAAACATATAAGAGGAGATCCTTTAAACATGGGAGAGAGTTACCCAGCTTTGGAGGTGAGGGTAGAAGGAAAGACGCGAAGGAAGGGTGAAGCCCTTTATTCATCTCTAGTCCTATTGTTTGGCACAATGCCAGCACACAAATGACCCTTAAGAAGTGTTGCATTACAGTAGTAGATGGAACGAAATAATTATAGCTCAGCTTGCTGCCTGTCCTCTGGGTGACCTTGGTTAAGCTATATTGCCTTTTTGAGTTGTTTACTCATTTGCCAAGTGGGGATGAGAGTAGCAGCCACCTGGCAGAGTTTGTCTTGGGGAGAAAATGTAGTGAATGCACCATGTGAACTCTAAAGCCCTAAATAATTCTAAGGCACGAAAAAATCTCCCAGGTTGCGTCTGTTGTTTCTTTTCAAATGTGCCAAGGTATTACATTTTTGGAATAGTTTAGAAAAAGCACAGTTCTCTCCCACTGATATATTTCTGCATAATAATAAGACTATACATATTCTCCTCCATAGGATTCAAGAAAACTATTTGCATTTTGAATGGGAAGAGAAAAGTGCTGTCCGTAAACCTACCCCCACCTCCGCTATTACTCTGTACCAAAAAAAAAA
>NW_011889088.1:1845905-1863069 GCF_000151845.1 Pteropus vampyrus | reverse complement strand
GAAATAATTATAGCTCAGCTTGCTGCCTGTCCTCTGGGTGACCTTGGTTAAGCTATATTGCCTTTTTGAGTTGTTTACTCATTTGCCAAGTGGGGATGAGAGTAGCAGCCACCTGGCAGAGTTTGTCTTGGGGAGAAAATGTAGTGAATGCACCATGTGAACTCTAAAGCCCTAAATAATTCTAAGGCACGAAAAAATCTCCCAGGTTGCGTCTGTTGTTTCTTTTCAAATGTGCCAAGGTATTACATTTTTGGAATAGTTTAGAAAAAGCACAGTTCTCTCCCACTGATATATTTCTGCATAATAATAAGAATATACATATTCTCCTCCATAGGATTCAAGAAAACTATTTGCATTTTGAATGGGAAGAGAAAAGTGCTGTCCGTAAACCTACCCCCACCTCCGCTATTACTCTGTACCAAAAAAAAAATAAATTGTAGCTCTCCACTGCTTTAAGACAAAATGTCAGCAACATTATTTTTGTGCATCATAAAGACTCCCACTTTGTCTCCAGTCCCAACAATGAAACTTTCTCCTTCTCTAACTTCCTTATCTTTGGGTATTATGTCCTGAAGAGCAGTTTCTCCAAAAAGATCCCAGAATCCATTGTGATCCTTTGCTCTTGAGTTTCTGCAAGCCACTCACAGGGCCTCAGCTCTGCCTCTAGGCTGGCAGTTGGCTGTACTAGCCAGGCATCTCTAAGTCCTCAGGTTTCTGAGCTCTCTCTCCTGAGCTCAGGCAGTTACAAGTGATACATGTGGGGACATGTTTATCAGTGAATGCTACCTTCTAATGGAAATGCCTAACAATGCCAATGTGACAGCAACTCTCCTGCTAGGAAAAAGGATACATTAGCAACCATTTTCTCACAATGAATACAAAATCTGTTCCCCCTGGCAGTGCACTTAAAGCAAAAGCCTACCCAGTGAGGACAGCATTCTGGGAGCTTCCATCTGCCTCCCCAGCCCTCAGGCCGTACCTGAATCACCTTGGTGTGAATCAGTTATCTGGGACTCATCTTGGGAATGCATCCCATTCTTGCTTCTCAGAAAGGTCTGGAGGACCCCTTTGCTAGGTGCCCTTCACTCCTGAGGTCTCACAAATAGACTCAGATCCTGGCTAGAGGTGAAGGCAAAGCCAGAACTTGGGACTCAGTGCCTTCTAGATCCCAAACCAAGGAGATTTCAGAACAGAGAAGTTGTAACAGAAGGCTTACCTCCCGTGCCCCCAAAAGTCCTTGCTTCCCTCATACTTCCATGTGGGAGGACAATAGAAATTACTTACACAACTAGATATTAAACATAGTTGTTTGAGGCTGAATAACACCTAACCTTGGGCAAAGTGTTGAGTGAGCTGTTATTTCTTTGCTGTGAGTGGGAGAGCTGGTCTCTGAGAGCAGAACTGTGCCAGAAGAATCCAGCTCAAGGCGCTGGAGAAGAGGAGCAAAGAAGAAATCTCCAACACCCAAGTGTTAATGCCCAAGGTGTTAGAGAAAGGGTGCTCTCCATGCTTCTAGGGTGATTTGGAAGATAACAGGATGGAAACAAAGTTTGGAAAGACTAACCATGTATAGGTAAATATTTATAGCAGATAGCCAGGTTCCAATCCTGGCTCTGCCACTTATGAGGTTCATGATCTTGTGCATAAAGAGTAGGGGGACCACATTGAAACAACTAGCCCTATAGAATCTAGTTTTACACCACCACAAATCCTTCAGCACCTTGAAGTGCTCCTGAAGTGTGTTTGGTGGTGGCTGTCTCACCCCACCAGAAATGGGAACAGGGCCGGACCTGCCACAAACCCCTGCCCAGATTTTGTGATGAGTCAAATTGTTGGCCATGCATTGCCTCCAGAATGGTTGCTTCTGGCATCTGGAAAGCACTGCAGAGCCTTAGAGATCTTTACTCTCTGAGACACTGTTCTAGCTCATTCTGCCACCCCTTTCGAGGCAGCCGTTGTGGCAGAGTGAGACCCCTAGTTCTACCAGGCTGGTCAGTGCTGCCTCCTCTCCCAACAGTTCCAGGCTGCAGAAGTACTGCACCAGCACCACTGGGCCCCTGATCATCTGTCATGTGGGAAAGATTAGAAATGCAGACATGGCCTGGGCCTGGAGGGTGACTGGTGATAGGAAGAGTGAAATCTGGCCCAGGATTTGGTACATGATAATGATCCTCTGAAAAAGAAGCTTAATGAAACCTTGAAATGGGATGATTCCTTTATTCTCTTGATCTGACTGTGCTGGATTTGGGAAGCCCCTGGATTTCAGGCTGCCTGGTCTATATCTACTTCTCTTTTCCTGCCAGTGTTGTTGGTGTCACATTCTAGAAGTATTTTCTAGGGTTTAAATCCTAATGAAAATGGACCACTGACCAGACCAGCTTGCCACTCAGAGCTCCTCATAGATTCAGTCCTTAGGCACAATCATGAGGATCTGCCATGCACTGAATAACTGTGCGATTTCAAGTCACCACCTCCAGCTTGGTTTTATCATAAGAATAACAATATTTACCAAATTGACACAGTCGGTGTTCGATAAATGATTTTTGAAAAAGAATAATCAGAATGAAAGCATGTAGCCTGATACCAAGTAGATGATCAAGATATATGAGTAGAATCTGAATTCCATCAGTTTCCTTATCTGTGAAAATGAGAATAATGTTAATAGCACTTACTTTGCATAGGGTCATGGTTAGAATCAAGTGGGACAATCTGTGCAAAGAGCCCAGCAGAGTGCCTCTCATACACTGGGTATTAAATATCTGTTCTGTTATTACTGTTATCAACTGTGCAGGCTTGGGGATTTTTATAATTTGGTTAATTTGAAAAAAAGGAAATGAGAAATGACTGCCCTCTGAGGGGTACTCAGCTCTCCACACCCTAGCAGTCCTGGGAGTGTTAGGTGTAGGGAAATTGGATGGAGAAGCAAGGAGGAGCAGAGATAATGCAAAGAACATTTTGTCCTGCGGGTTACTTTCCAAGGTGATAGGGTTCTAAATCAGTTCCAAATGATGCTTGATGCTTTTTTCTTTTTTCTTTTTTTCTTTTTTTGCTAGAAAAAAAGCAGTTAGAGGGTACAGGAAGGTTAGTGTGACCAACTATAGGTGTGCTTTCCTTGGAACCCTGGGAGCATTTTGGGTGACAAGTCTGATTTCCATCTGCAAACACAGGACTCAGAGCATTCATGACAAATGGCTTTATTTCTAGACACGGCTATTCGCCTTGGAAGGCAGGTACAGACTAAGGCAAGGCTGAGCAGAGGGAGTATCTGCTTAAAACTGCATCACAATAATTGAGCAGATTTGAAAAATCAGGTTTTCATGTGATGATCATCAGACTAAACCTGGTACATGTTTGACGTCAGCCGGGACCTTCCTATCCCTTAAGCTCTGGAGAAAGTGGATGTAAATCCCATTCCGTGACTGTGGAAAGTCCAGCTCCTCTCTAAGATTTCTGTAATTCTCTGTGGTTTGATGATGTCTGCAGCATGTTTACTCTGATGTAGAACTCATCTCTCTTCTAAATTTACACACACACAAACTCATACATGGAGTTGTGTAACTACCGGACTTTACTGAACATTTAGATAATTTAAAATGGAATATTAGACAGTCACATTCCTAGAATGTTCCCTAGCTATTTCCTCAACTAGGAGTATTGCTTCCCACTCTTTCTCTCCCCTCTTTGCTTTCTCTAGTGACTAGTCTCTCCTCTCCAACTCACCTCTGGCCACCTTTGCATATCCATCTGGGAGGGACGGTCACTGAACAGGACCCACCCTCCTCAAGTGGCAGGTATGCTTTAAGTTGCCCCTCTCTCACTACATATTCAAACCAAAAGGATTTCTAAACCTGTTTGTTGACAGACAAGAGAATGTGCTCCATGCCCAGGAAAACACTTCCTCCTGATCTGAGCAAGACAGAAGGTCAGAACCATCTGCCTGGAGCCACAGGCTTCCCTTTCCAGCCTGGAGAATAGACTGGCCAGGCTGGCTCTGTCCTCTGGGTAGACATTGTTTTTGGAACCAGATTTAAGCCCTCACAGTCTGCACACAGGGCTGCGTCTGCCATTAGGCATGTTCACTTGCTGCTTTGGACAAATAAGCCTGCGGACAGGCGGTGAAGCACAATATTATAGGCTGAAAGCTTCATCTAGAGGCCAACACTCATGCTGACCAGACCCAGCTCTCTAGAGCAGAGCTGGCACCACGTAACAAATCATACCATTGCCATTTGTTTGTGCTCTGTCCTTCAATATTACAAGAGCAAATTAAATACACCCAGTCATTTCTATTTCCCTCTGAAGAGAAGGGGGCCACATGGCTTTCTTTTTCCAGCATTTGCTTAAAGCATGCTCTATGAAGTGCTCTACAGGTGTCCTCACAATAGCCTTGTGGGGAGAAAGGACCTCACTTCACAGAGGAAGATACAGGCATGGGATTCTAATGGGACTCCAGGGCCCGCTCACTTTACCCTTCACGGCAATGATGGCCCACCCTTCCTGGGAGAAGAGCAAGGACACTGACATTTATTAGGCACAAGCTATGTACCTGGTGCTCTCACATATATGTCACCTGTTTCAGTTCTCATTGCACATTTCTGATATATTATTAACCCCACTTTTAGAGGAGGAAACCAAGTCTCAGAGAATCATCAGAGGTCATATAATTGTTCTGGCTACAGCTCTCCTTGTTGTCATCCACAGAGCATGATCACAACACATGTGGATGCCATTGGGAACCTCACCAAGCTTTCTGTCCAGCTCTGCTTGCTCATTATCTCCAGGCCTCTCCAGCTGCTGGCTTTCATAACCAGCTACTGTGTGCAGGCCTGCGGACACTGGGGGCCTGACCTAGCATGGTGGAAATTTCCTCCCCAACAGAGAGTAACTTCTGGAGATGGCCTGCTGCCCCATACCCTGTGACCAAGTTGTCTAGAACAAGTAAACTGAGCAGGAGGTGGCTGCAGGAGCATTGGCCTGCAGCTTCCCTCCCTGATCCCCTCTGCTTGCCTGGCCTTGTGCCAGGATCCAAGTTCGTTGCCAGTTCCTATATCACAGGGCTTAGTGGGCCTGGGGAATGGTGCTGACTCTCAGCCTTTACTCTGGGGCTTTGATCTAATTCAAATGTATCTTGGTCAAGCAAGGAAGGTACCCATTTATACAGACCAGGGTACAAACAGCACTGCCAGCCCATTCTCAGAATGCAGTGCTTGAGTACTCTATTAGGGTTCTACAGAGAAATAGAATCAATAGGAGATCACACACACGCACGCACACATGCACACATATATAGAGAGGGGCAATTTATTTATTATAAGGAATTAACTCACTGACCGTGGGGGCCGGCATGTCTGAAATCTTGTAGGGCAGGTTGGCAGGCTGTAGACTCAGGGAAGAGTTGATGCTATAGTCATGATTCTGAATTCTTCACAGCAGCAGTCTGGAAACTCAGACTGGATTTCCAAATTGCAGTCTGGAGGAGAGCTCCTTCTTTGGGAAACCTCGGTCTGCTCTTAAGGCCTTCAATTGATTGAATAAGGCCTACCCACATTGTGGAGGGGAACCAGCTTTGCTCAAAATCTACTGGTTTAAATTTTAATCACATCTACAAAATACCTTCAAGCAACATCTACACTGGTGTTTGACTAAACAGCTGGGCACCATAGCCTAGCCAGTTGACACATAAAATTAACCATCACAAGTACCCATTTATGAATAATAGCAGCAAGTCCAGAAGTCCAGTCCAGGCCCCTCCATAGCCTCTTGTGATGTATCGGGGGTAGACTCACACAGAAGCTTTGATAGTGGCCACACACAGAAGTCACTATAAATATCAGTAGCAGCTCTCCCCAGCATTACACTCAGGGGAGGATACTTAGTTGAACTGATCAGGACCCTTTGGGTTAAAGCTTTAACAATTCCCAGGCACGAGGAGGTAGATTTTGCTATGACAGACCTGTGTACCTAGAAGAAAATGCCCCCGGCTGAGCACCATAATGTTGAAGAATTAAGCAATTGAGTCTTACCAGCAGAAAGCAGACCTGAAGGTGATGACTAGAGCACCTTCTGGAGTCCTCTGCTCTACCTGCCACCTCAGACAGCAATTCATGACATGATGTTCAGCTATGGGGTCTTCTTGCTCTCAGAGGCTTAACCCCAAAAGGGTGCAGGGAGGAGAGGGAGGGCGGGGGAGAAAGAGAGAGAGAGACAGAGACAGAGACAGAGAGAAAGAGAGAGATATATCAGGTTTTGATGCTTCAGGTTCTGGTTCTAATTGTAGCAAGGTGCCCTGCCAGAAAGTCTTTTCTCCTTTTTCCATAAAAGAAGCAGGCTGCTGCTTCTGATACAGACAGTGCTAAAAAGTTACATTTCTTGATAGAGGTGACCTGAAGGGGCCGATCATCAGGAACAGTAATACAACCAGCAAACCCCACCTCCTTCATCACAGCTGTGGGGCCCAGGGAAAGTGCGCAAATGGAGGACCACATACCATATGCTTAAATATTTAAAAGTTATAAACCGTGCAAACATAATGTTAAATAAAATATGTTTTATCCTCCTACCTGGTCAAGTATACCTTAATAGGCACCTGGAGAGCTGGTTTGAAATTAGAATCCTGAGCCTCCTCTGAGTTCTGAGAATATGTTGTTGTAGGGAGAGCTGACATGAGGCCCCAGACTCTCTTTTTCTTCCTATTCCCGGCTCTGACCACCCTGCAAGGGCCATTGCATGCACCCAGTAGGTGACCCAGCATGGATATCTAAGCTTCATCTGTAAACCCTGCAAGCAGCTATTCTTGGCCACCTCTCAAGCCTAGGGATGTACACACTGTTAGAGTAGTCTGACTTTGGGAGAATGGGTCCAGGGAAGAGGCCTCCTTAAATTTGGAAAGTGGACTCAGGCTGCCTGGGCAAAGAATTTAATTCAGGGTACCCAGAGTACATCTGGGTAGAGTATGGGACAAGCCGAGGATAGGCTCATCTTCTAGGCCTGTGGACTCTTTGCTTCATGGAGAGGGGCATGGCCAGTAGAGATCCAAAGCAGGATTCTCTAAAGCATGGGGGCGAGGGCAGGGACCCCTCTTACCTAACAGCAGTCCTGTACATTGGAATAATCCCATAGGTGCTAGATTAGGACTAACTTCTTGCTCTGGGTACCAACTATTGTGTGATTTGATACTTAATCTCTTTCGATGGTTATCACCTACCTTTTCATCATTCTCTTTTCTTTTTTCTCTTATCTCTAATTCTCAAAATTTTCCCAAGTTTATTCTCTACATCACAGATTAATTTTTCTTTTCATGAGCCAGTTTTGCTAATCACTCCCATTTAGGGGTATTTGACATTTTTTGCGTTTTTTTTTTTTTTCTGATTCTCTTGTTTAAAATTCCATCCAGTTCCTTTTGCATCCCAGATTTCACCTTAGCCCAGTTTTCCATTTGAGATTCTTTTGGTCTACTTTGCTGAGACCAGGTCTTCTTCCATGGTATTGAAACACCAAACAGGTTTTAAATGATTTATTCTATCTCTTGTGGTAAATAATTTTTCAAAGATACAATTTTGTCTATTTCTTTATTGTCTTCCTATTGGATTTATTTTTTGTTCATTTGTTAGAAGAAATTAAACTAGATTTTCATTTTGCCAACAAATGGCCCTCATTCCTCTAGGGTCCTGGCATCTCCTCCTCGCATATCTTGAACTGCCGAGTGATTTGAGGAGTGTGGCCTCAACTCCAGCCTCGGGTTCCCAGCAGTCCTTCACGCGTCTGCCTTTGGGCAGAGGCACGGTCTCTTGTTTCGAGGTCCCTGTTCTCTGCCTAACTGGGGGCCTGAGTTCAGTTCTTCTTGTCTACATGGAGTATGTGGAAAGCCCTAAACTCTGGCATAATGGGCTTCTAGGGGTCTGTCTTCCGTCCTCATTTATGGCTTTCTAAGGTGCTATACCCTCTACTCTCCACATTATTGTCTTCTTGGAGTTTTCATTTCTGAACGCTGCTAGAAAATAGGGCTAGGAGAAGGGAAGGGAACAAACAGATTAGCACAAATTTGCTTGTCTCCGAAAATAAGTATTGACTAGTAGATTGGGTATCTCTCTTGTATTTGGTAGATACTTGCATGCCCAAGCCAGGGGAAGATGGTGGGGTATGGGGGTGGCATATAAAGCTTTTTTACTGCCTTTTCTTCTCTCTGTTCTCTGCCTTGGGTTCAGAGGGCAGAGTATTTAGTCATTATTTGCATATCTCAGTCTGACCTTAACAAAAATGAACTAAATGTTTGCTTTTTAAATCAGCTCTGTACATTGGAGAAATCTCCACCTGGATTCTGGCAATGATCTCTTTTTAACCTTAGTTTCTGCCTTATTCAGAGATTATTTAGTTGCAAGTGGCAGAACCATGCAAGCAAATATAATGAAAAAGTGGAATTAATTGCAAGGACATAGGAGTTGCTCAAAATCAAAGGATGGGAAATGAAGTTAAGCCCCATGAGGGGCTGGTAATTCAAAAATGCTCTGATCTAAATTGTGGGATGTGCTTAGCATGATTTGGCCAAGAGTCAGAGTAAATGCTCCCCATGCTGGTAGCAGTAGGAAGATCAGAAATCCAGTTTAACCCTTCCAAGACTAGAAACACCTCCGCCTTCATCTATTCAATGCTTATACTTTCAACTCAGCTGTCCTGTTCATCTCATTGTGGTGCAGACTGTGGTAGAAGGATGCTGGCTGCTGAATTAAAGCTGGCCTTGGTGGGTCAGGTCTGAAGCCTGATGGCTGTGGCAAGGACCTGCCCTCCAGCAGGAGTTCGGGCTCCATCTTTCTCCAGCCACAGCACATTTTGAGAAGTGGTAAGCTCACTGGTGCAGGGAGGAGAGGGAGGGCGGGGGAGAAAGAGCGAGAGAGAGAGAGACAGAGACAGAGACAGAGACAGAGACAGAGACAGAGAGAAAGAGAGAGATATATCAGGTTTTGATGCTTCAGGTTCTGGTTCTAATTGTAGCAAGGTGCCCTGCCAGAAAGTCTTTTCTCCTTTTTCCATAAAAGAAGCAGGCTGCTGCTTCTGATACAGACAGTGCTAAAAAGTTACATTTCTTGATAGAGGTGACCTGAAGGGGCCGATCATCAGGAACAGTAATACAACCAGCAAACCCCACCTCCTTCATCACAGCTGTGGGGCCCAGGGAAAGTGCGCAAATGGAGGACCACATACCATATGCTTAAATATTTAAAAGTTATAAACCGTGCAAACATAATGTTAAATAAAATATGTTTTATCCTCCTACCTGGTCAAGTATACCTTAATAGGCACCTGGAGAGCTGGTTTGAAATTAGAATCCTGAGCCTCCTCTGAGTTCTGAGAATATGTTGTTGTAGGGAGAGCTGACATGAGGACCCAGACTCTCTTTTTCTTCCTATTCCCGGCTCTGACCACCCTGCAAGGGCCATTGCATGCACCCAGTAGGTGACCCAGCATGGATATCTAAGCTTCATCTGTAAACCCTGCAAGCAGCTCTTCTTGGCCACCTCTCAAGCCTAGGGATGTACACACTGTTAGAGTAGTCTGACTTTGGGAGAATGGGTCCAGGGAAGAGGCCTCCTTAAATTTGGAAAGCAGACTCAGGCTGCCTGGGCAAAGAATTTAATTCAGGGTACCCAGAGTCTGGGTAGAGTATGGGACAAGCTGAGGATAGGCTCATCTTCTAGGCCTGTGGACTCTTTGCTTCATGGAGAGGGGCATGGCCAGTAGAGATCCAAAGCAGGGTTCTCTAAAGCATGGGGGCGAGGGCAGGGACCCCTCTTACCTAACAGCAGTCCTGTACATTGGAATAATCCCATAGGTGCTAGATTAGGACTAACTTCTTGCTCTGGGTACCAACTATTGTGTGATTTGATACTTAATCTCTTTCGATGGTTATCACCTACCTTTTCATCATTCCCTTTTCTTTTTTCTCTGATCTCTAATTCTCAAAATTTTCCCAAGTTTATTCTCTACATCACAGATTAATTTTTCTTTTCATGAGCCAGTTTTGCTAATCACTCCCATTTAGGGGTATTTGACATTTTTTGCGTTTTTTTTTTTTTCTGATTCTCTTGTTTAAAATTCCATCCAGTTCCTTTTGCATCCCAGATTTCACCTTAGCCCAGTTTTCCATTTGAGATTCTTTTGGTCTACTTTGCTGAGACCAGGTCTTCTTCCATGGTATTGAAACACCAAACAGGTTTTAAATGATTTATTCTATCTCTTGTGGTAAATAATTTTTCAAAGATACAATTGTGTCTATTTCTTTATTGTCTTCCTATTGGATTTATTTTTTGTTCATTTGTTAGAAGAAATTAAACTAGATTTTCATTTTGCCAACAAATGGCCCTCATTCCTCTAGGGTCCTGGCATCTCCTCCTCGCATATCTTGAACTGCCGAGTGATTTGAGGAGTGTGGCCTCAACTCCAGCCTCGGGTTCCCAGCAGTCCTTCACGCGTCTGCCTTTGGGCAGAGGCACGGTCTCTTGTTTCGAGGTCCCTGTTCTCTGCCTAACTGGGGGCCTGAGTTCAGTTCTTCTTGTCTACATGGAGTATGTGGAAAGCCCTAAACTCTGGCATAATGGGCTTCTAGGGGTCTGTCTTCCGTCCTCATTTATGGCTTTCTAAGGTGCTATACCCTCTACTCTCCACATTATTGTCTTCTTGGAGTTTTCATTTCTGAACGCTGCTAGAAAATAGGGCTAGGAGAAGGGAAGGGAACAAACAGATTAGCACAAATTTGCTTGTCTCCGAAAATAAGTATTGACTAGTAGATTGGGTATCTCTCTTGTATTTGGTAGATACTTGCATGCCCAAGCCAGGGGAAGATGGTGGGGTATGGGGGTGGCATATAAAGCTTTTTTACTGCCTTTTCTTCTCTCTGTTCTCTGCCTTGGGTTCAGAGGGCAGAGTATTTAGTCATTATTTGCATATCTCAGTCTGACCTTAACAAAAATGAACTAAATGTTTGCTTTTTAAATCAGCTCTGTACATTGGAGAAATCTCCACCTGGATTCTGGCAATGATCTCTTTTTAACCTTAGTTTCTGCCTTATTCAGAGATTATTTAGTTGCAAGTGGCAGAACCATGCAAGCAAATATAATGAAAAAGTGGAATTAATTGAAAGGACATAGGAGTTGCTCAAAATCAAAGGATGGGAAATGAAGTTAAGCCCCATGAGGGGCTGGTAATTCAAAAATGCTCTGATCTAAATTGTGGGATGTGCTTAGCATGATTTGGCCAAGAGTCAGAGTAAATGCTCCCCATGCTGGTAGCAGTAGGAAGATCAGAAATCCAGTTTAACCCTTCCAAGACTAGAAACACCTCCGCCTTCATCTATTCAATGCTTATACTTTCAACTCAGCTGTCCTGTTCATCTCATTGTGGTGCAGACTGTGGTAGAAGGATGCTGGCTGCTGAATTAAAGCTGGCCTTGGTGGGTCAGGTCTGAAGCCTGATGGCTGTGGCAAGGACCTGCCCTCCAGCAGGAGTTCGGGCTCCATCTTTCTCCAGCCACAGCACATTTTGAGAAGTGGTAAGCTCACTGCCCAGTGAAAGGGCTCCCCTTTCTGTTCTCTGCCTTGGGTTCAGAAGGCAGAGTATTAACTATGTCACCCAGCCTCTGCTACAATGTTTGGAGGCTGCACCTTGTGTGGCCCAGTCCGCACAGGTTCCAATGTCTCCCACCTTATAGATTGTTAGGGAAAAAAGGCAAAACCCTGCTCTCTACTTGTGGGAAGTAATTCATGGAACATGACAGTATCTCAGGTTTATCCTCCCTTAAATCTCTCTAATAGACGCTGGTGTGGAACCCTCTTTAACTGCTATGGTTCCTCAAGGATTTTAATTGGGAAGGCTCCATGTTTTAAGCCTATATATTAGAATGTTTGGTAATTGGCCTTTTCAGTATAACTCATGGCCCCAAAATAGGGCTTAAGGCAGTGCCTGAAAGGCTGGATGCAGATTGGCTTTAGTGCCTACTGACCTACTATCCCTGTTCTCTTTCTATGTAGGGTGCCAAGACTAATGTGTACGTTCTACCTGTCTTTACTCTATGGCAACTTATTTTGGGGAAATTTATGCCTATCACTGCCACTGGATTGTGGTTAGGAGCATCTAACTTTACCCCACAGATATTTCTACTTCTAAATCTTGAACAAAATGGGTTAAAGGTATGGGTTTCTTCCCTCCCAGAATTCTGAGTTCATTATGCAAATTTTCCTACTTTCTCGCCAGGGCTCTGTACACCGTAAACAAGTAAAAGGATCCCATTGTGTGTTTTCCCCATGGCTGGCACATAAATAATAGACGTCCTCAAGAGCAGATCGGGATGAATGTTAACTCTTTCTTCTTCACCAAAGGAAAAGGTCAGTAAACTCAGATGGGGCACTCCAGGGTAACCTGAACCAGGAAGTGAACATCACCAGTACCTAAGGCAGCCACTTCTCTTCCCCTTCTTTTGCTTCCCCCTGGCTACTCTTCTGTGCTTCTCTCAGTAGATCTGTTTCATTCTCCCATTTCTGCAGAGTGCCCTTCTCTGTCCCATTTAAATATGATGCAAACATGGCTGCCTTTGTCCCAGTTTTACAGACTTTGGTCTCTAGAGAGATCAAGTAAGAGCTCCTGCATTGTGATTTTAAAGTCTGGGAAGAAATAATTATATTGGTCAATTTGGGTCAGGCGTTCATCAGTGGACCGATCCGCTCTAGCCAGGGCATGGGGCCACAAGTCTACTGCCCAATCGGTAGAGGCCACGGAAGTCTCTCTGGGAGTCGAGACTGCAGGGCAGGGAAATGGGGAAATGTCCACTACAGTTTCCATCACTTTATTGTGTTTCTTTCTGGTATTTTGATGAAAGGAAGAAGAGGGTTCACCAAGTGCTGTGCGCTAACCTGGGAAATGAGTGACTTGTGACAACCTTCCGTGGCATCTGGATGCCATCCAGAATGTCTGTCATCTGACTCCATGGGACAGAGACTACCGAACATTTGAGGGTATGGAGGTTTTGTATGTACAAATCCACTGAACTTTGATCAGCTTTAATGATTTTCTGATTCAGTGGTGAATAATTTCAATACATGATGATTCTTAATTTGAACTCAGTAATTCAAAGGGGGCAGAAAACAGCAAGAATGAAATAAAGTTTGGACTACGGGGTTGAGGATGTGGTGTATGAGGTTGTAATAAAATTCCACTTTTCCTTTTATTTTATAATTTATCTGGGTCACTATGAAACTAATGCGGTGTATTTTCTGCCACCCTGAGTTCCCTGGGCAGAGCTGTGCCCTCCCCTCTGCTTTTCACGGTACTTTGTTCATGTCTCAATTTACCACTTATCACATTGCATGGTCATTATTTGCTGATAGGTCTGTTTTCCAGACCAGACCAGGCTCCTCTAGGGAAGAATCTACATGGTGTTCCCTTTGTATTTCTAGCATGCATTGGACTTGAACACAGTAAAGTTTCTATAAATATTTTTTGAATGAACCAGACCCAGGACTAGATGAGCCCAGGCAAGCTTTGGGTATTTGTGCAGTATCCAAGTTAAAGAATTCCCTGTCTTTCTGCTTCTTACTATGTGGACTCCATCCAAGTGTGGGGCTCCCTCCTGTCGTCCTGCCTCCTTTCACACTTTCTTTCAGATTAGGGGTCTTACCCGAAGCCAGCCCATTTGATTGGAGCCTTGATCCTCTGTCTAGCTGTCACAGCCCCTTCTTGAAATACTGGACCCAGAATCATATTCTTTCCAGCACTGCTTGAGTCCAACCTGACAGACAGATCTCTGACACTGTGACATAGCCCTGTACATGATGTGGTGCAGCTTCCTACTCTTCTGTTTTCTTCTACAGGTCAGATTAGATAGTAATCCCTACACTTGCTTTTCTATCTTTCTTTTGCTCCAGTGTGGACCATATTTAAACTCCATCGGCACTGGCTAGTGCAGCCCCTCCCTCTGCCTCCACCAATTGGACATCGCTCCCTCTTCCTCATGCTATTGGCTGATCCCTGCTTTCCCTGTTCTGTGCCCACCATTAGCTGCATGCACACACCATGGTACATAATGGCCCTATCTACTCTAAGACACTGTTCAGAGGGCTTAGTGTGAACCTTTCAGAACTTTTACTTGCATAGCTAGGAAGGAAAGAAGGATTTTTCTGTTGGGCTAGCTGGAGCACTCAGTTTCCTCGTTTGGATAGTTGCCATGGACACAATGTCAAACAGACCCTTCCTGGAGCTAAGGCTGGGTTATATTGACCCTTTGTAAAATCAAAGCAAATTTGTGCTTGACTGGCTGAATTAGCATGGAGCTGAGACCTGCCTGGTTTTTTAAGTCAGCACAGGGGAGATCTAAGACTTGGAATGAAGCCACCCAACAGACAGGGAGCAGGAACTCCAGGCAGATAGCTTCTGTCACTCAGGGAAGCTTTGGTATGGCAAAAAAAAGCAGGTGTCTGTGGGGACCACATTGACAGTAGTAATTGCATTAGTTTCTAGGGCTCCCATAGCAAAGTACCACAACCTGGGTGGCTTAAAACAACAGAAATTTATTGCCTCATAGTTCTGGAAGCTAAATCCAGAACTATGAGGCAATAAAATCTGTGTGCCTGCAGAGCCATGATCTCTCAAATATCTGTAGGGGAGAATTCTGCCTTGCCTCTTCCTGGCTTCTGGGGGTCTGCCAGCAATCCTTGCTGTTCCTTGGCTTGCAGCACTCCAGTCCCTACCTCTGTCATCAAATGGTATTCTTCCTTCATGTGTCTGCATCTCTGTGTCTCTTCTCCTCTACTTCTAAGGACACCAATCCTATTGGATTAGGGGCCCACTCTACTCCCGTATGATCTCATTTTAACTAATTACATTTGCAATGACTTTATTTCCAAATAAGGTCACATTCTGAGGTCCTGGGGGTTAGGACTTCAACATATCTTTTTTTGAGGGGTGCAATTTTATTTATAACAATAATGTCGCAGAGAGTGTCAGAATCAACGTTTGAGATTTCATTAAGCGGGTGGGATTAATCAATAGAGAATTTAAGTTAAGCATTAATCAGGAATCCTGGTAGACTGTTGGATGGTTTGGGGGCCAAAGTGAGGTTTAGATTCCATTATGATGATGACATTCTTGCCAGGGACATAGGAATGCCTGGATGCTGACCCTTCTTCCCACTAGACCCTTAACCCAAGATGGTACCCCCAAGGAACACTGGCCAAGTACGAAAAAAACACTGGGCCAGCACCTCGATGCTAATGCCTATTAGTAAAATATGGCACGTTAATTGTCCAGGTTCTGATTAATCAAGTTACAATATCTTCTCCCTTAGAGAGAGCTAGTAATGTGAAAGGCAGAGAAAGGTCTGTGGTGCATAGGATTGGCATTAGACAGTTGGAGAGCAGGCAGTGGGACTCTAGCTACTACTTTGAAGGACTTCATTGTACTGGAGCATAGGTCAGGGAAAAAGGTTCTAGGTGGTGATAATCCATTTCTATGAACTGGTGTACTGTATGAGGACTCGATCTGGGCATATGATAGGTACATAGGTGTTCAGCACACGTGTGATGAATCTGAATGCATAACTCGAGGGATACAAAGTCTGAACCCCAGAAGCAGGCTATAAACTGGTTAGATCTCTCCTCCAGCCTCTGGTCAGCATTGATAGACACATAGATTGATCCAAATGCAACATGTCGTGGTTATGGAGAGATGGTAGAAAAGTGAAGCACAGATACGAAAACTTGAAATTGACAGAACCTGATCTTCCTGTCAACTTGTCCCTTCTGTTGAGCATTCATTATATATAGTCCTTAGTTTTCATTAGTTCTTTAGTCCTTGTGTGTCTCTCTACAGCCATCATACTCACTTGGCAAAACTTCAGGCCTGGATGAACTCAGCCAGCCACCTCTATGGATTTGAATAACTAAATATTGCCAGAGAAAAAATCACATAATCAACTGAGAAGATTCCCTCTAAACTCATAATCTCAATACACTGCATGGAATTTCTATATCTAATAAACTTGCTGTTCTACACTTAATAATATATCATACTTTCACCTCTCTTTTCAAACCTCCTATTCATTCCTGCACCCCTCTCATTCTTATCTAATTATCCTGAGTCAATTGTATCTAAATGAAAAATAAGAACCATCAGACAAGAACTCTTCTAGTGTACATCTGTGTTCATTTGCATTTTCCCCTTCTGCCCTTCTGTAACAAAGGAGAAAGTGTGCTGCTCCCATCAGAGCAGAGATCCTCCTGGAGCTGGAGCTTCTATGGGCTCTGGGTCCCATCCTCTCTTACTTGCTCAAGGTTTTACTCCTCCAGTTATCTCTTATCCCTCCTAAACAACCAGTCCTTCCCTTTTCTATGGGACTATTCTCCAGCTCACAAACACGGTTGACTCTCCTTTATCCTTAAAAGTCTTTCTTTGGTTCCCTCATCCCACTCTAACTATTACCCATTTTTCTACATCCCTTCACAGCTTAATGTCTCAAAAGAGTTGTTTGCATACTTTTCTCCACTGTTTCACCTTTGATTACTTTTCAGAACTCTCAAATTGCATTTCTTCCCTTATTGGTTCACCAAAACTTCTCATGTCAAGGTTACCAGCAATTTCCATGTTGTCAAGAACAATGGACAATTTGTGTTCCTGTGTTATTCAGTCTCTCAGTTGCATTAGGCCCAGATGACTACTTCCTTATTTGATGTTACACCACTGGTTTTTGTCCCACCTCTGATATCTGTGACAATTTCTTCTCAGCCTCATTATAGGTCCTTTTCTCCTACCAATGTCCACATATTGGTGTTTACCAGGGCTTGTTCCCTCTCCACACTCTCTTTACATATCTATTTTCATGACCTAAAGTACCATCTGCATGCTGATGATGTCCAAATTTGTAACTCTATTTTAGCTTTCATTTGTGCTCCAGACATGTGTATCCAACTGTCTACTTAAAATTTCTACCTGGATACATCGGAAGCACTCACAACCTAAACAAAGCTCTGAATTCTTTCTCCGCTGTATTTCAGACAACTCTGTTCTTATCATGGTCTGCTAATCCATTTGAGTAAATGATGAGGCTATCCACCCATTTGCTCAAACCAAAAATGTAGGTGTCGTCCTTTATTTCTTCTTTTTTTTTTCAATAAACAAATCCTAT
>NW_011889088.1:1838776-1844909 GCF_000151845.1 Pteropus vampyrus | reverse complement strand
CCAAGGAAAGAACATGAGATTTCTTTTTAGGAAATCTGAAAGCATTTAAAATAAATATGCCTATTCATGTATATAATTGTACAGAGCACTTCCCAAAAGCTCTCATTCATACTTCAGTAAAGCAGCATAATGAGTCAGAGTGATGAGAGAAGACAAGCTGCCTTGAAACTCGAGGTCTTGGGAGAATCAGAGCCAACACCCCAAGCATGGCTTCTTTATAAGGAGGGATGCTGTATAAAGGGCCAGAGTGGGTTCATTATCAGAAACAGACACCAGGCCTGAACCTGGGAGATGCCTGTCAGGTGTCTCATTTCCAAGAAATGAAGTCCTTTTCATATTACTGTAGAAAAAGTGTTAACTTGGCTAAATAAAGTTAGCCTCTGTTTTTTGGATGCCCAAATACACATGACTCCTTTAAAGATTTATGCTCATGACTCTTTTACTCACAACAAGCCTTATAGAAGATGAGGATGAGATTGAATATAAACAACTGAGGCAAAACCAGTGGTGCCTCTTACATAAAAGGCAGCCCAGAAGGTTGGGTCAGTGACTCATACAAAAGAAGAGAGAAGTGGAGCAACTGATCAATAAGAAATATTTTATTTGTTTCAGAGAAAGTATGCTTCAAAGGTAGCTGTTCTTTCCAAAAAGAAAGACTTCTCCTAGTTATTCTAAATGGACCAGGGAAGAAACTGACCTCCCTGGCAACCAAGCTGTATCAGAAAGGATTCTGAGGTTAAAAATAATAGAAATGGAATCTGACTACTTAAATAAGAAAATGGGAGTTATTGGAAGGACAGTGAAAAGCCCTAAGATTGAAGAACAAGCTGAACAATCCAACTTCTGAAAAGTCAGTAACTAGGGGAGCCCCAGAGTTCTTAACTGCAGAAACTGATCAACCATTTTTTTTTTTTTCAGGGCACTATGATACAATGACTTAGATTCAAAATCCTGCATGGGCAAACTTGACTGACTCATATTGTGGGCCATCAGCCTGCTTCAGTGGGTAGGGTTGGAAGCCTGAGATTCTTAGTCCCACTAGAGCCACAGGAAGTAGAGAAAAAACTGTTTCACAAAGGAATTGATGTAGGAAAGACAAAACAAGTGATTTAATATTCTGGTAGTGGAAGAGGAATCAGTAACCAGATTAATGAATTCATTCATTATTAACCTTATCAACACATATATAATTCAGTCATGTGTTATACAGATGAAATAAAATACACTGCTTACCCTTAAAGAAGTTAATAAGTAATGTTGGGAGACAATTAAAAAGACACATGAAATTGTTCAAGTTATAGCTCCTTTGGCTGAGAAAACATAACTCATTCAAAGTTAATAAAGTAAAGAATAGTGTTTGTTGCGAGGATACAGTATTCTCACAGAACCAAGGGACATGAAATCAAGTTCAGATGAGCATCAGGGGACGTTAAGAGGAACAGAAGCAGCTGACTACTACTTTCATTTTCCTCTCTTGGGCCTCAAGCTCTTCTCTCTGCTTCTTATCAGCTTCATTTTCCTTTCTCCTCAGGACAACTTTCCCCTTTTACTCATCAACTTGTAAATGGTTGCCATTACTTTCAATTTACAGGATCTTTTCACCACCAACTATCAATAATCTTATGTCTTATATCAAGCTCTCAAGATAGAATTTATTCAGCCCTGTTCTCCTCTTGTTACAAGGCCACATGAAATCAGATTTCTAGCCAACTAATATATTGGCTACTTTTGAATCAGGTGGTCATCACTAGTTGAATTCGGACCTAGTCGTGCGTGTGCATTTTTTCTTTTTGGTGGGGCTGGCTCTATGGAATGTTTCTTTTACAGCAATACCAGTTCACTGAGTTGAAGAGGATACATGACTGATGTCGATATCGACAGCCATATTGTTTCCATGCTTTGGAAACTTAGCAGAGAGAATGGGAGAGATGGAATGGAAGCTTGCTTGATCAGGTGGCAGAACAGAGGGCAGGTGTGGTGAGCATCTATCTACTGCTTTGCCCAACATCCCTTCAGTTTTTAACTTGCAATAGTATTGCATTTTACCACAATTCCATCTCTTCTTTTACTCTATGACATTTCTTCTAATTGCATCTAAGCTTTGCATCTATCCCAGAAATTTTGATATTTTGTTTTTATTTTTACTTAGTTAAAAATATTTTCTAATTCCCCTTTCAATTTCTTTTTGTCAAATGAGTTAATTATAATCCTGTTGTTAATTTTTAAACATTTAGATTTTTCCAGATGTTTTTATGTTAATGATTTCTAGTTTAATTCTATTGTGATCATTAAACATACTTTATATAGTTTCAACCTTTTTACATTTATAGACTTTTCTATAGTTCATTTATTAGGGTAAATGTTACATGTGTACTTGGAAAGAATGTGTATTCTGCTGTTGTTGATTGGAATGTTCTGATGTGTCAGCTAGGTCCAGTTTGGTCATGTCTTCTGTATCCTTAATGACCTTCAAGTTGTTCAGTTACTGAAAAGGTGTACAAATATTTAACTACAATTGTGGATTTGTGTAATTCTCTCTCCAGTTCTATCAGTTTTACTTCAGTCTTTTGAGACTCTGTTAAGCTTACATACATTTAAGCCTGTTATGTCCTCTTAACGGATTCACTGATTTATTATTAGAAATACGCCTCTTTATCTTGTAATATTTCTTGGCCTGAATTCTTTTCTCCCTAATAATGTAGCCACTCCAATTTTCTTTTGATTATTGCTTTCATAGTATACCTTTTTGCAGCCTTTTACTTTTTACTTACTTGTGTCTATATTCTTAATGTGGGCTTCTTATAGATAGCATAAAACCAGTTCTTTCTATTTTTATCCAATCTCACAATCTCTGCTTTTAATTGCAGTGTTTAGCTTGTTTACATTAATTAGTGATATGGCTGGGTTTAAATCTACCATATTGCTATTTTCTATTTTCCTATCTGTTTTTCATTTCTTCTTTTTCTCCTTTCCTATATTCTTTTTATGATACCATTTGATCTCTTATTAGCTGTACCTCTACTTTGTTTTGCTATTGGTTGCTTTAAAGTTTATAGTATATATCTTTAACTTACTACAATCCACCTTCAAATAATATTATATGATTTTGTACATAGGATAAGAAACTTCTCCCATCTTTTGTTCTATTGTCATTATATTTTACTTCTATATATGTTATAAATCCCATTTTTACTCCTATATATACTATAAATATATATTTTGTTTTCAATAGCCAATTTTATTTTAAAGAGGTTAAACAATGTAAAAATGTCTTCTATATTAGTCTATGTATTTTTCATTACTGGTTCTCCTGATTCTTTTGCATAGATCCAAATTTACATTTATATTATATTCCTTCTGCCTGAAGAACTTCCCTTAGAATTTCTTACAGTGCAGTTCTGTTGATAATAAATTTTCTCAGATGTTGTTTATGTGAAAAAGTGCTTATTTCATTTTTGTTTTTGAAAGATACTTTTGCAGGGCATAAAAATCTAGTTGACAGCTTTTATTATCTTCTGATTTGCACAGTTTCTTACATGAAATCCTCTGTCATTATTATCTTTCTTTCTCTGTACATGTCTTTTTCCTTCTGGCTATTTGTAAGAATTTCTTTTTATCAGTTGTTTCCAGTAATTTGATTATTAAGTGGTTGGTTGTATTTTTAAATGTTTGTACTCCTGGGAGTCTTTGAGCTTTTTGGATCTGCAAATTTACAGTTTTTATCAAATTTAGAAAGATTTCAGCTGTTATTTTTTACAACATTTTTTTGTCCCCCTCCCTCTTTCAAGGTTTCCAATTACGCATTTGTTAAACTACTTGATATGGTCCTACAGGTCACTGAGATATTCCTCATTTTTTCAATCTTTTTATTGCCTGTGCCTCATTTTGAGTAGTTTCTACTGCTATATTTTTTTTCTTCACTGTCTAATCTATTGTTAATTTCATCCAATGCATATTTTTTGCTTTTTAAGATTTGGTTTTGTTAGAAGTTTCATTTATATATTTTATTTATCTTCTAATTCTCTATCATAATCATGTTTTCCTTTACCTTCTAGGACAAAACAGTTTTTAATAGCCATTTTAATATCCTTGCTTGCTATTTTCATCATATTACTCACTTTTGGGTCTATTGACAGTGATTGATTTTTCTCTGAAAATGGGTCATATATTTCTGTTTCTCTTCATGTTCGGTAACTTTTCTCTAGATTTTCAAATTTATTACTATAGTAATGTTTTATCATTAACGAAATCGATTTCTGTTTTAAGAAATTTTTCCAGCTTTATTGAGGTATGACAAATAAAAATTGTATACGTTTAGGTTATACAAAATGGTTTCTTCAAGGTATACAATATGATTGTGTATATATATATATGTATACATTTTGAAATTATTATGATTTATTTATCTCATAACTGAAAGTTGTACCTTTTGCATGTCTCATAATTTTTTATTGGATGCCAGACATTGTTGATTTTATGTGATGGGTACTGGATTTCATTTACTTTTTTTTGAAAAAGTAGTGTTAGGTGTAACTTTTTCTGGCATACAGTTACATTTCTTGGGATTAGTTAGAGCTTTGTTCAGGCAGATCCAGCGCAGCCTTTTATGTAGTATTAATTTAGGCAATACCCTTCTGAAGACTCTAGTAATGTCTCCTGTATTATAAGGTCTTTCTGCTTTAATTGGTGACAACCTGAACTGTCCTCAGCCCCGGGTAAGCTTTGACAGTTGTTCAGCCTACTCCTTTCTGGTGCTTTTTTTCACCAGCCTCAGGCAGTTTCATCTTATGTGCAGATCATTACTCAGCCAAAACTTAAAGGATCCTTTCTGCAGTTCTCTGGGGCCCTCTCTCTCTGAGCAGCTCTCTTCTGTCTGATATACTCTCCAGCAAATTCTAGTCGCAGCGGCCTTTTGTACACCAATTTCTGTCTTCCAAACTCATCAAGATCACCAGGCTGCTTGGAATCTTTGCTCTTGCATTGCGGTCTGGAAATTGCTTTCAGGCAGTATTCCAGGGCAATTATAGGGCTTACCACATTTGTTTCTCTTCTTACAGAGATCATGGTCCTGTGTTGCCTTTTGTCTAGTGTCTAAAAATTGGTTGTTTTCTGTATTTTACCTGGTATTATAATTGTTTAAAGTGAGATGATAAATCCAATTCCTGGTACTGCATCATGCCTGAAAGTGAATGTCCTATATGTTATTTTTAATTAAAAAATAACTTCCAGTAAGTAATACATGTGTGTATTTTAAAACATTAAATATACCTGAAAGACTTACAATAAAACCCAATATTCCCCCATCCTTTGATTTCCCACCTCAGCCCCACTATGTGGAAATAACCTCTTTTTTAATTAAATAGTTTTTTTTAAATAGCTTATTCCATATTTCTAAATAATGTGCCTCTATTGCTATTTCTCATTTAACTTATTTCTCATATTATCTATTGACTTCCTGTTATGGTAGTAAAAGAATTAGCTTTTTTATAGCATTTCACAATTTCCCATCTTCCACCTCTGCAATAAAGTTGGATCACAATTTTTACATAATAAGTAATCAGTTTTATATTATTATGACTATGCAAATATTGCTTATTTCAGAGCCTAGTATAGTCCTATAATTCCATTTTATTTTTCATTAGTTTTTTTTATTATTCTTCAAATTTATAATTGCTTAATTTAAAAATATATGCATATTTTGTTATTCACGTGTTCTTAATCTTTTCCAAATGCTCTATATTTAAAGCTATTACATGGAGTTCACCCTCTCTTTTTGTTGGAGGTGACCCTTCTGTAGTCCTCTGTGATGCTAGGAAGTTACACGTATGTTACGCTGAAGTCTCCCAATACCATTTTCCTAACATATAATTTGCTTTTTTCCTGTCATCATCTTTCTTGGTTTACTCCTTCTTTTTTCTTGTTGGAGTATATCCTTAAGTAACTTCCTAATAACTGGAGATAATTTGAGAGTTCTAAAATGCTCAAACTATCCACTGTTACATTTTTTGGATAGTTTAACTGTGTGTAAAATTTTAAGCTACAAAAAGATTTCAGTAGAATTTTGAAAGCCTTGGCCCATGGTCTTCTGCTATCCAGTGTTGCTAAGGAAAAGTCTGAAGCCATCATAATTCTT
>NW_011889088.1:1830444-1837551 GCF_000151845.1 Pteropus vampyrus | reverse complement strand
AGAGTTCTAAAATGCTCAAACTATCCACTGTTACATTTTTTTGGATAGTTTAACTGTGTGTAAAATTTTAAGCTACAAAAAGTTTCAGTAGAATTTTGAAAGCCTTGGCCCATGGTCTTCTGCTATCCAGTGTTGCTAAGGAAAAGTCTGAAGCCATCATAATTCTTATTCCTTCTTTGCAATTAAAAAAAAATTAGAATATCTTATAATTTTCTTTGTCACTGATACCTGAAATTTCATATTCGTTAACTTTTAATATGGCTTTTTTTCATTTACTGTGATAGACAGCCTGTGTGTCCTTTCAATATACAAACTTGTCTTTGAGAAAGTAATAATACCCTCCTACTTCATTTCCCCTCATTTTCTCTGTTCTTTCTTTCTATAGCTCCTATAATTTGTACAATATAACTTTTGGATTTATCTTCTATTTATTTTTTTCCTATCCATAGGTCATTTTTGTATTTTTACTCTATTTTCCTTCATAATTTTTGGACTTTATTTTTTCAAGCATTCGATTCAAGTTTTTAATTTTGGCAATTAAATATGTTAATTTGCAAGAGCTTTTTCTTAGTCTCTGAATGTTTTCTGTCTTAGTTTCCTACTGTTTAATGTGTGTGTGTGTGTGTGTGTGTGTGTGTGTGTGTTTTATATATATTATATATGTAATTGAGGATAATAATCAGGGGGAAATCTGTCTTGCATTATCTCTGTTGCATAAAGTGGTTTTTTTTTCTGTTTGTTTTGATTTCTCACTTTTGTGTTAGAGGTTTTTCTCAATTATTTGGTGGATCTTGCTTGTCCGTTCTTATTAAAGAGTAAGACACAAAAATATGAATGTGTTTGTCTGAGCAAGATTATGTGCGTCAATGGGTGTGGTGGTGCTTTTCAGCTGATGGGCTTCACTTCAGGATACTGGGAGAAGTAGTTGGTCCTTTTACTGTTCCTCCCCAAATGCCAGATAAGAAATTTTCCAAAAGCCACCTAAGGAAGTACCTGACTATAAGCATTCTGCCCGCAGGGATCTGGACATGATGGAGACAGAGAAGGATGTGGTCCGATCACTTCATTTTACAGACTTTCAATTAATCTTTTTGTCATTACTCTTGCCCCACATTTTTGAGGTGCCCCTGAACCCTGAGTTTCTCCTGTTAATTTTGCCAGAGAAGAAAACTCATATCTTCTTGCCTGGGGAAGAAGTGTCAGCTGGGTACCAGATACCTTGATTGAGTGATCTGATTCCACTGAATGTGAAGTCTTTCCAGGTTTTTAGGGAGGAAATTGCTGATTTTTTTCATGCCTTTCCTCTGGCTTCTTTTATCCTGCCAAATCAATAACTAGTCCTCCAACAACATTCGGTCTTCTAAAAATGTATTGAAATCTCTCACATACTGATGTCCCCTTTCCCATTCCCTATGTGGTTTTTAAGAATGATTCTTTCTATCATATTAGTAGGAGCACAAAATGAAGAAAAAATAACATGTGCTAGCGAACTGCCATCTTTAACCAGAATTCTAGCTTATGTAATTTTTATTGATATTGCTATAATGAACTTTTTTTTTTTTTTGCCTGTAGCATTTTTTCCTCCTTTTGCATTTATGGATTAGTGTAGGATCAAAAGCACAAGTAAGAAATTAGATTTAAATAGTTAGCAGGACACTTTATCTCACATTTCTGAAGCTGAGAAGAGCTGTGGAGAGAATTTGAAGCTAATGGGAAGGGAGATGAAGAGCTTTGTGTCATATGTTTTCATCTTTTTCTTTTTTAATGAGTTTATTTGTAGAGTGACAGGACTGTGAATGTCTTGAACATTTTAAGTGAATGGGGGAGTCTAGAGCCCTTTCCTTTGAGAAATAAGGAGCCAAACCAGAAGCTTATCGAACTTCAGTTCTTTGCCTGAGATAGGCCTTGTTGGCATCCTAGAAAACTTAACTCCTCAAGGCAATGAACTCTCCATTGAGAAGCCCAAAGTATTAGCCCTGAGAGCCAGACATCTTCCAGAGATTGTGCCTGGGTATGTCAGATCCCAGATCCCAGCCCCAATGGGCCGTGTATCTGCGGAGATCCCAGAGAATGAAGAAGGAGCTTGCAAGGATTTTCACAGCAGGTAGAAACTGCTCCACAGGTTCTCTCTATCTAGGTAGCACCAGCTTCCTGCACATGGCTTCCCCCAAATGAAAAGACCCTCTCTTTAGTTGGTTAATTCTGGGCCCTGGGCCTCAGCTCACTGAACTGTGATCTCTAGCAGGAGGACCCTTGTTCATTCTCAGCTGTACCTGGTTTCTCAGTATGTGAGGCCAAGCAAGTAACAAAGGGCTTTGGGTTCCCAGACCAGAGTAGAAACTGAATAGCCTGAATCATTTCACTCTAGTCTCTCCTTTGGACTATGAACTCTTCTAAAACTTTTATTTCTTACATTTCCCCAACAAAGCCTCATATAGCAATGTGAGCACAGTAGTGGCACTAAGAAAATGTTTATTAGCCAAAAGTTAACCCAAAGAGGAAGATGGTAAATGACAGCCCCCTTAATTTGCACATTTTACATTTTCAAAGCCCTTTCTTGTGCATTGACTCATCTGATCCTCAGCACAGCCTTGGGGAGTTCTCAGGATAGTGATTAGTATCTTTCTTTTTATAGATAAGGTAACTGAAGCTTAGGTAAGTTATGTGGTTTGTTCAGGGGCAGACAGCTAATATATGTCAGTAGCAGGACTCTTGTCTCAGGTCTTCTGACTTCAAGTCCAACGTTATTTCCAACGTAAAATGTGGTCTTGGAAAATAATAACAACACAAAACTTAGGAGTCACCTACATTAGAAATGTCTTAGAAACCATATGTTATAACTAAACACTTGAGTCTGCCTTCAGTGGTTTTTAGAATCTGAGTCTATCATTTGATGGATAGATTAATTTCTAAATTTTTTTCACACCAATTAGTGCAATGCATTCATTCATTTTAATATATATATATATATATATATATTGCTTACTTTTTATCTAGTATTATTTGGCAGTGAGAAGTGAAATATTTACTATAGTCCGTGATAAACAACAGTTTAGCATAAAATGTAGGATGTAATAGGCAGTATATAAACTTCCTATTGTTTATATACTGCCGTAACAACTTTTCATAAATATAGTGATTTAAAACAACCCCAGTTTTTTATCTTACAGTTCTGGAAGTCTGAATCTTGAAACAAGTTTCACTGGGCTAAAATCAAGGTGTAGGCTGTGTTCCTTCTGCAGCTATAGGGAAAGATCTATTTCTTTCTCTTTCCCAGATTCTAGAAGCCTCCTACATTCCTTTGCTTGTGGTCTCACCCCTGTTCAAACCTAACAAAGGCTGGTCAAATCATTCTCACAATGCCTTCTCTCTAGTTCTGGCTCTACTGACTCCTTCTTCCTCATTTAAAGAAATTTGTGCTTACATTGGGCCTACTTGGATAACCCAGGATATTCTCTTTAAGGTCAGCTGATTAACAGCCTGAATTCCATCTGCAACCTTAATTTTCCCTTTCACACAACATAACACATTCATAGGTTCTGGGTACTAGGATGTAGACATCTTTGGGGACTTATTATTCTGCCTACTGCTGATAGTACGAGATCTTACCCTGGAACAACAATAACTTGTAACTTCAGGCATCATGCATCCAGGAGTCAAATGAGTATAATAGACCGTAAATGCAGAGAACAGGAGGAAAGCGCTTCTCTGGGCTTGAGTTAGTGATCAAGGAATGCTTATATTAGGCGAGAAAACAGAATAAGCAGTGTTTCAGGGATAAGAATGAACACAGGGAGCCATAAGAAATTCTTAAGTAGAGGTAACCTGATAAAAACAAAGTTTTGAGTAGATAAATATGGTGCTTGGCTATCCATGGGCCTCATTTGATTATCACGGGCCTTGTCCTCTGTTTTATAGAAAGAAAAACTGAGGTCCAGAGATTTTGAATGCCTCACGAAGAAGTTATTTGGCAAAAATCTTGGCCAGAAGGTAAGGGGGTTTTTCATGGTTCTGGAGAGAGGAGGAAGCTCTAACTTTCGTCACTGCCCCTGTGTGTTCTTAGTAAACCAAAATTTCTGGAATTATTTCCAGAAAAATCCTTAAAATTAGCTCTTTCTGCCTTTGCTCCTGATTGTCTGCCCTTATAGAATGTGCGTTTTTCAGAGCCCACTGCTCCATGCCCCTTATCACTTGCAATGGGGTGGAAAGTGGAAGGTCGGTTCTGGAGCACAGGTTGGGATAAGAGGCATAGGGTTTCTCTTGGAATATTTTGGAAAGTTTTTTGCTCCAATATTAGGTTGCCAATCAAGTCACATTGGGTCATCAGCTCTGGGCCTTTGGCTAAAGCTTCATCTCCATTTTTAGCCGCTCTTTTGGGAAATCTGTGACAGCACAGATAGAGGAAAAGCACAGTGGGGAGAGGCAGAGGAGCTGCTTCTAGCTCTCAGTCGCTAGCTAGCTCTGGGACTGTAGGCAAGTCATTTCTCCTAGTGCTAGTCTTCCCACCTGTCCAAGGGATTAATTTGACATAGCAAGACTCTGAGTTCTGACAGTCTGTATTCATGTTTCTAGGACTCAGCATCAGTGAAGGCCAAAACTGGATCTGGATATACTATTCATTTGTCTACCTCCCCATTTCTCTAACTTTATGATTTACTTTTATTACCTGCTTTAGGTCTCTGCCTCACCTTGGTATGCCAAACTTTTCATTGGAAAGAACTTTTCACATTAACTTTCTGTAATACGTGTCATCAGGTGTTACCCATTCATTAACCCCTCCATTCCCATCCATTCATGCAACAGGTAAGTGCCCATTTGTGCAAGGAAAGCCAAATACTCTCTTCTAGGCTTTCCTGTTAGGTGGAAAGGATGGGCAATCCATGCATATCAAATCATGGATCTCAGAGAATGTCTGAGTTGGAAGGACATTTAGAAACCATCAAGTTCAATAATCTTATTTTTACAAATAAGGAAACAAAAGCCTTATACAAAAGAGATAAAGTGATTTGCCTAAGGTCACATGGCTAGTCAATGTCAGAACTGGGAATAGAATACATTTTCCAGTCTTCCAGCCCCGTTCTGCCTTCTCCCTCCGTTATCTACAACATTCTATTAACTGATTGGAAAACAAAACTGCAATGAGCCTTAAATTGTTTTTTCCTTGAGCACAAAAAATTAATGATGGATGTGCCCATGTTTGTGATGGGAAACAACACAGCCTCAGTGGAATTACTGGGCCATGGCTGATTGTTTCAGCAAAGGCATTCTATAATAGTAGGAAAAAGAAGATGAAGGAGGAGAGAACAATGCCCTTTCTCATTCTCACAATCTTTTGTCTCTCTCTTAGGTTGTGTTTGTTTCCCAAACGTGAGCCTAGTAAGGTGCATAGCCCAAACAATCGTAACTATTTACCTTATTTCCTCAGTGCTGCATTTGGCATCTATTACCTAAGCTCTTGTGGCCAAGGTGGATGCAGAACTCGACTGAGTTCTGGCTGTAAAAGGAGGTCTTGGATACAAGGGCCCCATCCTCTCTGTGATCCAGTGGGGACAAGTCAGTGCCTGCCTTATTTGTCTTTAAACCAGGCCACTTGTGCCACACCACACGGAGCCAATAAAACTGGGAGACCAGTCTCACAACTGCAAGCAGGACCATTGCCTTTGAATTCTCTTCAGTCCTACTCTGTGTTTTACTCTTTACTCCATTTTGGTTTCTGTAGTTTTGTCTCCTATTAAGACTAACTCCATTGAGTCAACCCTTTAATTTAACAACTAGATTTATTGGGTTCAACTCTTGGTTCTCCCTGGGTCATGGATTACACTGGTCCTCTGATTTTTCCCACTCCTGGCCACTTAGATTAAATCCCAATCCAATTTTATTGGATCTAGTTCCCAGAAACCCTTTATCTTTACTCCAGGAATCACTGTGCTGGGCTCATCTCTGTTGGCTTGCCTTAGGCAAGGGGTAACTGGATATCCAAGCCATTGTGTCTATGCTTAGAACTCACTCAGCTCTCTCCTCCAACTCACTGCCTGGATCTGCCACTTCCATGTTCTCCTTCTCATTTCCCTGCCCTTATGCTTTACTTCCAGAACCTACTTTGGATCCCTTTCTCACCTTGATTCGGCAGCCCTTTTGCATTCTTGATTCATGTGCCATAGCTCGTCACCAGCTCTGGACTCTGTCTCAGCATCATTGGTGCCATTAGGTAAGAGACCCTCCTTCTAGTCTCCTTTAGAGCCTTTACTAGCAGGGCAAAATCGCAGCCCCTTCATTCCCATGCCTCAGCTCCACCACCAAGCGAGGAATATTTGGAAATGACCACTGCTTTTTTTCTATGGTATTTTTAGCTGAACGTTTTGAATCTCTTGCATATCTGAAATTTGAAATTAACTATAGACTCCTAAATTTTAGAAAAGCTTAAATATCCAGTCCAGAATTTCTCAAATTGCAATTGACCTACATCAGAGTCACTTTATTAAAAATATGGATTCTAAGCCATCACCCTAGACCAGCCGACTTGGGGGAGATTATTAGATTGATGATTAGGCACAACAAAATTTGATAACTACCAATTTAATCTATCTTCAAGATTTAAGTTGGTATCTCACATAAGCAATCTATAGCAATGAAAAGACCCTTTGTTCTGGTCTAGGTGGGCCTTGAAAAAGGAAGGTTCCTTAAGTCAAAGAAACATTAATATTACATATATCTACTATTTTCAAAGAAATTATCAATGAATTTACTGGAAACCTTCTTTGCACAGAACTCTAACTAGGCACAATAGGAGACACTAGTTGACTGGAACATTCAGACTAGCTGCGACTTTAAAGTTAGGACACATATTTTCATTTGTGTCTCAGAGAAACAGAGACAGTGTGGAGACAGCTTGCAACAAGTCTCACCTTGTCAGAGTGGAGCTGTCAACTTTGGCAGGTAAGTCTGTTTTGATGGCTGTGATAAGTGAAAGCATGTGTGTTGAAGAAAAAGTGGGTCACCATTTTGAGATCCAAAAGTTGACATAAAATTTTATGTGAAAGTAAATCTCTATGGGAGTTACCTATCTTCAACATTGTTGGTTGCCATGGCAGAAGAAAAGAAACAGCT
>NW_011889088.1:1808615-1828649 GCF_000151845.1 Pteropus vampyrus | reverse complement strand
AATCAGAAAAATGTTACACTGTGCTCAGTGAGAGATTAGTTCGAGTAGGCAGGGAAATCTCACATAAATCAGGATTTCCAACTAACATGTTTGAGAAATAAAAACTTTTTTTTTTTGGCTTAGGTGCATTTTACGGGTTTTCTTTGAAAA
Source organism: Pteropus vampyrus (assembly GCF_000151845.1). Classification (NCBI taxonomy): domain Eukaryota; kingdom Metazoa; phylum Chordata; class Mammalia; order Chiroptera; family Pteropodidae; genus Pteropus; species Pteropus vampyrus. Next base: position 1,828,499 of record NW_011889088.1, on the reverse strand, counting down.
ATAAAAACTTTTTTTGCCCCTGGAAGGGTGTACTTCATCTATTTGGAAACTTCATTGATGTAAATATACTCGTTTCTTGATGGTCCCAGAGCAAATGACCATATGTCTTGTCACACTACAGAAGAGAATGGAGATTGGAGAGCATGGTTTGCAGTCAGTCCCACCGGGTCATGTCCCAGCTCTGCTACTTTTTAGTTACAGGACATTATAGAAGTGACCTGAGCCTTGTGAGCCTCAGTGTCTTTAGCTGTAGAGTGGTTGTAAACCTATCAATCTCACTGGATTGTTTTGATTAGAACTGGTGTGTTCTAATCCATAACACTTAGTAGGTGCTCATTAAATGTTAGTTATTTTACCTTGCATTGCCAAGTGAATTATTTCTTTAATAAGCTTGTTAGTAACTTGGAGATAGGGATTCAAGGTCTGTATAAATCAGGGTGGCAAGGACACCCATTCAATGAAGCTCAACTAGGATTCAGGGAAATCTCATGAAATGCAATTGTAGAATCACTCTCTGTCTCTCTGTCTGTGTCTGTGTCTGTGTCTCTGTCTCTGTCTCTCTCTATCTCTGCCTCTCTTTCCTTGCTTATGGCCCATTGTGGATGTCCTAAAATGGTGGTCTCATCACCCAATTATGCACCACTACCCCCTTTTATTCCCTATTGCTAACAGATTTTCTCCCGACTGGTAACAGAGATGCCCATCTCTTAATCAATCAGCTTTGCCAGAAGGGGGTGTGAGGGTGGTATGAGAAGCAGAGTGGCAGAAAGTACCTGCCAAGGCTGAGGTTACCTCCAGGGAGAGAGTGTGGGTGCCTCTGGTACAGTGTCCTATCCTCTCAGGCTTTGCATCCTTTCAGTGTTTAGTGAAGGAAAGAGGAATGAGGAGCGGAAGGGGGGGTTTTGTGGCAGAGCAAAGGTGGCTACCATGTCGATTAATTTTACTTTTTCCCTTTGACTATTCACATATTGTATCTTTGTTATTTTATTCACTTTGTTATATATATATTTTTTAACTCTTTCTGTGGTGCCACCAGGAGCATTGGCTCAGTTTTGATGGATCCAAGGAAGTCTTGTCATTTGCTTCATTGTGAGCATCCTCGATGCCAGTCTTCTCAGGGTCAATCCCTTGAAAGTCGTCATTAAAATAAGCCCTCGGGCTTATTTAATTACTTCTTGATCAAATAATTACAAAGAAAATGAAGTTATAGGTGTTAGCAACATTTAAGACAAAGAGGGTCTCTTTTCCTTCTTATGACTCTCAATGATAGTCCCCTCACTCCTCTTACCCCCTGACTGACCATGTAAGTTACACCTTAATGTGTCTGCTGGCCCAGAATCTACATAAATGACCTGTGATCTGAAGCGCCCTCCGGTTAGGAGGCAGTGGTGAGAGTGGGGTCTCCACCTGGGAGCCTGTGAGGCCTGGGGTTAACATGGAGAGGAGAGGAGCTGGAGTGCCAGGGGTAGGAACACCAAGACGGAAGGGAGCTTGTGCTGGGCTGCAAGATCATTAGACAGGAAGGGCTGGGACAGGGGCTGGTAGTGGTCTTTTGAGCCAGATGGGATGACTCCACCTTAAAAACCCATTCCTAAGGGTAAGAATTCTGTGCTGCTTTGTTTGCTTGCTTTCTCATATGTCTCTGATTGTGGAGGATTTATGGTTTCTTATGTTCTTTCTTTTTCCTTTTTCTTCCTTACATCAGCCCAACGGCACAGAGACTGAAAAATCCTCAAGCCTAGGGTTGACTGGAATCAGATCCTGCTGTGCCCATCAGGTGCTGGGCTGCTCTTCAGGGAGTTCGGAAAGTTCCAGAGAAAGTCCCGCCTTTTAGCCAGCACCTCTCTGCCACCTTCTGCATGTAGATCCTTTGCAGTGGAACCAGAAATCTCTGTACTAGGTAAACAGCAGAGCAGAACTCTTGCTGGGCCCTTCCCGCTGCTGAGAATTCCAAGTAGCCCCCTATCGTCTTTGAGTGCACTGCGTTGCTTTAGTGTCTAGCAGAGCACAAATTGTAAACACGCCATTAGATGTAAAGGCTGCCCTATGATGGTGGCTGGAGGAGAATGGGTGCTGAAGAAAAGAGGATTTTGGCTGAAAATGAACTGCTGAATAATTTATCGTGAATTGAAAAGTCAATACCTTAAGCGAGGCGTGGTAAGGCTTGGGAACTCAGAGTAAACACTATGAGGATGTAATTTTTTGAGAGAACATTATCAAAGGAATGTCTCTTTGGAAGGAGCAGGAGGCATAGAGACTCTGACCAGGGGCTGGGGTGAGGATGGGACACAAAAGGAGAAGTAGAACGGAGACTACCTTCAAGGCCTCTGCATCTTAACTGGAGGAGAGGCGAGGCTGAAGAGGAGTTGGAGAATGGTTGAGAACAAAATTAGTGATGCCAAGTAGGAGTTCCAAGAAGACCTGAACAGTGGGCACAGGAAAGCTTCCTGGATGAGGGAGGACTCAGGCCTGCAAGGGAGGATTTGATGAAGTAAGAAGAGATGAAGGGAATTTTATCAGACAAGCTATTACGGTGCAACAGAGAGAAGCTGAAGAAGCCAGTGGTAGTGCAGGTTGAAGAATGCCATGCAGAAGAATGGAAATGTGCTCAAGTTTGAAATGGGAGCCCCTGCAGATTTTTTTTTGGCAGGAAATTGACATTCATTCATTTATTCATTTACCAAATAGTCAGCATATAATTGAATAGGTGTGTTCCAGATTCTGTGCTGAGTGCTGTGCATGCCATGGTGAGCATAAGGCAGGCATGACTCCTGACCTCACAGGATTTACATTCTAGTGAAGAAGACAGATAACCAAAAAATAATCACATTTATTGTGCTAAGTGTTCTATACGCACCATCTCAATCTTCACTGTGAGGTTAAGAGGTGAGCGAAATAATTATCTCCATTTTACAGATAAAAAAAATTGAGGCTTAGACAAGTTAAGTAATTTGTCCAAGGCAACCCAGCTAGTAAATGGTGGGGCTACAAATCTATAATGCTATTATGCTATTATGCAGTTATGATTTGGTACTAAATGCTTGGGGAAGTAGATGGGGCTGTGGGTCAATGTCGGACACATGACTTTGTTCAGGGGGTCAGGGAGGCTTTTTAGTGGAAGGGGTTAAGATGAAAACTATAAGATGAACTGGGGTGATATGGTGAGGTGAGAGGCCTAGACATGTGAAGGAAGAAGATAGGCTAAATCTGGCAGGACTTTGAATGCTTGTCAGGGAGGCTAGCCTTCATGCCGAGGGCAATAAGAAGCCACTGAAGGGTTCTAAGAGAGAATAGATGTGTGTGTGTGTGACAGAATCAATTTTGAATTTTTAGGCAATCACTCTGGCTGCTTTGTGGGGAATGGATTGGTGGGGCCAGGAGTGCAAGCAGCTGGAACAGTGAGAGAGTTGTGAAGCAGGAAATAAGTGAACCAATAAATGTGTCAAACCCTTGAATACTTTATTCATAAGAGAGGCCCTCGGTTCCTCTTGCAAATTCTTTTTTTCCTCATTTACATCCAATTCTAATAATTCAGCTATTTGTTTTCCCAGTTTATAGCAGATTAAGAGTAACAGTTTAGAAAGAATTGAGGAGTGCAGTGAGTATAAAAAACTGGCGTGTGAAAAGTGGCAGTTTGATTCTAAGGAAAGACACACATTAAAAATGTTAAAATAAACAAACCTAAATTACTCAGCAATTTGGTATTATTCAATGGAAAGGCAAAAAGTCCTACCCCAATGGCATCCTCTCATTTTAACCTCGTATTCGATAGACTTTAGTGATTAATTTGAGTCAACAACAAAATGTGATGTTAAATAACCTTTCTTTAAAAAGTCAGGAAAAAGATTCCTCCACATTCCCAGAAGCTCTTGCGAGTTGTTGGTGGAACATCCCAAGATGGCTCCAAAGCTTGGAGCTCGGTCTTCCTGCTCCCGTCTCTGAGGCCAGCTCTGAGTCTTCCACTGTGTGAGGGTGGCCATCCTAGGATTACTGGAGTGGAGGGACTGGGGATTGGTCAAAGACTCCCGCTTCTCATCAGTGAACCCAGTACATGGGCTGAGGCAAGATGACCTATTGGCCATGATGGCAATGGGCCTCCTTCAAAAGCTCTGCCAGAAAGTTTTCTAGACAGCTGCAGCATTTTAGGGATTTAGAATGGTTGCAGCTGATAGGGAACTTCCTCATAGAAGCAAAGCATAAAAACTAACAGTCTCCAACCTTTTTGGCACCAGGGATTGGTGCTCCTATGAAAATCTAATGCCTGATGATCTGAGGTGGAGCTGAGGTGGTGATGCTAGTGCTGGGGAGCCACTACATACCCAGATGAAGCTTCGCTAGCTCACCCGCTGCTCACCTCAGGCTGTACAGACCAGTTTCTAACAGGCCACAGACCACTGATATAAATGATCCTTCAGCACTTGGACTTACAGATTTTTACCAGCATGGACATGGCTCTGACCCCTTACTGGGCCCTCTGACTCCACCACTGAGGGCCTTGGCCTAGGTTGAGTGTGAGAAGCACCCTGTTCTGCACAGACTTAGATTTGCTTTTCTCCAGTCTTAAGACTGAGGCTCTCCAGCACCCCAGTACTCAGATATTCAAGCCCTGATCCCTTATCCCTGAGATGGATGATACTCAACCTTTCACAGTTGGTGCTGTCAGAAGTACAGCCAGGAAGCTGGATTGATGAAAGACTCTGGCACAACTTCTTCTATTCAGGTGACTTATTTTGTTGTTGTTGTCATTGTTGTTTATATAATAGACTTAAAACAATGTTATTCGATTATATTCTAGAAGGCCACAGTAGGAAAAAATGCTGTCTGAAGAGTGGGGAGACCCCTCAGGGCTCCTTTCTGTAAGGACTTAGATTCCCAATCACCTCCCCCAACTATCCTGGACTCTCGGCCTCCACTAAGTTACTCCAGACATTTGGGTTCCATCTGGGAGGCCCATTAGGGGGAAAAAATCCTTTAGTAGAAGATAGTGGGGTTGGTTAAAGAGGCCAGCTCTGGACCTCAAATTTTTACTAAGTTATAACATCCTGGCTGGGAACTATGACCATTGGAAATATGACAGACAGTTGGAGCTGTGATGACTCTTGTATAACTTTTGCTAGCTTGAGTTTTAGATATATTTTTTGTTGCTATAAATGTAATTTTTTCATTGTTTCCAAATTGTTTTTTTGAAACAATTGATTTTTATTGATTGATCAACTATCTAACAACTTGTTAAAGTACCTTATTAATTATAATAAATTGGCATTTATTTGGAGTTCTCTATGTGTATAATCATCTCAGTATACTGACAGTTTGATTTTATCTTTTCTGAAAGAAAAAAGAAACACGTGTTAGTGTATTTTAGGGAGATTCATTTCCAAACTGATTGAAATATAAAGGAACAAATCATGATTCAATTTTCTGGAGATTCTTATATGTCAGATTTATTGTTCTCTGAGACTATCAAATAATACATAATTTAAGTAGAAATGTTATTCATTAATTTATTAAATATTTATTTAGTACCCTGGTAGGCTTTGAGGATATTATTGCAAATAAAACTCAGAGACCCATCTCTGCCCTCCTGGAGCCAACAGAGTAACGTTGTATAAGGTTAATAGTCCAGGTGAGACACGGAGACAGTTTAGTTAAAGTCATGGTAGAAGACATGGAGAGTTGTAAAAAGATTTGCGACATAATTTGTAGTTAAAACCAATTCCACTTGGTCATGGATTGGGCATGGGAAGCAAAGGAGAGGGAATTGTCAAGGATAACTCTTGGGTGTCTGTTTTGCGCAACTAAATGGATGTTATCAGCCACTGAGATGGGGAACACTGAAAGAGGACCAAATTTGGGAAGGTAGGGAGGAGGGGGGATGCTCATGAGTTTGTTTTTGCCATTTTGATCTAGAGATGCTTTTAAGTCATTTAAGGAGTGTTAACAGGCAATTGGATATACTGATCTGGAGCCTGGAGGAGAGATCTGGCTGGAATCATCTGTCTGTAGAGAGTAATTAATGGTTTAGGTGTAGATGAAATTGGCTAGAGTTGGAGAAATCAGTTAAAGAAGAAGGGAGAGGCTTGGATGGAATCTAGAGGAGTTACAACATTTAATGGTCAGATCAAAAAAGGGATAGGTTGGCAGTAGGGAGAGACAAGAGGAAATCCAGGAGAGTGTGTTGTCCTAGAAGCTAAGGAAATTGAATGTTTTAAGAGAGAAGAGAAATTTAAGTGTCAAAAGCTACTGAAAAGTGAGATGAGGACTGAGAAAAGAATGCCATTGGATTTAACCATGTTGTAATCATTGGCAACATTATCACAAGCTATTTTGGAGATGATTATTATGGTTGAACAGGGAGTAGGAAGTGAGATTTTTGACAGTTTATTGGAAAATAAATGAATTTGCACTGTTGAATTTTGGTATCAGAACACATCGCAAATAAGAATCTTACTCGTTAAGGCTTCAGAAATAAGCTTTGTGAGTGAGCACCTTGAAGGCTGGGCCTATCCCTTCAACATTGCAGTGACCCCGCAATGAAGTTAGAGTGGGATAGCAATGAATTTGCTGTGCCTGTCCAACTACTTGGGAACACGGGGCCTAAGCACTTTATTCTAGAGTCTGTCAGCTCCCTCATCATGCTTGCAAATGCCTGGATAAAGGAGCCCATGCACAGTGGAGAATTGCTAGCAAATACCTAGACACTTTTGGTTTGGGCCCTGTCAGATAGTGATTGTATTGGTATCTGTAAATATATCCTGCCACATCAGCCTATCCATTGGCACCTACTGAGGCTGTTTTATCTGGAACCATACATTCGAGTACTTTGTACTTTTGTACATCTGCATTTGTCTTGGAATTAAGTTTAGAGAAGTTCTTCGATGACGAATTACACCATTCTCTGAGGAGGGCCTCTGGGCCTGCTGCAAATGCAAGCTGTCCCCATCTCTGGTCTCTGGCTCTGTCACAGGAAGCAGATTGTTGACTATCTCCCAGCTGCTTCTTGCCACTTGCAATTTGTGCTTTCTACAGAAATCACTCTGTTCTGAACAAGCCAGTCACCTCTCTGTTGTGAGAAGGTTGTGTTTGCTGAATATTTTATTTACCATCTGTCTGGCAGCAAAGCACAGAATATACTTAAGGGCCAATAATGCCCCAGACCATCATATACCAATCCTGAAAAGGTCACTGCTTATCCTCCTGGGTGGCTGGCAATAGGAGTCCCTCACACAGGTTCATGCTATTCCTCTGAGGCTTTGGGCTACGTGCTGTGAAGCAGCCGAGGGAGCTTTCTGTCCTTTACCGAGGCATCAGAGTAGCCTCCAGGCACTTTCCTAAGGGTAGCCTCCAGGGAGTTCCCCATCCCAGGTCCTCTTCTTCCTGCCTTCCCGAAGCCCACACATGAGTTTCCAGGGAAGCACCTTTCATGGGTATGAGGAAATCTGTGACCAGACTTCTGCTACAGTTAGGGGCTCAATAAATGTGACTTCCCTTTCATCCACTTCACCAACCGGATTCTCTCTTTCAGAATGGGAATTTAGTAGCTGTTTTCCTTGCTCAAGGAACAATATCCAATTAGGGTTTGAAAGTGCTTCTGTTTGCACCAGTCCTCTTTGTAGATGCAAATACTTGAAGAAGTCTCTCACTTTTGCATCTTAATCAGTCAGTAATTCTTTCACTGAAGATAGATATTCCTTAACAGATACTCAGGAGGGTTGTGGTATTTGTAAAGAGTGCTGGTCTTGGAGTTAGAAGCCATCTACTACTTTTACTCATTAATGTCTGACCTTTGATATAGTTTCTCCATCTAAAAATGGGTATTATAATATTAATTTCCTTATGGGCTTGCTATGAAGATCAAGACATGTGTGAACAACAGTACTAGTATAGCTTATAGGTGGTCTAACAAGACACATCACTGTTCTGTGTAGTTCTACTTGGTTTTACTTATATTACTTGTATAGAAAACTGATACTTATCCCTTTAATAAAACATTAAAAATATACATTTAGTCCCTGGGCTACAGAATGGTTAGGTTCTTGAATATATGCAATAATTATGAATTGGCAATGAAATAGCATGCTTTATTACTTAAATAAAAATATTAAATACTATTAAAACTAACATTTGTTGAATGCTTACCCTAGACTGCTTACCCTTTGCAAATTATTTCATTTTCTAACAACTCTATGAAGTAGATATTCCATTTTATATATGAGCAAATTGAGATACAAGAACTATAACTTGTCCACTTTTACAGAACTAGTAAATGGCAGATCCAGAATTCAAACCCAAGTCTGGATATATGTGTGTAACCATTATGTTCTACTGTTTTCCTAATCAACATATATCCTACTGAGCATCCTTTTAAAGAACAGAAAGTCAAAATATTTATAAAATCTTTTTCTACATCTCCACTAGGAGACAACGCTCTAAAAATGTTATTTATGGAAAATATACAAAACTAAGAAATGGCTCTGAGTGAGTAAAAGAGGCAATGGTTGATAACATTCCTGCCCTCACTGTACTATGAAAATGGTTATATAGTTTGATGATTCCATTTATTTTTTTTCAATAGGAAACACATACAACTATCATAGTACCTCAAGAATTGTGTGTATGTGTGCATGCATGTGGGCTGTCTGTGTGTATATGTGTGTGTACTTGCTGGATTTGGCAAAAATCTTACTCCTAAGGTATTGCCCTCTTCTCTATGGCCATAAATTATAAAGGTTGGCCATTTTCCTAATGACAAAGAATGGTCATTATTAATGAAAAGGTTGAAATGCATTTGGTGTGATGTGCTCAAAGCATACCAATGCATGAGGCTCGGCTGGCCATTTGTTTGCTGGGTATAATAGTTATCCCTAGCTTACAGATGAGGAAATTGACTTAGAGTAGTTACAAGACTAGCTGAGGTCACAAAGCAAGACAGAAATGTGAAGCAGATTTCAGCTCAACCAAAGGAATCATTTTTTTAAAATTAAAAAGTAATAATTCAAACTTCAGAAGTATTACATTAAGAAATATTTATTGTAAAAATTCAGATATTACAGATGAACATGTTCAGAAGTTCAGAAGTTGTCTGGTACCCTTAATTATGATTCTTTTCCCAAAGAAAGTTTATGGTGAACAATTTCACACATATTGCTTCTCAGACTTTTTGTATGTATGACTAACCTGGGGATTTTATTAAAGCGTAAATTTGATTCAGTAGATGTGGGAAGGGCCTGATATTCTGTGTTTCTAATAAGCACTTGACTGATACAGATGCTATTGGTCCATGGACCATACTTTGAATACAAGATCATAGAGTATGTGCATTTTTAATTTCATCATCAATGCCAAATTGCATTCCAAAGTGATTGTACCACTTACACTTTTATCAGCAGGATATGTGAATACTCATTTCTCTTACAGTCTCTCTAGTACTCGAAAATGATCACATTAAATTAGTCAATCTGATAAGGTGAGATATGGTATATACATTTTAAAGATGTATTTCCTGATTGTTAACAACTTTAGCCATCCTTTCATATACTTATTGGATGTTTATGCTTTCTCTTTAGCTAATTGCTTCCTCATATTCTCGGCCTATTTTTCCATTTGGATATCTTTGCCTCTTCATTTTATTGGTTTATATGATTTTTTTTTTTTTTTTAGGCAAGGCAACCCTTGGTTGACCTCACAGATTGCAAGGACCTTGTCAGCTTACAATTCCTTATTTTTTTAATTTTTTACGCCTACAGCACCTGGTCTTCCTAGGTGGTCTCCTATCCAAGTACTAACCAGGCCCGACCCTGTTTAGCTTCTAAGATCAGACGGGATCGGGCTTGTTCAGGGTAGCATGGCTGTAGACCTGGTTTATATGATTTTTAAAATATATTCTGGATATCAATCCTTGGTCTGTTAAATATCTTCCAAATGTTTTTCTCCTGATCTAAAGAACAAATTCTCATTCAGCAGAGCTATCTAATGATTGAATGGAAGCAGAACTGTTCAAAAGTTACATAACACCTTGTTGGGGAGAGACTTGGTGCTTCTAACTGCTGGTACCTTTCTCTTTCATGTTAATATAATACATCGAATTAGTGTTTATTATTCAGTATTACAGTTTTTTATTTGTTTGCCTTCTGCACTTCTTGAAGACAGGGGCTCAGTTCTCCGAGTCATACCTAGCACTGGGTCTAGCACAGAGCAGGTTATCAGAAATATTTTGTAGACAGATGGTTAAGTGGGTCTAGTTGCAGGATTCCTGTCAGGATCTGCCTTCCAGTTCATCTAAGAGTTGCTTTGAGCCCTTCAATGAGATGAAAGAAGAGGAACCCAGAGTCTGTTTCTAAGATCCTTTGCTTCCAGTTAGAGGAAAATTTTTGGGGGGTGGCTGTGTCTTCTCTCCTTTCATTTATCTTTCAGATACTTTGGTGCTCAGAGATAGTAATAATAACAAGAACTAATATATAGTGCCTTTAATGTGCTTTATGTACATGACTTCATCTAATTCTCACAACATCTTTTACACAGTAGATATTATTATTATCTCCATTTTATAGATGAAAAAAATTGAGGCACAGAGAAGTTAAGTAATTTGCTCAAGATCACACAGCTAGTCAATGGCAGATCTGGGATATAAACCCAGCTGTCTGGCTCCCTAGTCTGTGCTCCAGAGACAGCATATTAAAAACATTAGGCCTGACACAATGTGGGTACTAAACAAACGTTCCTTTTTTTCCTTTTCTTCTCCCAGAAATATGCCTTTTTGGTCAATGACATCTCAGTCCTGTGGCTTGGTAGAATCCAGTTCCTTTATCTCCTTTATCTCTAAACCTTACATCCGTCCCTGCCGGAAGCCCCAACGATCATTTTTTTCCTAGAGACTTGACAACCTCACTTCCCACACAGCCAGGCCAGAGATTGGGGCTGTGTACCTAAAGGGCTCAGTTTTCCCTGCGTAGCCCCCAAATCCTGATTGGCACCTCTGGGCTCAAGGCTTTGCATGGTGCTGCCATCTGGTAGGTATAGATGACCCACTAACATTACTTTCAGATGAGTGGACCCTTGCCATTGGCCAAGGTAGGCCCGTTGTTCCTTTTTAACCTCCAGGTCAGGGGACCCCACTTAAAATGTATTCAACTAGTAGTTAAACTCCATTAATGACTGGCTTTTCCAATCCCAGTATCAGAGATACTCTGAATGAAGGCTTAGTATTGGTGGGATGACAGTGTGGCTGTCCTTGTGGATAAGAAGTCCTATTCAGCTCCCCTTTGAATCACATGAAGAGGGCAGCTGCCTGCCCAATATAAAAGATGGGTGAAAGCCAAAGTTTGTACTGGGAAGATCTTATCAAAGATCTCCATCCCTTTTTGTAGATTCTTTAAGGTACTCACTTTCCTCTTGTAGCAGGAGTAGAAGGAGACCCCAGGCTCAAATACTAGGCATGAGTTTAAGAAATACATTGTACTAGATTCTCTGCTGGGCCTGCTCACACTCATTATCTGATTAACTTCACAGTGATCTTCTTAGGCAGAATTTATTTAAAATAAAGGTGAAGAAACACTTAGGAATTAGATAAATGACCTAACTTGAAAATCAGAAACATCCTTTCAGTTCAAGGATAATTTTTTACCAACTTTTCAGGCTCGTAAAAGAGACCCATATTGAGACTATGAGACTCAGGTTATATCCACATGTCTGGAGTAAACTGGCCAGGGCCCAGGGCAACTGGTCATTAGACAAAACCTCAGGGGCTCAATAATTACTTCTTGGATTGAATGTAATTGAGCTGAGGGCCAAAGATATAAATCTCTGCTCAGGTATTATTTACAGGAGTGATATATATGAAGGCTAACTGTTTTCTGGCCCATGACTATAAAACCTTTGTGGGTAAAGTCATTGTACTCCCTTCCTATGAACTTGTTTATAACCAAGGGATTAGGAGTCTTAAGTGGAAATCTGAGGGTACTCAGGCCAACGGTCCCTGAAACCAGCTTTGCATTTTGAACATCCTATCAACCTATGGAGATCACTGTACTACTGTTGGTGAAGAAAGACATTTTGAATAGAAAACCAATGTTCTGGAGCCCACTTAGGCAAGCTGAGTAACTTGCTGCCTATAGGATTAGTTCCTATTAGCATACATAAGGGAGAGAGTACTGATATTGGTTGGTGGAGAAACCAAGCATTGCCAAATAGCAGGAGGAAGTTCATGGAATTGAGTTCTGGCCTGGAAGAGAGGGGCCATATCCTGGGAGAAAACTCACCTGATCCTGAGCACCCACTATTTGTCCTGTATTAACTAAAGCCCTTTCTGGTGCATTCTCTCATTTAATCTTCACAACTAGTCCTTCAGCAAGTCTTGTTTACATTTGACACATGGGGAAATTGAGCCCCGGTAACGTTTTGAAACTTGTCCAAGCTCACTTAACTAATAAGTGGTGGATCTGGGATTAGAGTCCTGGAGTCTGGCTGTACCTCCAGTGAATATTCTTTGAACTGGTCAACTTGACCTTGTGACCTTGCAGAGAGGGGAGCCAGTTTTGCTTTCTTCTTTTGTTGCATTCATCCCGTCCACAGTTACAAATTATCTTAGAGAATCAGCTGGACAAAAATTTAAGGTCAGCAATCCACTTTATTTTCTTCTTGAACCTTATTTTTAAATGTGGGGCTTTTCTTTCCCCATTAAGAATGTGAAAAATGAGTACTGCTCTTCTTCATCTAGCCCTATGGTGGTTTGGGAAAATCCTGTGAAGAGCTGAACTTTCAGGGTTCCTTCTGGGAGAGGGTGCAAAACAGAAGGAAGACTTAGATCTCTGTCATTAGCTGTACTCAGGGCTGTTGCTTATAAATCCATTTAGCCAGAGGAAAATCCAGCCCCTTCTTTTGTGAGCTGATCAGACTTCCAAAGGAGAGGAAAGGGAGAGGCAGATTTTACTCCCTTGTGGATAGAGATTTCTATACCTTGATTTTTTTTTTTTTCAGAAATAGTGCGATTTTATTCAGAAATAGTATTCCCTTCCAGCTATGGGTAAAGAGAAATATTCTAGGATCTCTAGTTGGTGTCTATTTCACAGCATTTTTTAGAGAGTTTTATAAGCAAAGCGCTGGTTGAAGTGCCTCTGGCTGATAGCCATTAAGCACTCCTTTTGGGGTTTTGTGCGCTCTCTCTTTTGTGAGGCCTTTTCTTTGAATCCAGAAGACACTGCTTGAGGGAGCCAAGGCTGATTGGGGTGCTGGTGCACAAGGTGGGCATATAGCAGGCTGCCTCCCTGACTCTTCAGGCCTGGGAAATGCACCCACAGATGGAGAAGAAAATAGAAATCTGTGTTTTAAAGTCTTTGTTTAAAGGAATTCTACTTAGAAGCTGAGAAGTGAGTTCAGCAGAAGGGGACAATATGAATATTTATTTGCTCTAATAAACAAAATAATTCCAACCATTGGAGTCCAGCTTTACCCCTTTGCTGTCAGCCACAGTTCCTCCTCCCTAACATCACAAAAAGCATTCATAGGGACTGTACAGTTCACAGAGAGTTTAATGCCCCCCACTCCCAGCTCCAACTTCCCCAGGGATATTTCTGTGCAGGGTTACCTTATGCATTGAGATGAGCCTGGTGCCCCATGGATGACAACCAGGGTTACGGGACACGGCTTTGTCCTGGGAATAAACAGACTAAAACAACAACAACAACAACAACAACAACAACAACAACAACAACATCTAGATAGGGGCAAAAATATTCTAGGGGGATGGTGGTGGTGGTGGTGGTCCAAAATCTTCTAGGAGATTCCTAGGAGGGTTGGCTCCTTTGACAGTTGCCAAGTTTAGAGACCTGGGGAGCAGGGACAAGGTGGAGGTCAAAGTGAGGTCAAGGAAGAAGTAGGCACTCAAGGGCCTGTCCAAAAGCAAAGCAGGACAGGCGATATGGCCCACACTTCCTTGGCTTCTCTGCATCCTAACAACAACAAAAAGGGTCGAGCAGTCTACTGGTGCGACCCGCACGAGAAGACCCCAGGCAGGGGCGGGCGAGGGGTGCTGAGCCACGCGAACCCCTAAGACCAGAGGTTCCCGTGCTAGAGCAAGAGGTGGATTTCCCTAGGAGTAGAATCTGCCGATCTAGAGGCTGAGACTGGCGGAGTGTCCTCTCCGAGAGCTTCGGGTCTGCAGCAGCCAGCGCGGGCGCGGTTGGAGACTCAGGCGACTCCCTGGAGGGCGGGAGCCAGGCACCCGCCAGCAGGTGGGGCCCGGGGGCCGGACTCCGCCCCTCGCGCGCTCCGTGTTGGTCCGCGGCCGCCCAGCACCGGCCCCTCTCCTGAGCCGGAGCGCGATTGGTGGCGGCGCTTGTCGCTCGGAGGGGGCCGGGCCGCTGTTCTCCGTGGATCTCCCTGCCGCCGCTGCCGCCGCCGCGGTCCTTCTAGCAGCGCCGGCGGGTCGGACAGCCAAGACAACCAGTGCCTGGCGATGGGAAGCAGAGCGGCCACACACTCAGGCTGTGGCAAAGTTTCCCTGACGCGCCTATCGGAGTGCCCGGCTGTCGGCCTCCTGTGAGTGCTCCAAGAAGGGCTAGGAGATTTTTTAATTTGGAAAAAAATCCACCTCATTTCCTTTGTCAAGCTCTCTCTCCCAGCGGCCAGCGGCGGGAGCTCCAAACTTGGGCACCGGCGCTCCATAGCTAGCAGACCCGGCTTTGGAGATCCTCGGGACTCAGGTGCTCCGGCGCCCAGCGGTCCGGGGCGGGCTAGGGGGTGTGAGCGCGGAGCAGTCCGGGGCGCGCGGCTAGGAGGAGCCCCCGGGAGCTCTATATGGAGGAGGGCGCTCAGAATGGTGTGCACCAGGAAGACCAAAACTTTGGTGTCCACTTGCGTGATCCTAAGCGGCATGACTAACATCATATGTCTGCTCTACGTGGGCTGGGTCACCAACTACATCGCCAGCGTGTATGTGCGGGGGCAGGAGCCGGCGCCCGACAAGAAGCTGGAAGAAGACAAAGGAGACACCCTGAAGATTATTGAACGGCTGGACCACCTGGAAAATGTCATTAAGCAGCATATTCAAGGTATGGGCGTGTTGGGAAACTTGGGCTGCCTACGAGGTCCGGGAGTGCCCAGCGCAGCGCGGGGTGCGCGGGGGTTGGTGCGTATCTGTGGAGCGGCTGCGGGGCTCTGAGGCCGCAGACGCTTTGGGGGGCTGCGTGTACGCTCTTGCCTGAGTGCGGGACCCTCATGCCTGCGGCCGTGCGCGTTTCTCCAGGACACACGTGTGTGTGTGCGGAGCTACATGCGCGGATGTGTGCAGCTTGCTGGCGGTGTGGGGGCGCGCTGCGCACGTGTTCAAATGTACGTATGACTCCGGGCTGGTTGTTCGAGGGCTCTCGAGATCGCACACAGGTCCGGCTCAGAAGTGCGTGTACGTGTGAATGTGTGTCCGTGTACTAGGGAGCGCGCGCGGGCAATCGAGCTCATTTGATCACTCTTAAGGGCCCAGGGTAAGATGCCCGCGTGGCTCCGGCCATTGGCATTTAGAACCCACAAGCTGCGGGACGAGCCGGAGCTAGGAAGATAGCATAGCTCCAGCCCCAAAATCCGCTGTGCACGGTCTGTGGGGAAAATGCAGGGCGTTCCGTGGCTGGTGGAGCTTGCTTGAACCTTCGCGGTCCCTACTTCCACCACAGCCCACGGCTCTAAGACCCTCTCCAGGAGCAGGTGCGGATACAGGGAAGAAGCGTTGGAGCCTGGAGCTCTGTCCACTGCGGTGGCGCCTCCGCCCAGGACCTGGAGAACCCGCCCTGGGCCGCGCCTTCCTCGCGGGGCGCTTGCGAAGGGGTGAAGGCCGTTCCCTCCGGTAGCTTCACTTCCAGGTCCAGGGAGCGGCTGGAGCGGAGCAGACAGACCCGACCGGGTGGGTCTGGACTCCAGAGCTGTGTCAGGAGGTTGTGCTCCAGGCTAGGGCTGGGGCCAAGGGGAGGGTGAGGGACAGGGCGCTCCATTGAGGCAGTCCGAGTCCAATGAGCTGTCAGAGGCAAGGGATGGAGAGCTTCAGGAGCCGAGGGCACTGGTGCCCTGTGTGCATACACATGTCTCTGTCTCTCACGTTCACACTTCTCTTTTATTCACCTCCCACTCCCCGCTGCTTTCTACCAGGCATATCAGGCATGTGAGCTTCTTAAGGGCAGAGCCATCTGAGCCTAGTTCACCTGTAAACCTACGGGACCTGCCAGGCTTTGGTTCCAGCACTCTGCAGACCTTGGCAAATATAGGGTTGAGTGGAAGGCTTTCACTCTACCAGGAGCACTCTCTTTTTGTTTACATGTGGATGTCTGGATCCAACTCTTACACCTGCTGCCCCTGACAGGGTGGGGACAGCTGCTCTGTCCACATTTGGTGTTTCCCCATTGGTCCAAAATAGTTTCTTCCCAGGGGAGGTTCAGGTGAGTGTAGGAGAGGTATACCTATCTATTGTGCTTCCTGACTGATGACTTCAAAGTAAGTTCATGGCTCTGGCACTCCCCCCTGAGAAAAGGAGATAATTGACAGCTTCTCCTTCATGTGTTTGCCTCTCGACCTGGCACTGGGCTTGACAGACCAATTTATTTCTCTGGTGGTGCCTGTTGCTGCTCTTTCTTACTTGTCCTTTTTTTTTTTTTTTTTTTATCCTATGGGTCCAGATTGAAAATTGATCAATAGAAGTACAGTGTTTGCCTCAGGGTGATTCAGAATGTTCTCAGGGAGACACAAGGCCATACCTTACTTTCACATTTCTAGTTTGTCCACAGATTTTGAGAGATTTTCATTCACAGATTCTCTCTGCATGTATATGTGTTCCTGGAAAATGATTCTCCTGTGCTTCCCAGTCTGGTCAGGGAAGAGGTGAGCAGGGTACTACTTTGGGAAACAGTGAGGAGACACTATTAACTCATGAGGTCATCACAGAGTGGGGCCCCTATCATGTTGAATGTGGACCATGTCACACGGTTTATAAGGCTCTACATGAAAATGATTGCAATGTTGAAATTGAAAGGAGACTTTGTGATTTTTTCCCCCGGGAAACTATAATTATGCATCGTTTGGAACTTTCAATTATATACCTGAAAAAAATGAGAAGGATGGGAAAAGAAGAGGGAGCAGGATCCTTAACACATGCGTTGGTACAGTTCTCTTGTAAGAGTGCACTGATTATATTATGACTCCAGTGGATATTCAGAAATGACCAGACTCACAGGACAGAAAGGCCAACGTCACAACTCATAGCGGGGCGGGGAAAGGTTGATGACTTGGAGAAGACTGGGCATGAGGCAGATGGAGGACAGTGGTTACTTGGTTGGTTGTGCCACAATGGTGTAATGATGACAAGTGACAGCTACTCCTGGTGGTGCTGGAGCCATCCCTGAGCTGGGATTTAGAGAATTTAAAGGGAAATTTAGGGATTTACCTTATTTAGATCAGGGGCCTACAAAGTTTGGGCCTGGCCAAGTGGGACACTTTGAAGGCAGAGGGTAGGAAAACAAGATCAGACTCTTGAGTTTGATGATAATGTGTATTCCACTATCAAGTTCCCTCTAGCCACTAGAACCTTTTGAACAATCCAATTTACTCTACTGAGCTGAAGGTGAATAAGGGATGATAATAATAATAGCTAAAAATTATACAGCACCTCTTACATGCCAGGCACTATTCTAAGTGCTTTACATGTATTGACTTATTTAATCCTCACATCCCTATAAGGTAGGTGATATTTGCTCCATTTTATAGATGAGGAGGTTATAATATGTCACACCACTGGTATATGATAGTACAGGAATTTAAATACAGCTAATGTGGCTTCAGAATCTGTGCTCTTAACCATATACTATAGTCTCTCCTAAGAGGGCCAGTGGGTCACAGGGGGAACAGTGCTCCTTTGGAGTCACTTGATGGGGGAAGTGAGGGACCTCAGAGGGTGGCCCAAGGGTAATGGTGTCATAGCTTTCCCACATGGAGACTCCACCATAGATAAACTTAGAAAGCTGTGGATTTTGTTTTGTTTCATGTTGAGAGGCAGAAGTTACATTCACTTAAAAAGCGTTTGTCGAACAGCCAGGACAGTTTCTGGCATTCTACAGAAAGTAGGTGTTGGATGGATATGTGGATGAATGAATGAGTACACAGTGAGGACACCAGTGAACTGGTTAGTCATTAATAAAAGCATTTCCATTCTCAAATGAGTATGTTTTGCTTTGGAACCTTGCTCAGGCTTCTCTTTGCTTTGGAAGAAAAGTTGTCCCAGAAGTTGCAAATGTCACAAAATGTTCTGCAGGATGTTCCATAGGATTTGCAATTAGAAGAGGCTTTGGAGCATCACCCTTGAGGTCTGTTCTAGTCATGACTGAACAGTTTATTTTCCTCTTGGGAGTTGCAGTGATATTTCATTTTAATTTGTTTTCTGATTGAATGATTTAATTAGATAGTGTTTGGGAATCTCTTGGGAATGTAAATTGCAGTTTTGAGAATTTTTTTTTTTTTTTTTAAACCAAGATAGATGGTAAACGAGAGGGTGGATAACTCCAGATTTTAAAAATAGCATCCTGATGGGTTGGAAACACAAAGTAAGTGTTAGAACAGGTTCAGTCTTAGGAAGAGAAAGATCGGATTGCTTGAGGTGATGAGGTGGATTAAGTAGAGGCCTAAGTATTAGAGAACTTAGGAAATGGAAATGTTGATTTACTTCCTATTTTAGAAGTCCAAGAGAAACAAAAGCAGCATTCTCCTTTTGTCAATTAGTATCTTTTTTGAGTCTCTAATAGAATATGCCAATATTAAAGGAAACATTTTAAAAATATATCAAATTGTCTCTAATTTATTCTACTCTAACAACTATTTTACATTTCAGCATTCCCTTCTAGCGTTGTCCATCTGTTTCCGTATCTAAAAATGAAGGTGTACTCATGGTTTACATGTAATTTTTTATTCAGCTTTTTTCAATTTGCTTTTCGTTAGAAACAAATTAATTGAAAAATTGGTGAAAGAGGAGAATAAAACAAGATATTACACACGTGCCTTAAATATTTTATTTTAATATTGTTCAGAATGTACATTCATTTACCAGCCTTTTGATGTAAGGCCAAAGCTTTGTCTTTGGGTTGAGACTGCCAGTTGATTTTCTGATCATCTTCCCTGCATACACTACTCCCATAAGGTGCTGTTTATGAAGTCTGATTTCTCATTTTGTTTTCTTTAAAATTCATTGAGAACTTAAAGATGCTTATGAAGCAATCTCACTGTCGTAGTGTAAATTTTTATGACTTTTATCTGGTCTTTTGCAGTCATTTTGCTCACATGTAATTTGACTACCGTTTAAGTGATTGGCTTTATAAAGTCTTTCCAAAGCATTTAAATCAATTTTCTCAGAAATAACAATTTTCATCTTTTTAGTAGTGATATTCTATTGATTTGTATAATGTGTAATTAAATTATGCTATTATAGGGACAAGTACCAAAAGCATAAACACATTTGGGAACGAACCCACTGGACTGGTGGTAAGCATGCAACTCAATTGCTAGCAGGAGGTTTGAGTGGGCGGTAGAGAGAGAAGCCGACACAGGGGGACGAAGGCCTCTTGGGGTTTGTTTCACAGGGGGAGTGGAAAGCATGGCTAATCTGGAGAGGTGAATCAGTGGAGGGTTTTAAAAGAGAACTTTTATTTTATTTTTAATGACTGCCTACTATTCCATCATTGATATACCATTATTGATTTAAGCACATTTCTGTTTTTGAACATTTGCTTTTCTATTAATGCAGAAATAAGCATCTTTACCTCACTGTTTTCTTCATTTGAATTACTTTTAAGACTTTATTTCCAGAAGTGGGATTACTACTGACTCAAAGAATATAAATATTATTATGAAAGATTATTTCTCAAA
>NW_011889088.1:1779161-1804870 GCF_000151845.1 Pteropus vampyrus | reverse complement strand
TGGTGATAGACAACAGTCTAGTTTCATTTTTTTGCAGGTGGTTTTCCAGTTTTCCCAGCACCATTTATTGGAGAGGCTTTCCTTTCTCCACTGTATGTTTTTGGCTTTTTTGTCGATAATTATTTGTCCATATAAATATGGGTTTACTTCTGGACTCTCGATTCTGGGGTGGGATTTTTGAGGAAAGAGGATTATGCATGAAGCTGGAGAGGTGGAAGTTCATAAACGTTGGATGGGCACTGTGGTAGGGAGCAAGGGGCAGTATGGGTTAGGTCTGCTGGTTGATGACCCAGATTCAATGAATGGAGAGTTGCGCTTTTTATGCTGGCCTTGACCGTCTGGGGCTGGGAGTTCTGCTTTGAATTTGTCAGAGATTTTATTATTTCATAGCACCTATAATAATCATCTTAGTCATCCAGTCTCACTTTGCTTTTAGGGTCACAGTCAGCTCCATTCCACAATGCAGTGCTTGAGCGCAGGAGTTCTTGGTGTTTTCTCCTTCTTACACACACGCCTTCACATGCAGGGCGCATGCCTCGGGGCAGGGCCAGGATGATGCATGTCCCAACATATTGCATTCATTTTCACTCCATTTCTTTTTCTCCCTCTCCAGAAAGCATATTAGTCTGCAAGAGAATTTTATAACCTTGAAATCCCTTCAATTTATTAAACTTAATCATTCATAAGCTTTGGTACTTAAATTATAGTTAATAACAAATTACTGAACAACTATTCTAACATAGAGTGTGTAGTGGCAGTGAATGGGAACAAGTATTGTTCTGGAATCTTCTGTGTGGATCTATTACTCTTTATGGACCCAGTTGAGTGCAGCCAACTGGAACTTTAAGCAAGAAGATACCTGATTACATGAACACTATGCTTTGGTAGTTTTTCTGGCTATACAATTATGGATAAAAATATGTTGGTAAAACTGATCATCCTAGTGGCTATGCATTTCTGAGATGTAGTTCTGTTTCACTGTCTGACATTCTATTTCAGTTTTGGGAGGTTTTTGAGAGATAAAACTGCCCTTAATGATGCTAGCTGAAAGCCCTAAGTATCCAGCCCCAATGAGACAGTGACAGCTTTCCTGTATGATGCCACTGCTAAAATGGTATTAGAGCCAGCGAACATACTTCTCTGGATTGTGTTTTGTTACCACTATCCTTTAAGAGCTCCAAAAGGTACAGTGTTTGGGAAGATCTGGGGAAGTGGCATCTGCAACCATCTCCTTGGGACAGATGAAAATAATGAAAAATGGTGCCTGAAAAAGAGGCTCGAGGCCAAGTCTTTGACATCAATAGGTTCATTCCACCAATGTCCAGAGTTTACATCTCAGAGTGGAGTACCCTGTTTAAAATTGTTGGGTGTTACAAGCTCTGGTGCCTTGTTTGACTTCACCAGTCTGACTTGTCCATCCTTCTTTGTCCTCTGGGAACTTAGAGCGAAAGACCATTGAGATCTAAGAGGAGAAGGAAGGTAATTCAGGGACCTGGGTGGGACAGGATTTGAAACTTGAGCTAATATGTGTCATGTTAGTGGTATCTGGGGATCTAGGAGAATAGTACCAAAATTGCTTGAGCCAATGAATATGAGAGTAAGGAAGCTAAGGAGAGATTTGAAGCTACAGTGGTGACAAATGAGAATCCTAAGCAAACGCTTTATTTAAGAGCAACAGGCGTTTAAGAAATTGAAGATCGATTGTATCGGGGGAATGGAGGAAGAACTAGTGTGAGTCAGGGACAGGGCTAGATATTGTCCATGCATGATTGCTTTTTCTCTTCACACCATGGTGAGGGAAGTTTTAGAGGTGAGAACATGAAGAGGTAGAGACTTACATTGCCCAAAGCCATAAAGCTGATCCATGGAAAATGTCTCCAATATCTATGCTCTTTCCAGAATAGAAAAAAACATGACACTCTCAGAGAGGACCAGGAGATCATCTCATCAAAGATTGTGTTCCAGTCTAAGCTCAGAGGCCTCAGGTCAGGTGAGGGACCAATAGGAGATGTAGCTGGACAGGTGGCTTGGTCTGTTCATGTGTAAGAAAGGAGCCTCGAGGTCGGGTGCCAGAGGGAGAGGTCCTTGCTCTGGAAGGCAGAGCAAGGTGCCACCATGAAGGCTGTGGAGAGCCTTTTTTTCTTGAATCATTGTGGACCCACTTAGTTATTATGGGGCTCCTAGGAACTTGTCCTTGTAGGAATAATGGAGTTTGCCAGCTGTTAGCTAAAGCTCATTCAGATTACGCAAGTGACTTTTGAGCACCTACAATGTGCCGCACACTGTGCTGAGTGTATTCCTGTGCATTGGCATAGTCATGTGTCTTCTAGGGTGACCAACTCAACTCAAATGGGTTGTTCGGCCAGGACTTTCAGTATTTTAAAAGTCCGGGGTCCAAGAAAGCTCCTCAGCCCTGGGCAGACCGGGATAGTTGGTCATCCTCGTCTTTTCAGTGAGTTCTGTTTAGTGGTAACTTCTAGAATCAGGGCAGAGTCATCCTGCTGATTGCACCACATCTGTGTCTTCTGCTCTCTGCTCTTGAATGTTGATTTTGTCCAAGAGTTATAAAGAGGACACTGAGTGTCCCAGCATCCTCTGTCCTATCCCTCCTTTCTCCCCAGCCCTCACAAGCTGCCTCTTCTACCCTTTGTTATTCGTTCTGCCTTGGCACTCTATTTTTTAGCTGTCTGAGCCTCTCAAGATTTGGAAAGGAAAAAACAATTGCTGTAAATTAAAGCTCTAATAAAGTGGTTTGGGCACAAAACATCAGCAGCTGTTTATTTGCCCCAAACAGTAGGAGTTTGTATTAATAACCTTGTGAGTTATATGCTGGGAAGTTAAAAGTAAGCAAAAATCTTACTCAAGACCCACAAATGTGACTTTATTCCTTTATTGAACTAATCTCTCTTTCTGTGTGTGCTGGTAACATTTTCAACTATATCGCAGTAGATCCTTTTTGATCTTGTGTTACAGCTTTATTTATCTGTGCCTTGGTTAAGGTCCCAGAGCAGAGAGGTTTTCTGGTTTCTCTTTATTGCAGTCATGATGCTTGGTGCTTATGTGGTCCCATCTTGGCAAATGGGACAGGCTTTGTCTAATTAATCATCATAATATTTCCCTGATGAGAGAGAAGGAGCCATGGAGGGGTGGGAGGGTATGCAAGAGGCTTTAGACCTGCCTCTCAGTTCACAGGCTTGGTGAGAGTCTTTTAACGTTTTTGTTTCTTCCGCTTCTAAATCTCAGTTTAATAATAAACTGATTTTCTGATTTGCTTTGTTTTCTAAAAGAGTATATAGAGGAAAATATAACATGCAGGAATTATGATATAGACCCTCCAAGTCTATAATTGAGCAAGGCTTAAAAAAAAAAATTAGAATCTGGGGAGTTATCTCTGTCAAGTCCCTTAGTAAGGGGCTAAGGACTCTCTTGTTTTTCTGTTGCAGTGATGCTGCTCAACAGGAAACAGGCTCATCCATTTCTCCTAGCAGAAAGTTTTCAGATGAGACTGGAAGAAGGATTCATGAGAGTATCAAGGCTCTGAGATGAGTTACAGAGTGACTGGTTTGTTAGTCTCCTTCTGCGGATAAGCAGGACGCGTGTGCCAGGAGCTGAGCAGGACTGAGTGCTCTGGAAGGCCGAGAGAGTCTGCAGACGTGGCCCTTTGCAGCCGGCAGTGTCGCCTTTTTCAGGAGGGGATTTAGTGTGAACCAGACGATGTCCTCCACTCATTCAGATCACAGCTTCATTGGGGGATTCTCCAGGCTTGGGACAGGGTCAGGTCAGGAACCATAGAGGGGACTGCTGCACACAAAGGAAAGAGCGGACATGCCCACATCTGCCAGGAACTTTCCATTTTATTGAGGAAACAGATTACTCAGGGTGAGGTGTATCAAACAATGGGCCCTTAGCTCTTTGGGCAGATGTAAGATATACACCCCAAGGCTCGAATTGTTTAATGGGACCTTGGGGCTCCATGAGATATTTGGGAGAAACTGAAGACCTGCTTCCCAGTTCCTGTTCTCCTCTCTTTTGCCTGGGAGTTTGATGGTGGCCTGGGGTGTGCTCCTGCCTAGTTCGTCACGTGCTCAGATTCTTTCCTTCCTTCCTCTCACCAGCATTTGTTGAACACCTAGGAAGTGCTGGTAATATATCAGTAGAACAAACATAAAAATATGAAGGGGTTGCAGGGGGAGTCAACGAGGTAGTCAGGGGCTCAACTAGAAGCAAAGACTTGAAGACAGTTAGGTGTGAACCCCGTCTAGGGGAAGAGAGTTCCAGGTGGAGGGACCGGCCAGTGCAAAGCCCCGAGGGCAGGAATGTGCCTGGTGTGTTTGAGGAGCGGTAGTGTGGCTAGTGTGGCTAGAGCACAGGGATTGTGAGAGAAAGGGCTGGGGGAGGGGGAGGGGCCAGCTGGGGAGCAGGTTGTGCAGGCCTTGGAGGCCACTGTGTGAAAAATGCTCTGGGAGGAATGAGGAGTCACTGGAAGGGGTGAGCAGAGGAGCCCAGCTTTTAAAGGCATCAATCCAGGCTGTTCTGTGGCTGCTTCCTGAGTACCTCTCTTGGTCTTGACACTGTGCCAGGTGTGGTGGGAGATGACAAAATATATAGAACAATGGTCCTTTTCTTTAAAAAGCCCATAATCAGGCTGGGAAGAACACAAGAAACAGTTGAGGATCGTTTGCAAGCTAACGTAATGAGGGTTAAAACCGAATTCTAGAGGAGTGTGTTGTCAGAAGAGACTTCAGGGAGGACTTGGGATTTATGACACATCTTTGAAGAATGAGGAGGATTTAAAGGAGTGGAGTAGGGAAGATTAGTGGAGGGAAAGTGCGGATATCAAGTAAAACCAACAGTTACCTTGAAGAAGGAATTCTGAGTCTCTCATTTAGTGTGCAGGCAGACAGTGATTGGAGTCAGCGTTGCCATTTACATGTTGGGTTTCCTTGAGCAAGTCTCTTCACTTTCTCGTGTCTCAGTTTCCCTAACTATAGAAATGAAGACAATCGCTCCTTAAACACTGCAGGACAGTTGTGCTGATTAAATGAGGTGACGCGCAGGAAAGCACCCTCACCCTGCCTATTATGTGGTAGGCATGTGGGGGGGGCACATCCTTTTTAAAAATCTTCCTTCTTTCCCTCTTTCCTTCATTCCCACTATCTTTGCTTCTTGGAGCTTGCATAGAAAACATGGTCAGGAATATATTTTCTGGTGGTTAACACCTAGAATACCAGATTTGAAGCCCATTTCAGCGTAGTTAGACATGATGTGTGTGTGTGTTAGGATTTCCCCCCGTAAAATCCAGCCAGAGATGGTCATAGATTAGAGAGGAGCCCATACTAATGCTTTTCAGCTGAGACGTGTTTCTCAGTATGCTCTGACTACTCCTAAACCTACCAGCCTGGGGACCGGCCCCTGTTTGTAGAGAAATATTTGTTCTGTAAGACGCACTTGGCATTCCAGTGGGCATTAGACGATGTTAGGAATGTGCTGTTCGTCGAAACCTTGGATGTTGAGAGATTATGCAAGGTGTGTAGTTACCTGGCCTGAGAGTCTCATTTCCCCAAATCCCCGGTGGAGGGAGAGTCTCCTTGAGGAGACACTTGTGTTTTCCTCCATCTCGACCTCTCAACAGAATTGGAGCTGCATCAGTCTGTCTTCCTGCCAAGGTGAATTTGATTTAACTCAAAGCAATGTGACTTATAATTTCAGTTGCAGGCAGGAAGGTGTGATTTAAGACAATTGTCAGGAAGATTCAATTTAATCTTTTCTTTCTTCCCCCTCTACAAAATGTGCATTTTGTCACATGATATAATTTTAATATATATTCTTTACAACTCAGAGATAGGTGTAGTTTCACATTGGGAAGGTAAACTCCACATTTTTTCAGTACTTATCTATTTAAAGTCCTTTTGAAAAAGATTCCTTCTAGTGACAGCAGAGATCTGAAGTATGGGTTTTGCTTTTTCACTAGAGAACATCGTAGTAAATCATTATGAAACTTCTGAGCAATAACCTGTTTCTTGATTGATTAGCAGCAGTTATTTTAGTCATTTATTGCTAGGTTGATAATTGCCATAACAAAATAATAAAGATAATTATTTTATTTACCTAAAACTGAACAATTGTAAATTTTGAATGTTTTCAACAACAGCCAGTTGTTTTTAGCAAAATAGGCATAAGTATTTGTGACTTTGTAATTACTTTAGAAGTACAGAAAGTATGCACAGATTTTTGTAAATCAAAAATTAAATATTCTGTTTCATCTTGGTCCATATTAGAAATTTACAGCTCAATGCAGTCCTTCCCTCTTTCCTCATATATTAGCAAAGAAGAGTGAGCTTTCTCAAGCCATATTTCAGTTGTGAAGGCTCTAGTCTGAAGGATCTTAGAATCAGAGCGTGCCAGAGCCAGAAGTAAATCAGCATCCTTGCTCTCAAACTGCTTGCTGAGGGATCCAAAGCCCAGCACATCTTGGTGACTTTTCCTGACGGCCCTCGCCTGGGCTCCAGAGACTCTGGGATGGAGATCTAGGGGTCTTGAATCAAGTCTAGAAAGCTTCCCTCACATCCACTTACTTCTCTCAACCCCAGAAGGAACTTCTACGTGGGAAGATATATCCGTACTTGTTATATTCTCAGATGAAGGCAGATGCTTAAGGGACAAGTTGGGTAGATTTTCAGATGGGCAGATTTCTTTAGATGGGGTCCCAGGGAACAAAGCAAGAGGGGCTCTCAATCCTCTTTCCTTGGGTACCTGCACTCTTTTGGCTGTGGTCACCTTCAGGATTGAGGATGTGGCATTATTGAGCAAGACTGACTTCAGATCCAAGTGGTGCATGGGAGCTCCCAGCTTTCAAATCCCAGCAGTGGTGCAGATGAAGGAGGAGCAGAGATTTTACATTAAGTAGAGGAAAAGAGAGAAAATTGACATTTACCAGGAACCAAGTAGATGTTTGGCATTATTTAATCCACTTCATAGTTTTTAATCCTTAAAATAAGTTTGTGAGATCATTAGCCCCATTTTACAGATGATAAAGTTGTACTATACTGTAATTATTCATCTGCTTTTCCCAGTTACACTGTGGGTTCCTTGGGGGTGGAGACAGGGTCCTGTTTTTTTTATTTTCACACAGTGGCAGGCACGTAATTGGGGCTAAGTAGGAATTTGTTGAGTGACTGAATGAATAAATAAGCAGGCCTGCCTAAAACCATGTAGTAAGAGGATTCATATCCGGGTCTCTGGCTTCAAAGCTGTCTGGGAGACCAGGGAACTGAAGAGCTGGTTCTTATCTCTCCAAGCTTAGGGGTGGCTCGCGGAAGAGGGTCCTCCTTCTGGGTCAAGAACAGGAAAATGCATGATCCTGGGGTCTCTTTCATGGCACCTCATAGCTTACACTGTTGTTTCAAGGTTTAATCACAGGGAAGCTGCGGTTCAGAATGTGTGTGTGTGTGTGTGTGTGTGTGTGTGTGTGTGTAAATGTGCTTTCCTGCACTGAGTTCCCCCAGGAATCAGTTGGTGAGAGAAGCCTGAAGCCTTCAGGAGACCCTCGATGTCTTTATTTTAATAAAGCTGTCACTCGTGGTCACTTTCAAATGAAAGCAAGCTTGTGGGTACAGAATAGGGAAAAAAAATCTGCACCAAAAGCAGAGAATAATGCCAGAAAAGATTCATCTGAACAGAGAGGCTATGCTTCAAAAGGAAGGACAGAGTAGAAGTCATTTAAATGGTACTTGGAGAGTCAATAGGAAGGAAAAAGCATAGTTTAATTTCCAAGAAAGAGTAAAGAATTCCTCAGGGTCCCTGCAGCTAAGGGAGAGATATCCTTTGGCTTCCCAGTGAATGTGGCAATGACTTGGCCTCCTGTCCGTGCTGGGGCCTGTGAGACCCTCAGAATGGATCCTACCATCTCAAGGTGTCTTCAGGGTGGCAGTGGTGAGTTGGGACTTGCTCTTTCATATTCAGGAGAGAGACAGGAACTGTCTACAGGAGGGAGGCAGGACTCTCAGAGAGGGCAACTCTGCAGTCAGGAGAGGGTTTCCTTCCCGCCCTATCAAAATTTCTTGGGCACCACAGGCAGGAGACAGGCATAGGAAGAAGTTTCTTTTTTGACTCTGCCCATTGGGATAGAGAAGCCTCTCAGCAGGAGCGGCAGATTATTACAGTTTTTCTTTTCCTATTATTCTCTTATATTTTCAATTTGAAGAGAGTCATTTAAACAATAGGTTGGAAGAGGACATAGTAGACATAGGGGAAAAACTGAAAGCGTCATTTAAAAATGACTATTCTATTCTTTTTTTACTTCAGCAGACAGATGGCTGCCTCACCTTTTGCCCATGGCCAGGAGCAATAGCCCAATGGGTCAGTGAGGAGAGTAGCGATTTCATTTTTCTTTTCATTTCAAACAGATTGTGTAGCCCTTGGGGTGTGGGGGACTGGTGGAATGAAACTCTGGGCTGGGAAACTAATTATGCCTCCCTGCATGGCTGAGCTAGTTAATACCAAACTGTCATTGAGGATGATTCTTCCCTGGGGCAGAAAAGCTTCCCAAATTCCTTATCTCTTTCTCTTTGCTTGGAGAGAGGAGGCTTTTTGGTTTTTGCCAGTTTGAGAAAACAGGCAAAAATCCAGGAAGTTTCTCGAAGCTCTGAAATGGTGCTCGGGGTTTTGGTTACAGACATGGCTTTCTAATACACAGCAGCCCTGCCTCCTCCAGCTCCATGAGGTACTGAGTTTTGGAGTCAGAAAAACTTGGCTCAAATTCTGGTGCTGCCGTTCACTGGTGTGATGTTGCCATAGGCTGCCCAGAGTATCTAGGACTAGAAACAGATTGCTTGTCCACCCTACTCTTCTCCCCCAACCCCCACCAGCAGTGTGGGCTCAACAGTGTGTCACCAGAATAGTAAGCCTGCCTCACTTTACTGATCCGGGTGCATGGCATGGTCAGCATGGTGTCACCAATGGAGACCATGCATGACAATGGATAATCAGATATTCAGTATGCTTTAAAATCGATTTTTTAACTTATTACACCAATACACATCTTTGAAAAATGATTACATAAATATGAGTAACATATTTATTCAATCTATAGATAATAAAGTTGTCAAGCTTTGCAGTAACTCTGATCCAGTACTTTTCTTTCCGCCTTTCCTCCAATTTGAGGATCTGTGGCACAGTCCATGCAGTCTCTAGCTAGTCAGGCATCTCGAATAGCAGTGGGTCTAATAAAATCTATTTTGAGAGAAGAAGAGTTTTAAATATTGGTGGAAGCATTTAAAAATATAGCCCTGTGACAACATGAAGATCATGAATATTCAGCTTGTGCACAATCTCAAGCAATTAGGCAGATGTATATTTCCAGGGAGTGTGTGCTACCCTGATGGCTGAGGGTATTGGGGCTGTCATTTCAAAACCAGATTTCTCTGGTGACTTTGGAGTCTGATTTTAGGGAAATCTGGGGATGAAGTCTCAAGAGACAATGCTATTTCCTTCCCCCATCGCTGCTGGGCCACATCCCTCTTGCCTATATCCATATACCTAGACTTTAGCAGAGAACTTCCTAAGTCACTGGAGAGAGAAAACTCTAGATTCTGAGTGCTGAGATGGCAATTGATTGAGAGTCGAAGCAAAGCAGCCTGCTTCCAGCCTTAGAGGATGGCTATTATGTAGCAAAGCTTAGTCTTGGCTGTTGGATGTTTTTTGTTTACAGCCCACTTCTCTTCATGTTGAATTCCCATTAGAATTAATTGATTGTCTTTGGAGAAGTACCAAACACAAATTGAGATGGTTGATGGGAAGACACAGCTTAGAACTGACCCTTTTCAAAAGAGACTGTGTTAGCCAAGAATTTCTTCTAATTTTTCAGGAGAACCATTGTTTTGATATCTGTATATCCCCAGCTTTTCTGGGACAACTCAATTTTAAATACTCTGATCCCTCCAGAAATCATCTAAACGAATCGTAAATTCTAGTATTTCCAAAGTTTACTGCTCACGTTGACTCCCTTACCTGGAAGCAGTGCAAAGTCCTTGCCTCTTATTTTTAATTTAGAAAATACGATCACAATGAACTAAGCAGAGCGCTGGTAAACAGAGCCAGCTCTTCTCTAAATGATTCTTTTTTCAGTGCAAGTCACATGGGGTTAGGAGAAGCATTTCAGTAATAGCAGTGGAAGGAATTATGTGGATCCTCTCCCCAGTAAAACAAACATAACTGGTGAAAATTATTGAAAAAACTCAACCCTTTAAAGTCTCTGAAAGTTGTTCTACAGGCATACATGAAATGGAGAAACACTTATTCAAGAAAATCTAAATCTCAGTAAAAGTAGAAACAATCTGGCTTTTGAGCCATGACCTACTCCTTTCTTCAAACCTCAGCTCAAAGACAGAAGCTCTTCTATGGTCAGATATAGACAAGAAAATGGGGCTCCCTCCTTTCCCTAGCTCCTACTCGAGGGCTACAGTTTTTCCCTAGGAAGGGCAGGCCACTGCATTTCTCATCTGTCCCAGCTCCACGCTGCAGAAACTTTATTCCAGGTAAGCATGGCCGGGCTTCTGGGGCTGCTTTCTGCCACTCAGCTCCCATTTGTTGGGTGGAAGCTCCACTCCAAGCCAAGAATATGGACCCTAATCTCCCTCACCCCAGCTCACATGTAGGGTGAAGGTTACATGCCAAGAGAGCCCATCCAAGAAGACCAGTGGCCACCATACCCACCCAGCAAGCACCCAATTCATAGAGCAGGGATGTCACTCTGAGAGAAGGAGGCTGCTGTTCCCACCCCCAGCTTCTGAGTAGTAGTACAGAGATTCTGCCCAGGGGAGGGGCAGGTTATAAAAACAAAGTTCTGTAGTTCTCCCTAAAGGGACTGACTTTATTTGGAAGGAAGTGAGAAACCTCAGGCAATTGGTGAGCATTTAAAGGGGAGCTGGCAGCCCCATAAAAGCAACAAGAGATATAGTAGGCCAGCTAAATTAGCTAGAAGTTTAACACAAAACTAGAGAAAGACATCTCAGAAGAACCCTCTTGAGGTCAAAGCAAGCCCCAAAGACTGGCCTCAAAGACAACCCTTACAAAAAATTGGGAATTTAAGTGGATCAGGCTGTGGAGCAATTTATGCCTCAAGGCACTGTTGAAAATAGTATAGTAGAACAATCAGCTAGCAATTAGTGGAAGCTAACAGCCGAGTGAGAAACCATTAGGGCAGTCCAGCCAGAAACCTAAAAGGGCAATAGGTGAGAGACAGTTGAAAAAAAAAAAAAAGTTCTTCTGAAAACACTGATCCCAGGGGCCTGAATTGGGGGTGTCAGGGACGTTGTGTGCATTGCCAAAGCAACACCCTCCAAGAATGGACATCAGACACTGCACACTGGTGGGAGGGGAGTGGGGCAGGATATTTCACTTAAGTAGTCCATTCAAGTCATTAAACAAATAAACAAGCAAACAACAGCAAGTTCTGAGGGGGATGTGTGTGTGGGTGTGTGTGTGATTCTATCCAGAGTGGTTAAAATATATTTTCTAAAATGTCTGGTTTTCAACAAATATTTAAGAGACATCGAAGACAGAGGAACATAAAGAGAAAAAAAGAAGATAACAGAAATTGTCTTTGAGGGGACCTAGATGTTGGACTTACCAGATACCAACTGCAGAAGTAGTTATTCTGAATTTGTTCAAAGAACTAAAGGAAACTTTGTTGAAAGAATTAGAGGAAAATATGATTCTTATTATTGACATTGATAATGCCTTATCAATAGGAAATAGCAATAAAGAGATAGAAATTAAAAAGAGAACCCAGTGGAAATTCTGGACTTGAAAAGTATAAAAAATGAAATAAAAAATTCACCAGAGCCATGCAAAATTAGATTTGAGTTGACAGAAGAAAGTATAGGCAAACTTGAAGATAGATCAATAGAGATTATGAAATATGAAGAAAAGATAGAAAGTGATTTGAAAAGGAATTCTATAAAACAGTATATACCATATTATATTACTGGGCCTATAACCTATAGAAATGTAATATTTGATACTATTACAAAGAAAGCACAAAAATAGGGAAGAGACTAGAGCTATATAGGAATAAAATTTCTGTATTTTGCTAGAATTAAGTTAATGGATTGGATGCATTAAGATGTAAATTGTAAGCTCTACAGTAGTCACTAAGAAAGTAACTCAAGAAATATAGTTAAAAATCAAAAAATAAAATTGAAGATGTAAATCCTACTGTATCAATAATAATATTAAATGTGAGTGGATTAAACTGTCCAATCAAAATGTGGAGATTGTCAGACTGGATGAAAACACAAGATGTAACTATATAATGTCTATAAAGACATACTTTTGATTCAAAGATACAAATCACTTGAAAGGGAAAGGATAGAAAAAGATATAACCATAAGAAAGATGGAGTGGCTATATTAATATCAGGAAAAGTAGACTTTAAAACAAAAAGCATGTTACTAGAGGAAAAAGAGGGACATTTTTAATGATAAAAGGATCATCCATCAACAAAATATAGAAATTATAAACAAGTATGCACCTAATGGCAGTATTTTGCCTCAAAATACATGAAGTAAAAAAGGAAAGAAATGAAAGGAGAAATAGACACTTCAACATAATAGTTGGAGACTTCAATATCTCCTTTAAATAATGAATAGAACAATTAAGCAGAAGTACAACAAGGATGTAGAAGACTTGAATAAAGCTATAAACCAACAAAACCTAACAGATAGCTATAAAACACTCTACTGAACAAAAGTAAAATACACATTTTTCTCAAGCACACATGGAACATTCTCTACAGTAGACCATATGCTAGGTCATAAAACAAGCCTCAATAAATTTATAAGGATTGAATTCCTACAAAGTCCATTTTCTAACCACAAGGAATGAAATGAGGAATAAATAAGAGAAAGAAACCTGGGGAATTCACAAAGAATGTGGAAATTAAACAGTACACTCCAAAATAATGGATCAAAGAATAAATCAAAAGGGAAATTAGAAGTTATACCCTGCCTCATTCCATATATAAAAACTAACTCAAACTAGATCATAGACCTAAATGTAAGAGCTGAAACTGTAACATTCTTAGAAGAAAACAGTCATAAATCTTTATCACCTTGGGTTAGGCAAAGGCTCCTTTGATATGACACCAAAAGCACAAGCAATCAAGGAAAAAAAAATAGATAAATTGAACTTAATCAATATTAAAAGCTTTTGTGTATCAAAGAACACTATCAAGTGAGTGAAATGATAACCCACAGAACTGGAGAAAATATTTGGAAATCATATCTTTTAAGGGATTAATATCAGAATATGTAAAAATCTATAACTCAATTAAAAAAAGGTGATAAATAACCTAATATAAAAAAATGGGCAAAGTGACTAAGTAGACAGTTCCCCAAAGAAGATATACAAATGTTTAATAAGCAGATGAAAAGATGCTCAACATCATTAATCATTCAGGATATGCAAATCAAAACCACAATGAGATATGATTTCATACCCACTAGGATGGCTTTCATCAAAAAGACAAATAATAATGGATTTTGGTGAGGACTGGAATCCTTATACATTGCTGAGGGAAAGTAAAATGGTGCAATCACTTTGAAAAGAGTTTGGGAATTCTTTAAAATTTTAAACATAAAGTTACCATGCGACCCAGTAATTTTACTCCTAGTTATATGCCCAAGGTAATTGAAAACACATGTCCCCACAAAAACTTGTACATGAACGTTTATAGTGGTATTATTCATGATAAGCAAAAAAATTCACGATAAGCAAAAAATCCTCAAATGTCCATCAACTGACAAATCAATAAAGAAATATGGTATATCTATGCAATGAAATATTGTTTAGCCAGAAAAGGGAATGAAATACTCATACACGCTACAGCATGGATGAACTTTGAAAATATTATGCTCAGTATAAGAAGCCAGATTCATTGATTTATATGAATAGGCAAATCTATAGAGACAGAAAGTAGATTAGTGTTTGCCTAGGACTGGGTGTGGAGCTGGAAAATGGGGAGTGACTGCTAATGGGTACAGGGTTTCTTTTGGGAGTGATGAATAATTCTAAAATTAGAGGGTGATGATGGATGCACACAGCTCTTTGAATATGCTAAAAACGAATTGTTTCCTTTAAGTGGGCCAATGAAATGGTATGCGAATTATATATTAATAAAACTGCTAAAATTACATAGAAAGGGGTATTAATGTTAAGAACCGATTTAGGCTAGTGGTTTTCCAGCTTCAGTGGATGGAGGAGAGCCTTTCTTCATTTTAGGTTTGTTTTTGGAGTGAGGTCCATCTGGTGAGGAACTGCAGATACCAGTGAACTGTGGCCATCTTTAAGAACTGTGCCGTCTCTTCTCTCTTACATACAGATATACACACACAGAGTCTGGTGTAGAGTGAAAACTACTTTCAGTTATAAAAGGGAGTATTTACTATGTTTGTCTTTTAGAGAGGAGCTGAGAAGCAATACAAGGGCATTCCTTATTTAAAATTCTATCACTCTCAAAAGCACAAACATGAAGACCATTTCTTTGAAAACCCACAAGCAGCACAGGTAAATCATGTTCCAGTGAGCATGGGGCTCATCTTTGAAGTTTTATCCACAGAATTTGAGAGTACAATTGATAGAGCCTGGAAATTTTTAGATGGTAAAAATCACTTATAGAAGCCTCTGGAGATTGTATGAAATATCAAGTATAGTCCAGTTATATAACTATCTCACTGATATTTTGAGATATTGCATGTGGAGAAAAGGGAACAAATCCCTCGCACACCTTTCAACCCTTTTGTTAGCATCTGAAAGGACAAGCTTCATGGTGCCTTTCAGAAATTTGGAAAATCGAGGAAGGGATTTGGTATGGACTTTTTATGTCATAGATATTTTAACTCATGAATTGACATGGCCCTCTAGTCCAGGGGCCGCAAATTCACATGCCAGGCGGGTAACTTAATGGTGATAAAGATTTGTTATAATACAACAAGGAGCAGTTGGGACCACAGAGAAGTGGACACTGTACATCCTGTCTAGAGGAGGCTGCAGTGGAGAAATTTAAAAGAAAGTGTGGGTGACCCCCGTGTTGGTCAGACTCTTGACATTTTATCTACAAGAAAGGTGACCAGAGGCCTTGAGAAGGAAGTGTCTTCACAGAGTACCGTGCCTTTTTTTCACACTTTGGAGCTGTGACAGAGATTCCCAAGATGGGGCTCAGACTCCTTTGCAGATTGGCCCCTATCCTGCTTCTGGTGTTTGAAAGAGTTGGGACTCTCAAATGTGCTTTGAGGAGTGGTAGAATTTTTACATGAAGAATGTTCTCATTGTTTCTCACTATTTCTGGTTTCCCAAGAAGGAATTGTGGCATATATTCTTTTCCTGAATTTAATGATGTTTTGAGCTTGTGCCAGACTCAAGATGTGTGTCGTGGACCCGTAAGGGGAGGGGCATGGTTCCCCCAGGGATCCGTGGTAAGAATATTGAAGGAGGGAGCTTTGGGGCGCTGGAAAGTGGAAGACAGTAGTAGGAAGGATTAATGGCTCGGAATTATCTAGAAAACTGTTATTTCCTTGTAGGAACCTCTTGTCAATATGTTTTTGTCTAGTGGACAGTGTGTGGGAAACATCTTTGATTTTTTTTTTTTTCCGTGACTGCATGCAATTTCTTAGCATCTTACTTCCGGGAATAGATTAAAGCTTTTCTGTCTCTTTAGAGTCATTAAATAGAAAAATATCTACTGGAGATGAATTGATGGTGATCCTAGGGACTCACTTAGAGAAATAGGAATCTCCTTAACTGGTTGAAAAGTTTGTTCTGATCTGCGCTGAATAGACATGAGTAGGTAATGTTTATTGAGTATTTATTGTATGCCAGGTATCACGCCAAGTAGTATGTACAGATTATTACTTTATCTTCATAACAACGGCCCGGGATAGCCACTTTTATTGTCTGCTTTTTCTGATATTAAAATCGAGGCAACAGTATGATCAGACAATAGAGTCTGAACACTTGACAACTGTGTTACATCAAAACAAGGACCTTTAAATCCTTGTAGCATCTAATGACAGCTGAATGTTGGTTTTCAGGATTATAGGTGTGTTCTCAGGGACTCAGACCTTGTCACTGGTGTACTTTGGTCCTTTCGGAGAGTATGGAGGCCCATCTGTATGGCTGGGCTAGATGTATATCTATTCAGCACTAAGACAGTGTACTTCCGTCACTGTCTTAGCTTCCTTTGACCGTCCCACATTCACCCAGAAGGGAGCATTTCCATAAAATTGTTTTAAAATGACAGCAGTACTTACTGGGGGACTGCTTTCCTTGTAGACAGAATGACAGTGGTTGAAAACATAAGGGAGGAAGAGAAAATTTAAACTGTCAAGGCCTCCTTCACCACTTGCCTATAAAGTAGAAAAGAGTGTTTAGAATAATTTTCAGCTGCAAATGAGGAACCTGAGAAACACAGATGAGAGGGAACTCAATAAGTCAACTATGAGCAAAGTAATGTGCTGGATGCTTTATACGTGTGATCTCAGTCAGTCCTCATAACAACCTTGTTGAGCAGACAGTAATATTCCTGTTACAGCAATGAGGAAGTAGAGGTTTCAGAAGCAAGTTGGGGCAGGGGTGGTAATATCCCACTAGAATATACCCAGTACACTGGTGCATCATAACAGCCAGGGGCATTCTGATTGGTTGGTACCTGTTTTGAGTAGGAAAGTTAACTGCAGTACCAACTTTCAAACTGGGTAAGTGAAACCAATAAAAATGTATTCCTCACTTACCCAGTGACCAGTGTAGGTTTCTGGTGAGAGACACAGGAAGAGAAAGAACATGGAGAACCCTCTGTGGAGGTTTTCATGGGCTAGGACTAGAAATGGAGTGCATAATTTCCACCATATTTTATTGGGAGGAACTCAGTCATGTGGTGCCCCCTAACTGCAGGGAAAGCTGGGAAATGCAGGCTAGCTGATTGCCCAGGAGGGAAAGGAAATGGATTTTAGTGAACACATAGCAGCCTTTGCCACATGACCATGCTCTACTGGTTGTTGTATCTTTGAGTTTTGCTCTAGGTTAAGTCACAAAGCCAGCATGTGGAAGAGCCAGGAAGAGGACCCAGGTCTGTATAACCACAGATCTGAATATTCTGTAGTCTCTCTCCTTTTCTTCCAATGGCTGGATCCAATTCTGTGGCCCTGGACACAGTGGGTGTTCCATGTGACCGTGTGGACCCTGCTTTCTTGGGCCACATCCATTCTATGAAATGTGGATGTGCTCTCTGTGCCCAGCGCTAGACTGTTTGGGCTGTGGATCTGAGAGTAGGTTGTGGGAATTTCTGTGAGCAGCCAACTCAGGATTAGGCTTTTGAAGTTCCTGGCTTATATGGTGCTTGGTGGCTCTGCTGGGAGTGATGGATGATGGACGAACCGTGTCACTCTCCCTATCTGAGCTCGGGCTGTCATTAGCATTCAGCAAGGCTGTGAGTCTTGTACAAATCAGCTGTTTAAGGCTTTTAAAAAAATGCTGAATGCTTCTTGGTTGAAGCTCCTATGAGTGTGGAGCTAACAGTTTCCCACGCTTGTTGAGCAGCAAAAGGGGAGCCATGGTATAGTGTTTTCCTTTGGGGTCGTATTTAGGAGTCATTTTTAGCAATGTGGCTAACTATGAAGATGCTCTTGGAATGTGGATATTTGCTATCTTTGGCAAAGAGCATTGCTTGCTATTTTTTAGAGCTCCAGACCTTGCTTATTTAGAGGAACAAGAAGGATCTATTGGTTTCATAAATGTGCTTCTCCCCTGGGGGGGGGGGATGCTGGATTTAACCACCTCTTCCCCTACTGTTGCACTGGTCCATGCCAGGAGACTCAAGTTGCAGAGGGACTGCAGGCCCTCTCTCCCTCCGAGCCTCCCCTCCACTCCTATGGGGACTTTTAGGGGATGGGCATACAGCTAAAGAGTAAGTTCCAAACACTTCATCCCATTATTCAGGGCTTCAGCATCATGTCGTTTTCTCTTATCATTTGGGAAGGTGATTCCATACACGCAGTCTTCCCCAAGATAAAGGCTTGGTGTACCATGCCTGTTTTTACTTTAGTCACTGTGCTCACTGATGTAACTGATCCTGCTTCCTCAGTCCTGGGCAGAAACAGGGCTTGTAGGTAAAAACTTCTAACAGGCACTGATTATTGGATGGTAATTAAGTGGGCCCTGGGAATTTTCATAGTTCCAAGTATCCAGGAGTTAGAAACAAATAATATCTGATTTCATCAAAAAGAAGAGTGGCAAAGTACAAATCACAAGTCACTCTCAGTAAATCTTGGAACTGGGGTTTGAGATCGAGAGTGGAACCTGCTTACTTGAGTGCATAGGGTGTTTGCAGTATTCCACTTTGGGTAGAGAAAACAATTACATTTCCCCAGAGATGACCCACCAGATTTTGGGGAAAAAGATGGAGTTGGTCAGGATGCTGAATGATAAGGGAAAAAGGATATTGCTGAGCCTAGCATCTGCCTGGTCCAGAAGGAGAATTCACAACCAGTAGGCAGAGGTAAGGACTGACTCACCGGCAGGAATCAAGGCATAACATTTATACCATTGTTCCTTCCTTCCTTCCATCTACCCATGCATGCACCCATTGGTTTGGTCAACAGACAGTGCCAGATTCTGTGCTAGGTGCCCAGAGGGATACAAACACGGAGATGTTGTTCCTGCTTGTAGATGTATAGGTCAATATGGGGATAAAGAGATGGACAGAGATAATCCAGCCCCCGGGTGGGATGTGATAAGTGCCATAAGAAAGGGATGAACAAGAATATGTGATGAAGGTCAGCAGAGGGCGGACTCAACTTCCAGCTGAGCAGATGCGCGAGAAGGTTTGGGGATGTTTTCATGGAGACAGAGGTATCTGAACTGATTACTGAAAGATGGGTTGGGTTTTTACTACAAAAAGTTGGAGAAAGGGTTAGGAGCTTCAAGGTTTAAGGACCTGTATGTATCAAGGTGTGACATGTCTATTTTATAATCGATTAGTAGAGACATGCCACTCTTAATGAATTGTAGGAAAGGCTTTCTTTCCCCTTCTCTCCCCTTCTTTTACTTCAAATTTCTGCATTTTGGGTTCATATTAATTTTAGGGATCATGATGAGGTCTTTGAAATGGGAGTATTGGAGACTCGAGTTGGGGCGTGGCTTCACCTTGCCTTCACCGGCCATGGACTTTTTCCTTCTCTTTAATTTTGAGCACCTGTCAGTGAAAGTCGAGGAGAAAAAATTGTCCGCTACTTTTCCTTGTTGCAGGTTGGCTTTGATGTTGATGACTGGCTTTACTCTATTAGAATATAACTTCTGAAACAGAGTTTGTGAGGACATTAGCTTTTAAACATCAGTCTCAGCTTTTCCCACTTTAGAGTATTTCCCCTGCTTGACTGTAGGTGGTCCTGCAAAGCTGTGTCTGGAGTTCCTTTTCAAAGACTGGGCTGAACTATAAGGAGCTTGTGCCTAGATCCAGGCTTAGGTATGATTGCTGCTCATTCCCATCTCCCAGAGAAGCTGGGAGTCCCACGGCCACCTCTCATCGATCTGGTGCATAACTCATTCTTCATTGGCAAGCCTGCTTTGTTGACAGGATCAGACTACATGACATAGTGACTTGGGCATCATGGTGTTACCATCCAGTGTTCATCCCTCTGGAATGTTGTCCCCTTCAAGTCTCAACCTCCCTCCAAATTTTCTCATCTTTGAGGGAGTAAGCCAAGGGAGGTTGGTGTTCAGAAATATAAACAACCAATATGGCATTTGGCAGCATCTAGTCAGAACAAATCCTGGTTATAGTACTAGAGCAGAGTGCTAGAAACCCCCTTCTGTGACAGAGGGTAACTGTTTAGTTTCTGGTTCTTGAGGGAGGTTGAAATACTGAAGGAGGAGCCAGGATAGTGGGTGGTAGTGGTATCTGCTTGTGAAGTGGCTTAGGACAGTAGCTTTTTACCAAATAGTTAGAAATTATTTCAGTATTTTAAGAACTGACATAGTGGGACCAGTATATACCAGCTAAATATCAACCCTGGAACAATTATTTTCAACCTTATTCTGAGTATTTATAGCTCAAGCAACAAAATCTTGGTTGGCTTCTGCTTGTCTATAGGGAAGATTTTAGCATTGGGACCTGGAGGAGGCTGAGCCTGAGTCTTATGGGTGCTTGATCCTGAACAAGTAGAATTTCCTATTTTCTAACAATAGTTTAAACCTGTTATTCTCAAATGTTTTGATTACAGTACTACTTTATGCTCTTAAAAATTATCGAAGACCCCAACAAGCTTTTGTTCATGTAGGTTACATTTATCGATATTTACCATTAGAAATTTAAACTGAGAAAATTTTTAAAATAATTATTTATTAATTTACTTACCAATGACAATAACAAACCCAATTGTATGTCACCATAAATAACATATTTTTTAATGAAAAAGAATTATAGGTTCCAAAACAAAACATACTTTATTGAGAAGAGCTGTATTGTTTTGTATTTTCACAAATCTCTTTGACTTGATAGAAGAAAGTTGGATTCTCATATCTGCTTCTGCATTCACTCTGCTGCAATATGTTATTTTAGTTGAAGTATGTGAAGAACATTCTTTTTCACATGGATATGTGGATGGAAAAGGAAGGAGTATTTTAATAGCATTTTCAGATAATTGTGGATATTCTTCTTTGATACTATACCCAAACTGGACAAATGGTAGGTTTTCGAAGGCTAGTTTCCATGTGGAATCTGAAACTGTATCAGTAAACTTTTTGCATTCTGTTACGTTAAAATCCACTGATCTGTCTTGTACTGTTATGCTTATATCTTTTGCCCAAGGATGATTTTGTAACACTTTGCATTGCTCATTTGGAAAAGATAGGTTTATGAGATTTTCTAAATGTTGATACATTTTATTATACAGTATAAAATTTACTTCCATTAATATTACCATTGATCTCATCAGAAATCTTTAAGTATCAGGAAACTGTCAAGCTCATGGTGGTGGATGCAAGTTTTCCAAAATTTCAATTTTTGCTTAAGTGTTTAGATTTTATCATTAGGATAAATACTATCAGTAATTTTCCTGAATTGACATGCTCACTTCTTTCATTCTTGAGAAAAGTCTGCTGAATTCCCAACTTGGAAAAATTATGGTTTGTCAGTGGTCTTTCAAGTAAAAACAATGTTCCATGAAAACAGTGGCCAGTTCAGCTTGAAACTCAAACTCATACAAATGGTTTTTCTTGACACCATTGTACTTTAATCTGCAGAAGAAGTGCTTTATGTGTGTCTATGCTTACAGATATTGCTGAATAATAGGAATAATTTACACTATGGGTCATTGGTTTTGCTTATTTGTACTCCATACTCCCCAGGAATCTTAAGGAGCAAACAACTTTCTGGATATTTTATTACAGGCTTTCCTTTCTGTTCTAGTATGTTCAGATGTGCTCCTTTGCACTCTGCCCACCCTATTCACAGGCCACTTGAAATGTCCTGGAGAACAGGAACTGGTCTCTCTCATGGCATCTGCCATCAGCTTTCCATCTGTCAGTAACCTGATGTCTCCAAGGTTCCTGCTTACTTGGATTTACTTTTTTAACTGTAAAATACAACCTGTCTCCTTGTGTTTGAGTTTTTTTTTCTTTCCTGGACATAACTTCTGGGCCTTTACTGGCACAGTACTGTGTCCATCCTTGACCTTCCTGTCCCTAACTATTGGCAGGACAGTTTGCATTAATTTTATTGCCTCTGGCCACTTGTCTTGCCTTTTGGAACCAAGTTCCTGGAATTCAGGGGCCATTTCTACTTTCCTTTTTTGCTTCTCTCTGGATGACCTCTTTTCTCCTCCCTGCCTGGTCATATGCTTTAAAGCTTAAACTGTCTCAAGCCAGCAAGCCCTCAGAAGAATTTGGTTCATCTCTACTTCATTAAGTGTGACCTTGTGCTTTCATTTTGTAGAGAGCTGTTGACTTGCCCAAGACCAAAATTCACTTATTTGGGTCTTAGATTGGTGTTGAGATGATATACTCCTTAGAGACAGGACTGTGCCTTGGGCAACTTCATCTCTCCCTCCTAGTCCAGCTAACGCCTGGCACATTGTAAGAATTCAACTACCACTGGCTGATGATGTGTAAATTTCCAGTTTGGTTTTTGCTTTACTAAGGGAGCAGAAGATTTCAGCATTTTCCATGGCTGTATATGTGGTCAGGATGTTGGGTGTGTCTTGGTGTGTGACTTCTGAAGATCTACATTTGAATGAGTGACGTTGCATAGGACCTCTAGATTTTGATGTTCAACCTTTGGGGAATGAGATGTAAATGTGTCCTTTGCTGGTGCCAGGTGGAGAGGAATTTAGTAACTACAACCTTTTTCATTTATTGATTAAACCCAGCTTCCATATGCTTTTCAGCCAGTAACAGAACTAGCAACCTTTTTACCCTCTGAATTTTATTTTGGCCTATGGATTCTCATAGTATGCATTCATTCATTCATTCATTCATTCAAAATATGCTAATTGAGCACTTACTATGTACTGGGCACTGTGTGAGATGCTGTGGAGGATACAGAGGCATCAAGTCGGTCATCATCTATTAGAGAATATGATATATGTACAAACAGAATGAGGACCAGTAGCAGAAGAGAAGAACTCAAGAGGTGATCCTGTGGAGAATGGAAGAACAGGGGCAGAGGTGGCTATATCTTCCCTGACTAGTGACAGAGTGGGCAACCTATATATCAAGCCTGGATCTGTGATGCTTTGGAAAAATCCCCTCATATAGTGACAAATTGAGTGCACCTTCTCAGTAAAGAACTGGAAAGTACCATGTTTTTACTGGCCTTCACAGCTTCCACAGAAAAGCACGTGAACATCCTTTCTGAAATGTGTGTGGACAGGACTTAAAGAGAGGCCAGTTAGTGCCTTTCAGTTTGAGATATAAAATGACATGGGGTAAGATGGCTCAGAGATATCCGAGACCTTTCCTGCCACAGGTCCATGGTGGCTGCATCAGGGGTGTGTAGCAGTGGACATGCTGTGTCTGGGATAAGGGTGGGGGAAGTGGTGGGGTACAGCGGACAGAGGAGTGTCTATTCTCCACTTAGCAGTCAGATCAGGTCTTGTAAAAACATACTCTTCTCAAAGCTCTGTAATAGTTCTTCATTATATGAAGAATAAATTGCACCTCCTTTAACGGGGCCTGCAAAGCTGTATTAATGAGTTTCTGCTAGGTTGTGCTGTAGTAACATCTCAAAGGCTTTCAACCCCAAAGGTGTATTTCTCGTTCACGTTGTCCGCCCTGCTTCACACGACTTTTTCATTCTAGGACCCAAGCTGAGAAGCAGCAATGGCTAAACATCATAAAGCCTCTTAAAGCTTCACCTCAAAGTGGTGTACATCACTTCTGTTTGTCTATATTCCACTGGCCCAGCCAACCACTCACTGTGGGGCTGGACGTATAGTCCCCACTGGATAAGCACTGCAAATCATAGGGCAATAGATGGGCATGTTTAACCCCCTTACAGGAGAGTAGCAAATACTTGGGAGCAATTGCACAACACTTGCAATGGCCTTTTGCTCCGTGGCCCTGCCTCCCTCCCTATCCTCCTTTCCCACCACTTTCTCAAGCTTCTCATTCTGCTCTAGCCCCATCAGCCTTGTGCAGTTCCTCAAACACACCAGCCATGCCCCTGCCTCAGGGCCTCTGCCCTACTATTTCTTCTACCCAGAATACACGGCTCCTTGTCACTTCATTCGGCCTTTTGCCGAGATCTCACCCCAGAGAGGCTCTTTCCGACAACTGTCCTCTTTATTTTCCTT
Source organism: Pteropus vampyrus (assembly GCF_000151845.1). NCBI lineage: Eukaryota > Metazoa > Chordata > Mammalia > Chiroptera > Pteropodidae > Pteropus > Pteropus vampyrus. Next base: position 1,781,027 of record NW_011889088.1, on the reverse strand, counting down.
TGTACACATATGAACACCTGAGATTATCTGATATATCTGTTCATTTGTTGTCTTTCTCCTCCAGTAGACTTAACTGACATAGGGGCAGGGTCTTGCTCCCGTTCTTCTCAATATCTCGTATACCCAATGTCTGACATTTGGCGGGCTTTCGGTAAACCTGTGTAGAATGAATGGCTGCTCACCTATAAGACAATCAAGTTAATCCCAAGGCAGACAGGCTCCTAGCATATGGGGACTGAGGGTAGCTGCCCCTCTGGGAATAAGTACAAGCCTCCAACCAGCCTGGATGCTTCTGTCCTGCAGAGCATGGAACAGCCACATGCATTCTTTTTAGGCACCTATATAGGAACGTCTCACTTCATCTGCTAGCCGAGGCAGGAGGGGTCGCTGGATCCAGCAGTTATGAAGTACCCAAGCAGCAACATCCCCTGTTGAATTAACAAAGACCTGCACCCTTCGGTGCAGCCCTGCTCTGTGTGACTGCATAGATGGCCCGGGCTCACATCTGGGTTGGTGCGTGTATGGAAAAAAGGACAGCTAGGTGGGTGGAGAGGTCAGCTGGCGTCATAGCCGCTCCTGTCTCAGCTTGGCTCAGTGTTCAGATCCAAAGTAGCAGGGAAGTCAGCAGCTATTACAGGTGGGCAAGGGACGTGGAAAATCCTGGCAGGCATCCCCAGAAGACAGGAATTACACATGACCAGCACCTGGCTCCATTTAGAAACCCTTTGTACCCAGATGAAAAACGAATTTGTCACATCAGTCAGAGCCAGTGGGACTCAGCAATTCTCTGAATCCAGGAATCAGCCAGAAAGCCAGGCCTGCCTGGGTTCTGCCTTTTGTTCTGGCCTCCCCCTCTGCTCTCTTCTTATATTCTCATTCAGCACTAGTGTGGGCTGTGCTGTCCAACCCCTGGCCCGCAACTCTGCCTCACCTCTCAGGCTTCAGGGCACCTCTGTCCTGTTTCTTTGAACAACTTAGGAAAGATGAGTTTTTTCCAGCTGCTGCAGCTGGAGCTCAGCAAGCCTGCTTCTCTTGGGACACCAGCACATAGACTAAAGTCATGCAGCTCGTAAATTGTCCTCATCAATACACTCAGTGTCTCACTTTCTCGAAAGGCCGCAGGAAGCTGCAAAGCAAGCTTGAGGGAGGCATGTGGAGGAGGACACAATTCTGGAAGTCCTTTCACTAGGCTGCCCTTGTGCTGGAGGAAAGTAGAGGTCACAGAATCCCCAGTGTGGTCTTTTCAATGTGGTTGTCTCACCCAGAGTAGGATGAAAATAGTCCCTGATCCTATGGGTGGAGATTGCCTTTAGAGATGCTTATCAGCAGGCAGAGAGTCACTCACCCTCTGCCCTCATCTCTGCTGAGCCCAGGAGTGAGTTAGGTCCCCATTAGGCAAGAGGGAGAGATGACCCTGATACGGGGTGAGGATAAGTGGGGGCAGGGCCAATGGTCACTGAAACGTGCTGATGTGGCCACCTGGGCTGTCTTGACCAATGTCTGTTTGGATCAATTGGGTGTTTTGTTCTGCTTGGGCAGTGCCTGTCCTATACCATTATTAAATATTTTTTATATTACTCTTGTATGGAGGTATCATTAATCTGTAACCTCCAGTGGCTGAACTCTGGCCGTAGAATGTAGGCATTTGAATTTGAAAAATAAGTAAGAGTTCAGTAGCATGATGGTGAGGGGAGGGATTCCAAGGTGAGGGAACACCCTGGGCAAAGGCCCAGAGGCATGAGAAAGCCTGAGCTACCTAGGGGTTAATATCTTGGGGACTGTTTTCTGAAAGCCTTTGGTAAGGAGAACTGAGAGGCCTCAGGGTGGGTGAAGGAACAGGATGGCACCTTCCTCAGCCTTTAGGAT